>NW_025334019.1:0-600000 GCF_019186645.2 Phyllostomus hastatus
AAACAATCTATTCAAACCACCTCATTTTATAAATAAAGACATTAAGGCTCAGATAGGTTAAGTGACTTGCTCAGGGTCACACAACTCATCAGTTCCAGACTCCAGATCAGCAGGGAAACCGCGGAACTTGTAGCCTGGGGCTCTGTTCTTTTTCAAACCTGTTAAAAAAAAAGAAGAAGAAGAAAAAGAAGCACAGTTACACATTTAGTCCAGAACATCCTTGAAAATGAGCATAATTAATAAAAGTAACCAACGTTGCGAGGAACGAATAGCGAGTTCATACCAAAAATGAGCTGCCAGTCACCGTGATCAGATCTGTTTCTTTCTGACAACCATGGTTTCCCACTGGGTTGGAGAATCCAAACTGGGTTTCTTCCTCCTGCCCAAAGAAGTCAGCATCAGGATGTACGTTCCATTCTGCTTTGGTCGGCGTCAGTAGTTCTGAGACACTGTTTTCACAAAGGGTGCTTGAAGGAGTCAGAGCATCCGTGTCCACAGTCAGCTTACTGCTGGGGGTCAAAGCCTGGGGCTCCTGACTGGAGTTTTTCATAGCCAGAGAGCCCAGAGATCCCAATGGCCCCGCACTCACGCTGGTGACATCATCCATATCTAAGGGGCTCTGCTGAAAACCGGTGGCTGTCGTTCCAAAAAAGAGAGAGGTATCCAGGCTTTGAGGGAGGTCAGTTGTGGCCATCAAGGCCCGCGGGTCCACAGCCTGCACTAAGGAATTACTGTTGCTAGCAGGGAGGCTCCCAGCCAGAGTGGAGCTCACAGAAGCCACATCGATAGTCAAGATTCCCGAGTTCACCAATGCCGTGTCCAGCACTGCAGCAGAACTATTGCCAGGCACATCAGAGAAGAGAGACACCAGCTCTGCATCACTGAGATCGCTCTGTCCCTGGCTGGTCAGTTCACTGCTGGGCGTGAGAGAATTTGCAGCTTCTAGCTGAGCCAAGAGATCCTGGCCGAGGTTGTGCCTTTTGGCCATGTGGGTCTTCATGCTGTGCTTCGATGTGAAGAGTTTATTACAGGTGGACACTGGGCAACGGCTCTTCCAGGTGTCTACATCCTGCAAGTGTTTCTTGGAGTGAATGTAGAGACTGCTGCGGGCGGAGAACCTGGCACAGCAGCCTTCCACAGGGCACACAAAAGGCTTCGTGCCCAGGTGGGTTATGCTGTGGCCTTTCAGATGCTCGGCCCTCGTGAAAGATTTCCCACAGCCTTCCACAGGGCACATGAACCTCCGGTCGTCGTCGTGCTTCCTTTTGTGCCTTAACAGTTTGGACATGCTGGTGAAGTTCCAGCCACAGCCGTCAAAGTCACAAAGGAAAGGTCTCTCGCCGGTGTGGCTCCGCAGGTGGATTTTCAGCCGACAAGCCTTGTCGTACTGTTTGCTGCAGCCAGGAAAGGAGCAGGAAAAGAGTTCCTGCTCCCTGAAGTGGGCGCGGTTATGGGAAAACAGAGCACTCACCGTGATGAACGTCTTCTTGCAGCCGGAAAAAGCGCACTGGTAGGGCCTCTCAGGCTCAAAGTGGCTGCGCTGGTGGGCGCTGAGCTTGGCCTGAGTGGGGAAGCTGTCTTCGCACACCTCACACTTGAACGAGTTCTCCTGCTCGTGGCCCTTCATGTGCGCCTTGAGGTTGTACACGGTGGTGAAGCTCTTACCGCAGCCCTCCGCCGGGCAGCCGAAGGGCCGCAGTTTGTCGTGCGACTGAAGGTGCCTCTTGAGCTTGTAGGAGGTGGTGAATGTCCAGCCGCAGCCGCCCAGGGGGCACTTGAAGGGCCTCTGGCCCTGGCTGCTGCTATGCGTCAGCAGGTGCACCTTCAGCTGGTGCTTCTTGGCGAAGGTCTGCCCGCACTGCGCCTCCGGACACAGGTACAGCACCACGCCCGGGCCCGGGCCCAGCGGCCCGCGGGGGCTCTCGGCCGCGGCCGGGCCCTCCGCCTCCTCCTCCGGCGCAGGGGCTGGCGCGGGTTCCGCGGGCTCGGCCAGCAGGAGGTCCGGCGGCAGCTCCGGGCAGTCGCCAGGCTGCGCGGCGTGTGGAACCCCCGCTTGCGGGGCGACCAGACCGCCGGGCTGCGGGGCAGGCGCCACCCCGGGCTCCCAGGCTGGCGGCGGGGGCGTGGCCAGGGTCAGGACGCCGTTCTCGAAGCGCAGCAGCAGGTTCTGGTTGTGGATGGTCACGGTGCCCGCGAAGGCCGCGGCGGGGCCCAGGCCTGGGGCGGGGATCGGGGACGGGGCCGGGGCGGGGAGCGCGGACAGGCAGCGGGGCCCTGGCGCGGGGCGGCCCGCGGGGTTCGCGCCGCTCTCGCCCCCCTGGAGCCCTGGGCCGGGTTCGGCCTCCTCCCTCCAGACGGGCCCTGCGGCCTGGCCAGCGCCCGAGGTCTCCACGTCGCCACCCACCGGGTCCAGCAGCACCAGGAAGAAGTCGCCGCCGCCGACGACGCCGCCGCCGGCCTGATCCGGCCTCGGCGCCAAAGGGCTCGGGCCCGAGCCCGGGCCCCGGGAGGCCGCGCGGGCCTCCTCGCGCCGCCGCCCGGGCCCGCCATCTTGGGGGCCCCGGAGCAGCAGGAGGCGGCGCGCGGGGGCCTGGCCAGCCCGCGGGTCAGGGCCTCCGTGGATTCGGCCGCCGCCCGCGGGGCTGCCAGCGCCGCCGCCCTGTCGCATCCCGCGAGCCGGGAGCAGCCTCGGGATTTCCATCTCCGCGTCTGAGAGGCTCTGCTGGAACCAGAGCCGCGGAGGAGGTGCGACCCCGCCCCCTGCCGCGGGCCCGAACACGTTCCTGAAAGGAAAAAAAAAATGTGCAATGCGCAGAAACTGGCCCTATCAGATATTAAAACGTGTTTAACGCCACAGTGATTTAAATATTGTGGTACTGGGTCTCTGGAACAGAAAGAAAGCCCAGAGGCAGAGCCTGGTATGCATAAATAAATTCCACAGTTAACATGAGTAGGAAATCCAGCAGATCTTCCCAGGTAATGGGCAAGAGACACTTCACTCGGTAACTGGTGCTGGAATACCTACGCGTCTATCTGCAAAGGCAACTGAAGTCCGTGCCCCCCTGTATAGACCAAAACAAACACCCCAGCCCCTCCCAGTGCTAAGCGTGGTGCTTAGTACTGCTCACGTGTGAAAATTCGTTGACTGGCTGGCTGGCTGGATTGATGGATGAGAGACTATTCCTCGGAGAATACAGTTTGTGTCAACGTTACTCTACCCTGCCACTAGGAATTGCCACTGAAAATGATGTCGTCGTCGTCCTTCTTGTTGTTTGTTTTCCTGGCCAACTTCCCTATCCAGAATGGTCTTGAGCAGGAAAGTGGGGCACATACTTAATATTTTTTTGTTCTGCTGATGCAGAAATTACAATCAGTAGGAGGTGGGGCCAAAACAGATTAGCACTGTTCAGCCTAGAAAGCAAAGCCTGGGGGATGGAACAATTTCTATGGAAATCTAGAAAACCCAAACTGTAACCGAAGGCGGGTCCGGCTGCCTGCCTGCCGCGGAAAGCCAGTACTCCAGAGACAGGTGCCCATGTAAAGGAAAGTGGTTTATTTGCAAAAGCTGGCTATCTGGAAGATGGGGGACCCCTGTCTCAAAGCCCATCTCCACCTCTCAGTGAAGGCAGAGGTGTTTTATAAGGAGGGAGAAGGGAACAGAACCAAGACATCAAGAGAGGGGGTTGCAGAGTTCTCTAGTGCAGAGGAGCAGGGTCCGTTCGATAAGGCAAGTGGGGGTCCGGTGTGCATCATCCTGGTTTAGTCACGCTGGCTTCATGGCCCCCGGGGCTCTGTGGTTGAAGGTCAGCAAATCTCCCGAGCTGGGATGCCTGAGGATCTGGGTCTGTATCTTTCGAAACTAGTTCCTAGGATTCTCATACGAACATGCTGTTCATCTATAGGCCACGTATTAGACCGAGTCAGCACTTATAGGAACAACATCAAAAGAATGGTGGGCTGGGTTATAATTTCCCACCGTTACAAAACCACTGCCCGGTTCTCTCTATACAGTGCACGACCTAGGCCAACTCTGCACTTCCACCATCGGTTCCGGCATGGACATTTCACGTCCAGTCTCACAGCACAGGGAGGACAGGCCTCAGCTTTCCCTAGATTCTTTAGCACGGGGAGGTCTCTGGGTGGAAGTACCAGTTCGATGTGGTAAGGTTAAACCCTAAGTCACTGCAGTGAAGTCTCCCGAGAAAAAATGCACAGATGACCATGTGCAATGCACCCCCCTACCACTACCCTGTGCACCTGCCTACATTTAGTTGTGGTGGCCCAGTCTCACTGTGAAGGATTTGGCCTGAGATGCCTAATGATCTTGTCATTGATGATGTTGATCCTCCAGTTTGTCTGTCATCAGTAAGTTGGGAATTGATATAAAGATGGGGTGAAATGCCTAGCAAGAGAGATGTTTACAGAGATGACTTGATGATGGGGTACCTATAGTTTAAAGAATCCCTGCTTCCCCCCTTTTTAATGACAATGTCTACTGGCCGATCTCTTGATTCAAAGATCAGGTGTTTCATCCATAACAATTCAAACGTCATCAAAATTTCTACTTCACGTAATTTTCTTTGTATTACATTTATTTGGAGGGAGCGTTTTTCACATCTGCGGTACAGAAGATTGCATAAAACATACGTGCCAGGTTTAGACACTTTATAAAAGCAAACAACCATGTAACCAGGACCAAGGTCAAGAGATAGACCACTGCCAGCCTCCCAGAATTCCTCCCAATCCCAACCCACTCCCTCTCGTATGCATAGAGTCATTCTCCTGACTTTGTGATAATCATCTCGGTGCTTTTTTGTATAGCTTCACCACTTTATATGAAGTTACATCAACAGAATTATGCCGTGTGCTTCCTTTTATAGCTCCCTTCTTTCGTTCTGCACCATAACTGAGAGATTCATCCATGTCATATCAGAGTAGCTGTCGATCCTCTGTCTCCATTGTTGACTAGAATTCCAGTGTATGATTTTAGAAAAGTGATTGTGGTATGATTATACCATCTGTAGTAGATGGACACTAAGGGTTGTTTTCAGTTTTTGACCATTGCTCTGAACAGTGCTGCAATTAGGCAAGAAAAGGGAACTAGAGTCATTCCGTTCAAGAAGAACGATGTGAAACTATCTGTTTGCAGGTGACGTGCTCATGTACGTAGAAAATCTTAAAAACTCTTCACCAAAAGTGTTAGAACTAATAAATGAATTCAGTATAGTTCCCGAATATGACATCAACATACGAAATCCAGTTGTATCTAAACATTAACAATCTACTCTAAAAAGAAAAAATAAGGAAATAATACTATTTACAGTAGCATCAAAAAGCACACACTATTGAAGACTAAAGTTAACTAAGGAGGTGTACATGGAAAACTAAAAAGCACTGATGAGAGACATTAAGACAAAAATAAAATGGACAGACATATTCATGGATTGGAAGATTTAATGTTGTCCAAACATCCATTTATGAAATCGGACCCTTATCTAGCATCATTCACAGAAACCAATTCAAAATGGGCTAGAAACTTAAGTGCAATACCTGCAATTGTAAATCTCCTAGGAGAAAATATTAGGGAAAAGTTCTGGGCATGAACCTGGCCAATGACTTTTGTGTGTGTGGATATAACACCAAAACCAGAGGCAAACAAAACCAAAAATAGACAAATGCAGCTACATCAAACTAAGAAGTTGTGTCCAACAAAGGAAATAATCAACAGGGGGGGAAAGTCAACCCATGGAATGGAAGAAACCATATAGCTGATGAGGGGATAATATTGAAAATATAAAGGAATTTTTTCTCTCCACTTCAGGAGAAAAAAAAATAACTGAAAATGGGCAAAGGACTTGAATAGACATGACTACAAAGAAGACATACAAATGGCCAACAGCTATACGAAAAGATGTTTAACATCACTAATTACCAGGGAAATGCAAAACAAAACCACCGTGAGATACTGCTTGTTTGTGTGGCCAAATTAAAAATGTATCCATGCATTTCCTGACTGGGGGTGGTGGTGTCTCCTGTACAGGAGACAACTGTACTTGAACAACAAAGACACATTTTTTAAAATTTATTACAAAGATATAATAAGTATTGATGAGGACGTGGAGAAATTGAAGCCTTTCACACTATTGGAGGGAATGTAAAATGGTGCAGCTGCTATGGAAAATAGTGTGGAGGTTTCTCAGAAAATTAGAAATAAAACTATCATGTCACGTAGCAATCCCCCTTCTGGGTAAATGTCCACAAGCGTTGAAGTCAAGATCTTTGAGAGACGTTTACACCCCCATGATTATTGCAGCCTTATTTACAATAGCTAAGATGTGAAAGCAACTTCAATGTCCGTCAACAGATAAACTGATAAGGCAAATGGTGAACATGCCTACAGTGGAATGACATTCAGCCTTAAAAAACAAGAAAATCCTGCCAGGTGGGACACAACAGAGAGCCTTGAGGACATTATGGTAAGTGAAGTAAGCCAGTCACAGAATAACAAATGCTGTATGATTCCATTTATATAGAATGTAAAATAGTCAAGCTCATAAAGGCAGATACTTACTTTTATTGGGACTTGACTTTTTAGAGCAGCTTCAGTTTCTCTGTGAAATTTACGGGCATGTACAGACATTTTTTATAAACCCTGCCGTCATGCGTGCAGTCTCCCCCATTGTAAACATCCCCCATCAGATGCACGTTTATCACAACTGATGAGCCTGCTTTGACACCTTATAATCACCCAAAAGCCATAGTTTGCATGGCAGTCCACTCTTGGTGTTGTCCATTCTCCTGGTTTGAACAAAGGTATAAGGACATAGACCCATCATCATGGTGTCATAAAGAGCAGTTTCACTGCCCTAGAATCCCTGTGTCCTGCCTATTTAGCCCTCCCCCCCAGCCCCCGGCAACTACTGACCTTTTTACTTTCTCCATAGTTTTGGCCTTTCTTGAATCACATTTAGTTGGAGTCGTACACTAGGTAGCCTTTTCAGATTGGCTTATTTCACTTCATAATATACATTTACAATTCCCTGGTGTCTTTTCATGGCTTGATAGCTCATTTCTTTTAGCCCCGGGTAATTTTCCATTGCTTGTATGTATCATAGGTTGTTCACTTACCTGCTGAAGGACATCTTGATTGCTTCCAACTTTTGACGATTATGAATAAAACTTCTTACTGTAAAAGCGTGCAGGTTTTTGTGTGGATAAGTTTTAAAGCCAGTCTGGTCAACACCAAAGATGGTGATCGCTGGATACTATGGTAAGAGTATGCTTAGTTTTGTAAGAAGCCACCAAACAGTCTCCCAGATGGGCTGTGCATGTTTGCACTCCCACCAGCAGTGGACGAGAGTTCCTGCTCTTCCACATTCTCGGCAGCATTCCATGTTGTTAGCATTCTGGACTTGGCTATTCTAATCGGTGTGTAGGGCTATCTTATTTTGTTTTAGAAGCTGAGGTTTTAATGGTGTTTGCCAGGTGCTAGTGAGATGGGGAAATGGAGCATTGCTTTCAACATGCACAGAGTTTTCGTTTTGCAAGGTGAATCCATTTTTAGAGATCTGTGTGCCTATAGCTAACAATAATGCATTGCACAATTTCAAATTTGTCAAGCAGATAGACCTCATGTTGAGAGGAAAATTAGTGCTTGTAAAATGCCATGAATGTGGCTGTGGCACTGTGTGAACCCATGGATGGCAGTATGTGCAGAAGCATTGCATGCAGGAAAGGCGAATTCTTATCCAGAGTAAGTGTCTACTATGGTAAGCACAAAAAGCTGCCGTGACTTGGTGGAAGCTGTAAAATGTAATCAAGCTGCCAACAGGCTGATCACCCAGGGAATGATACTGAGCTAAGTACTCTGTATTGGTCCGTGTCTTTGGCAGACTGGGAATTCAGCAGTGGCTGTAGCCAGGTGTGCCCTGTTGGGAGAAACCTCATGTTGCTGAGACTGTGTAATCTATATCTCTGGTATTATGTCCACTATGTTCTTAAGCCCATCACACAATGACAGAATGGCTGGGGAAAGAGGTGGATAGCCACAGAATGGGTCATCCTATTCATTTACTTATTAAAATCCTCCTTTAAATACATCACCACTTGGTAGGCACTCACATGGGATACAGATATCTTCACTGATGTTGTTGCCTATTCAGAGTGGTCTACCTACATGTCTCCTTCTCAGCCCTTCTTGCCATTAATTTTCTAAACATTTCCCTTCCAAGGCCAATTCATGTGGCGAAACTCTTGGTGGCAGCCATGAATTGGTATACGATTGCACGTGTCCCCATTTCTTTTTACAAACAGAATGAACAACCCAGTGCATTGTTCTAAGTTGTGCCCACTGGAAGGCTTTTCCTTTAAACTGTCCTTCATTGTTATTCTATGACAGTTGTCCCAATGCGCCCCCCTCCGCCCATCGCCCCCCCACCCCCACAGTCAATTCCTACACTGTTGCCCATGTCTGTGGGTCATTCTTACATGTTCTTTGTCTAGTCCCTTCCCCTTCTTTCCACCACTGTCCCCCTTTCCTGTCCCCTCTGGGCATTTTCAGTCCACTCCATGTTTCCATGCCTGTGGTTCTGTTTGGTTCCTTACTTTATTTTGTTCATTAGATTCCCCTTATAGGTGAGATCCTATGGTGTTTGTCTTTCACTGCCTGGCTTACTTCACTTAGCATAATGCTCTCCTGTTCCATCCATGCTGTTGCGAATGGTAGGAGCTCTTCCTTCCTCCCTTCCTCCCTTCCTTCCTTCCTTCCTTCCTTCCTTCCTTCCTTCCTTCCTTCCTTCCCTCCCTGCCTCCCTCCCTTCCTTCCTTCCTTTCTTCCTTTCTGCTGCATAATATTCCAGTGTGTAAATGTACCACTGTTTTTTGATCCACTCATTTACTGATGGGCACTTAGGTTGTTACAGCACTTTCCTATTGTAAATAGCAGTGCTACGATCATAGGGGTGCGTAGGTTCTTTCGAATTGGTGACTCGGGATTCTTAGGGTATAATCCCAGCATTGGAATCGCTGACTCAAAAGGCAGTTCCTTTTTAGTTTCCTCAGGAAACTCCATACTGTTTCCCACAGTGGCTGCACCAGACTGCATTCCCACCAGTGCTACACTAGGGTTCCCTTTTCTCCCCGTCCTCGCCAGCACTTGTTGTTTGTTGATTTATTAATGGTGGCCATTTGTGACAGGTGTGTGGTGATATGTCAATGTGGCTGCAATTTGCATCTTTCTGATGGCTAGTGATGTTGAGTATCTTTTCCTAGGCCTATGGGCCTTCTGTTTGTCCTACCTTGAGAAGTATCTATTCAGATTCTTTGCCCATTTTTTCATTGGATTGTTTGTCTTCCTGGTGTTGAGTCGTGTGAGTTCTTTATATGTTTTGGAGACCAGACCCTTGTCCGATGTACCATTGGCAAATATGTTCTCCTATACAGTCAGTTCCCTTTTCATTTTGATGATGTGTTGCTTTAGTCGTGCAGAAGCTTTTAGTTTGATGTAGTCTCATTTGCTTATTTTTTTCCCTTTATTTCCTTGCCCTAGGAGTCATATTGGCAAAAATATTGCTGTGTGGGATATCTCAAATTTTCCTGACTACGTTTTCCTCTGGGACTTTCAAGGTGTCACGACTTATATTTAACAATAAAACATGATTTAAAAAAAAAAGAAGAAACAGCATTTTCTTTGCTTGGCTATACATCCATTGTCATCCCATGTATCCAAGGGACCCCAGGTGATACACAATCTCTACCTGACCTTTCTGGTATATTTTCTGCTCTCCAGCCACACTGGCCATTGGGGCTTCCATCCCCAGCTTCTGCTAAGTCATCGTTTAGAGCTCAGCTCAAGTCACTGCCTAGGGAAAACTTCCTCTCATAAAACCCCTTTGCTTGCTCTGGCTGGTGTGGCTCAGTGGATTGAGCACTGGCCTGCAAGCCAAAGCATCGCCGGTTCCATTCCCAGTTGGGGTACATACCTGGGTTGCAGGCCAGGTCCCCGGGGGTGGAGGGGGTGCGTGACAGGCAACCAACATGTTGATGTTTCTCTCCCTCTCTTTCTCCCTCACTTCCTGTCTCTCTAAAAATAAATAAATAAAACCTTTGTAAAAAAGAAGCCCTTTACTTAAGCTTCCTTTGTTTTATGCTCTCAAGTATTTCGTAAATATTCTTGATTTGTGAACACTTAGTCACATTATTATCCGCCCCCCCCCCGCTCCTGCTAGACCTTAAGCTGTACTTACAAATTCACATTATTTTTTCTTCCTTATGGTAGAACGATACCCAAGGTTTGATTGAATAAAGCCATGAACATGTCCAAAAATAAATCACCTGTCCTTCAGAAGTGCTCCCCAAAGAGGCTGTGTCTCTCAGCTCTCCATTTGGGACTATGCCTGCATATCACACAGACTCATCTCTGAATCAGTGCCAAGTGTTCTGACACTGTAATCCGATGGTAGGGCATGGCCCATGCGTCCATATGTGCACCAGGAAGAGAAAAGGTAATGCAGCAGGAGTGGGGAACGTGGACGTTTGGGTCGTTTCTCCATGTAAATGACTTGTGTCTTCAGGGCGTGTTTGAACCTTACGTAGTTCATACCAGCGCCATTTGATGGTAATGTTCTGCTGTGCGCAACAGATTTTATGTCTGAATTGGCCAGACAGCTACAAGTTCATGACAGGTAGTTCAGGTGGTTACCTGGTGGTCCACGGCCAAGTACTCAGTCTCTACTAGGGCCCACCCGCAAGCCAAGAGCAGTTTCTCTAAAGGAGGGTAGTTAATGCACAGATGGCGACAAGACTTTGCTCCAAAATTCTGAGTTTCTTTTCTGTAAATCACCTGTAGGAGACTGCTAAAAGTTCCAAAGAGCATTCCTGTTGACACTGACACTTTAAGCACTTGGATCTGCTGGATCATATGACACAAACTGCAAAAGCAGGGAAGTTTGCGTGACAGCTTTGACCTAGTGCAGAACCTTCTTTTGTTCTGGATTCCACTGAAAACTAGCAGATTTTCTTGTCCCTTGGCAAATAGGCCAGAATAGTACAAGCCAGTGAGAAATCTAAAGAGGCCCGCTCATTATTGTGTCACTTCTTTGGTTGTAGGAGAGCCAAATACAATAATTGACCCTTAACCGTAGAAAAGCTACCTAGGCGTGCCCCATAGCACCGGAACCTAGGAGTATCCCTGAAGCAAAGGGCCCCTATATTTTTGTTGGGCTTGTTTTTCACCATGCGATAGGCAAATTCCTCACCAATAAGTCTAGGATAGTTGCTAGTTCTTGTTTATTAGGCCCGATTGACATCATTGTGTTGAACCACTGTTATGTGCTGTGGGAGGAAAAAACAACCCAGATGCCTGTGGACTAAATTATGACACAGGGCTGGGGAGTTAACACAGTCCTGGGCCAGAACACTGAGGTCATGGAGCTAGCATTGCCAGCTGAAAGAAAACGACTTTTCTAGATGGTGGCAAATCGCTTTCTGTAGTGGTTGTAACAATTTACTGTCTTAACAGTAGCAGAGAGAGTTCCTGCTGGTACACATCTTAACCTACCCCAAGAAGTGCCAGACTTTAAATCATTGTTTGCTTTTAATATTAAGCTGTTGCATGTTCTCACGTGTCTAAAAGCCTTTTAGACTTTTCTCTCCTGTGAAAGGTCTGTTCGAATGCAACTCTCACCCATTTCTCTGTTGTTTTACATCATGTACTTTCTGATTTAATGAACTCTTTATGTGTTTTAAATACCAGTCCATTGGTGGTTATATGATGGGCCAAAACATTCCCTTGCTCTGTTGTTTGTGTTTCCGTGTGCTTTACGCAGTGCTTTGGGAATAGAAGGTCTCAATCGTAATATAGTCTAGTCCCCCAGTCTGTGGTTTCAGTTACCTGTGGTCAATTATGGTCTCAAATATGAAATGGAAACTTCCAGAAGTGTAAAACTTATAAGTTTTGAATTCACATCATTCTGGGTAGCATGATGAAATCTCACACTGTCCACACTCCTTTCTGCCCAGGATGTGAACCATCCCTTTGTGCAGCGTATCAGTGCTGTACGCAGAGTCCAGAAAGATATTTCCAGAGGGAGGAGGGAAAGAGAGAGATATTTCCAGAGAGAGAAAGAGCCCACATTTGCGTAACTTGTATTACTGTATATTGTTGTGATTGTTCTATTTTATTAGTAGTTGTAGTTATTAATCTCTTACTGTGCCTAATATATAAATTAAACTTGATTGTATGTATATATGTATGTATGTATGCATGTATATATGTATAGGAAAAAGCATAGTATGTACAGATTTTCAGGCATCCTCTGGGTGTCTTGGAATGTATCTCCTGCGGGTAAAGGAGGACTACTGTAGTCAAATCTATCGATCTTCCCCTTATGGTTAGCGCTTTCTGTTTTAAGAAATCTGCCCCAGCCCTGGGGCCATACAAATATTCTCTATATTGTTTCTTAAAATATTTATGGTTTGTCCTTTCACAGTTAGGTCTTAATCCCCTTGCAATTGTTGTTTGTGTGGAGAGGGGTTCTGTTTCCTTTCATGTGGATACCTGATTGTCTCAGTAAACCATTTATGGAAAAGTCTGCACTTTTCCAGCTTATTTGCAGCACCACACGAATCATAAATCCAGCGTCTACCTAGGTATGGGTTAGTCTCAGTTCATCCGCCTATTTGAAATGCCGCACATCAGTATTAATTACTACAGCTCTATAGCCAATCATGATGTTTGGAGGAGGCCAGTCAATTCTACCCTGTTTGTCAAATCATCTTGGTTATTTTCAGCCTCTGTTGACTCCATTTAAAGTATTAATCATGAGAGAAAGTTCAACCGTAAGCTTGTTTGAAGTTCTAATTATGCTTGTGTTGAGTTTATAGATTTGACTTCAGTATTGAATGTTTGATTAATGGAGATGGTCTGTCTCTCCTTTTATAAGCACTACTTAATGTGCCCCAATAATATTTTCTCATAGGGAAAAACATTTTTCCCATAAGAGGACATTTTACCCTAGGTACTTCATATTTGAAAAGAATTATTTTTGACATTTTTATTTTCTAAATTTTTTGCTAGTAATTAGAATGCAAATGGCTTTTATATGTTGATTATTTGCCCTCAAATCTCCAAATACCTTGAGTCTAACATTTTGTCTGTAAATACTTGTAGAGTTTAATGTACACCATCACACCATTTACAATTATGTCAGTCTTATTTATTTCCATTTTGTCTGTTTCTTTCTCCCTCCCTTCCTCCCTTCCTTCCTTCCTCCCTCCCTCCCTCCCTCCTTCCCTTCCTTCTTTCCTCCCTCCCTCCCTCCCTCCCTTCCTTCCTTCTTTCCCCCCTTTCATTTTGCTACTCTCTCTGGGTGATAGTAGGCACCCTTACTTGATGCAGCTCTCAATGTGGAAGCTTTCAGTAATTCTAAGAATGATATTTGGAATAGATGTGTTCTGGAACAATCATGATCCAAGCAGGAGACAGAAAGTACACACCAGACAGGGGAAATTTAACATAAAGAATTATTAAACTATGATAAATGTATAACATATAGGATATAATAAAACATTCTATGGTATTTCAGGGCTGAGGAAGAATACCCAGGGAAAGACCAACTTGCAGTGGGGGCCCCTCCCCAAGGATGGATGGAGTTCACTCCTCATTGGAGAAGGTGTAGGAGATGCCACTGGACAGCAGAGAAGCTTGCTGGTTTGCCCGTGCCAGAGCTGGACTTAGAACCATAGCTGGTCTACAGTTGCAGGGTAAGCAGGAAGCAACCCTCTGGAGCACATCAGTGTGGACATGCCATAGCTAGTGGCCAGTGTGTGGACATGTAGTAGGAATAGGGGTTCTGGTGGAGCTGGAGGCCTGGAGATAACAATGTCATGGATGTAGAATCCGGAGGGCCTCAGTGTTGGGAGGGCTGTAGCACTGGGAGCACTACAGGAGATAAGGCTGGTATTGGTAGGGGCGGGGCAGGAGAGTGAGCAAGCATAGGGAAACAGTGAGTAGGTGGCTTGGAGCATAGGATAGCCCTATGAAGAGGGCCACAAAAAGCTGATCACCAGGCCACATCAGGATTGCATGTTCAACAACACGAGGACAGTTGTTATGGGCTGATACCTGTGAAAGGACACCCAGAATATCCTACCACCCACGCCTCCGAGAGCCAGAAGTCACAGGAGAGCCACTTCCTCCTTTAGTGTCCTTCTAGCATCTTCTATGATCAAGTCCAACATCATGCTCACTTTGAAGAAGACATATTGAAGGAATTTGCCCATTATCAGGGAGCACATATTGAAGGGTGGATTTAGACCAGAGAGGCAATACATTGATGATGATTGGCTTCATATCCCTTATGAGTTTAGGGGAGCCCCTTCTCGTCTTAGTTTGTGTGAAGAGTAGACACCCTGCCTGCCAGGGTTATTGCTGGCTCGCCCAAGGAAGAGTATCTGTCATCCTGTTGTTTCTCCATACATTATTGGGTTGGCCAAACAGTTTGTTGAGGGTTTTTTTTTTCTTTCCATAAAATAAAGGACATACGTTTCATTTTCACCAATAACTTTATTGGTGTGGATATTTTGAGTATGCCGGCTATCTCCTGTGTGGTATAACGTTGATTGTTCTCAATTAAGGTCTCGATTTGATTGCTATTCGTTTCAGCTGGTCTACCCGGCAGAGCATCGTCCATCGTCCAGTGAGAAAGCTCCAGCACGAAACTTAGCAAAGCACTTTTGACACGTTCGATCAGTCACAGCACCTTCTCCATACACTGCACAAGTCTTTTTGTGAGTTTCAGTTGCTCTTTACCTTTCTTGAAATAATGAAGCATAGTATGCCAAAAGTGTTGCATATTTTCTTCCACCTTCAATGTTAAAATGGCTATGCAAAAATTCACCAGTTTTCATAAGTTTTTAAAACTGCTTGCTGACATGACAGCTGTCACCATACAGCCTAACAAAATCGTGTCGAATCAAGTTAAAGACAACTAGGCGCTACTTGAGCCATGGTACAGAAAAAAACAAAGTTTTGGACCAACTCAATAATAATTAAAGGAGCAGGGCTGCCTATTTCAGGAGTTTTAATAGACTGCTTCAGATTGTTGGTGGCCCCTCGGTTCCCTGGCTTGAACTGAGTTTTACTGCAAAACAGAGGCTCTGGTACAAAAGCACGTGGTGGTGTTAGCTCAGGGAGCCTGTGAGCCCTGCACTGAAGTCTTACTTGCTGTAGGCCTGCTTGCTGTACCTTGAAGGAGAGCCTCAGTGTGTGGTGACATTGCCTCTTCCACCATAAGTGTGAGTAGCAATTTTTTCCCTGAGGAATAGACTTGTTTATACCTTGAATGCCTCTCTGCTCTCCTGGTAGCTGCACCGGAGCCAAATGGGGAGAGAAGATCCTTGGATTTCATTTAAAGTCATGCCCAAGGGAGCCTTGCCTATGGAGGAGCAGGGAGGAAGATTCCTGTGTTAGTCTTACAAAGTGTATCCATTTACCAGTGTTGGCAATTTGGGTGCTTTAGTTGCACTTTTCTCCATTTCAGACTCCAAGGTGCACACAAAAACTGATGGGAGAAAATGGCACGTATTTTTGCTCTTCTTAAGTGGTAAACAATCCGTGCTTTAGTGATTGCACTGCCAACTTACATGGAGAATGCTCGACGTTCTAGTAAAAACCTGTTTTTGGTGTGTCTGTATTCAATAGATAGAATAAGATACCAGTAAATCAGGAGAGAGAAAAACATTACTAACAGTGAAGAAAAGAGTACATGTATAGCATCCGAAGTAATAGTTGGGAAATAAGAGCTCAGATACAAAAAGAGAGATGCACATTAAAATGGACAAATAGAATGTATGGTGCCAGGTGGTACTGGAAGTATCGGGGGGAACACTTTGTAAAGTGTCTGACAAGGTGTCTGACCACAATGTTGCACACCTGAAGCTAATACAGAATAATATGAAAGTAAATTGCAAATGAAAAAGTAAAAAAAAACAAGTAGAGAAAATATGTTTTGAAGAGTCTGACTTATTATTCACTTTAAAGAAAAGCAAAGTGGCTAATAAACTGTCAAAGAACTTTCAAGCCATGAAGTATTCTTTCCAGAGATCTTTGATTCCGTGTTTTACTGCTTCTTACATTTAAAAAAGTCCATCTGTGTGTACTCAGGAAGTCCCAATCAAATTCAAAATAGTGACCATAACCAGCGCTTTCCAAAGCTTCTTTCTTCTCCTGTGTATTGCTTTCTTCCCTACCCACCTCACCCCATCTGTATGCAACTGCTGATTTGCTTTCTCTCACTAGAGATTAACTTGCATTTTGTTGAATCTTATGTAAATGGAATCATATACTATATTCTCTGGTTTGTCTTTTTTTTAACACAACATAATTATTTTGAGAGTCACCCATGCTGGTATTTTAAGGAATGATTCATTTCTTTTTGCTGTCGTGCCATATTTCAGTGTATGGTTATTTGGGTTGTTTCCAGTTTTTGACTATTACAAATAGGGCCGCTATGAATATTCATGCACAAATCTTTGGACATATGCTTTCATTTATCTTAGATGAAAAATGAAAACTCAAGAGCAGCAGGATGGCAAGTGCGTTTAACATTGCGAGGAACTGACCGAGTGTTTGCAAATATTCCAAACCACTTACACTCTTATCACACACTTATGAACGCTTGATATGGTCAGTCATTTTACTTGGGGCCATTCTAGTACATGTGTTGTGGTATATCATTTTAGTTTTAATTAGCATGCCCCTAATTACTTACAATGTTGAGCATCTTTTCATGGGCTCAATTGCCATCCATTTATCTTAGTGGGTGAACTTTCTGTTCATATATTTGCCCATTGTAATTGTGCTGTTGTTTTCATGTTATTGATTTTCTTTTTTTTTGCTTTCTCAAGCATTTTAATTTTTTCCAGCAATTGCTCTCTTTTTTTTTTTTTGTATTCGTTTTCCATTACCATTTCCATTACCCTTAGACACCCCACCCTCTGCAATCACCACACTGTGGTCCATGTCCATGAGTCCTGTTTCCTTTTGTTCCATCACTCCACCCCTTACCCTCACCCGCTTAGCTGTCATGTGCTCTCAATCTATGATTCTGTCTCTCTTTTGCTTGTTAGTTCTGTATGTTCATCAGACTCCACGTAGGAGTGAAATGGTATGCTATTTGTCTTTCTCTGACTGGCTTATTTCACTTAGCATAATGTTCTCCAGATTCATCAATACTGTCCCAATGGTTAAAACTGCCTTCTTTTTTATGGCCGAGTAGTATTCCACCATGTAAACGTCCCATAGCTGTGTTATCCACTCATCTACTGATGGGCACTTGTGCTGCTTCCATATCTTGGCAATTGTAAATAACACTGAAATGGATATAGGGGAGCTTATGTTCTTTTGAATTAGTGTTTTGCATTTCTTAGGATCAATTTCCAGAAGTGAGATCGCTGGATGAAAAGGCAGATGCATTTTTAATTTTTTGAGGCATCTCCATACTGCTTTCCACAGTGGCTGCGCCAGTCTGCATTCCCACCAAGAATGCAGAGGGGTTCTCCTTTTTCCGCATCCTCACCAGCACTTGTTGTTTGTCGATTCATTGATGATAGCCATTCTGACAGGTATGAGATGATGTCTCACTGTGGTTTTAGTTGGCACTTCTCTGATGATTAGTGACATTCAGCATCTTTTCCTATGTCTATCGGCCACCTGTAGGTCCTCTTTGGAGAAGTGTCTATTCAGGTCCTTTGCCCATTTTTTAATTGGGTTGTTTGTTTTTTTCGTATTGAGTTTTCTAAGTTCTTTATGAATTGTCGACATTAACTTAACCCCTTATCAGATGTATTGGCAAATATGTTTCCCATTCTGCGGGTGGTTTTTTATTTTGTTGATGTTTTCCTTTGCTGTGTAAAAAGCTTTTAGTTCCATGTAGTCCCATTTGCTTATTTTTTCTTCTGTTTCCCTTGCCTGGGGAGATATATCTGATACAACTTTGCTATGAGTGATATCTGAGGTTTTGCTGCCTATGTTTTCTCCTAGGATTTTTATGGATTTTCAGTTCTAACAGTTAAGTCTTTAACCCATTCTGAATTTATTCTTGTGTTGTGTAAGAAGGCCGTCTACTTTCATTTTGCTGCATGTATCTGTCCCATTTTCTAAACACCATTTACTGAATAAACTGTCTTTAGCCCATTGTATGTGCTTGCATCCTCTCTCGAATATTAATTGACTGTAAAGGGGTGGGGTCATTTCTGAGCTGTCTATTCTGTTCCGTTGATCTATAGGTCTGTTTTTATACCAGTACATGCTGTTCTGATTACTACGGCCTTATGGTATAGTTTCATATTAGGTAGTGTGATTCCTCCAACTTTGTTCTTTGCTGTTGCTGTGTGGGGCCTTTTTAGGTTCCATATAAATTTTTGGAGTATTTGTTCTCGTTCTGTGAAATATGTCATTGGAATCTTGATAGGAATCGTGTTGTATCTGTAAATTGCTTTGGGTAGTATGGACATTTTAATGATGTTAATTCTTCCTGTCCAGGAGCATGGTAAGTGCTTCCACCTATTTGTATCTTCTCCAGTCTCTTTCTTCAGTGTCATAATTTTCTGAGTACAGGTCTTTTACATCCTTGGTTAGGTTTATTCCTGGGTATTTTATCCTTATTGAAGCGATTGTGAATGGGATTGTTTTCTTAATTTCCCCTTCTGTTACTTCGTTGTTGGCAGATAAACATGCAACTTATTTCTTGATATTCATTTTGTATCCTGCTACTTTGCTGGATTCATTTATCAGTTCTAGTAATTTCTGGGTGGCATCTTTGGGGCTCTCTATGTGCAGTATCATGTCATCTGCCAATAAAGACAATTTTACTCCTTCCTTTCCAATTTGGATGCCTTTTATTTCTTCCTCTTGTCTGCTTGCTGTGGCTAGGACTTCTGGTACTATGTGAATAAGAGGTGAAAGTGGACATCTCTGTCCTGCTCCTGATCTTAAGGGCGGGGGGAATGCTCGTAGTTTTAGCTTGTTGAGTATGATGCTGGCAGTGAATTTGTCATATGTGGTCTTTATTATGTTTAGGTATGTGCCCTCTAATTCCACTTTGCTGAGAGTTTTTATCATAAATGGGTGGCGGGTTTTATCAAATGCTTTTCCTGCATCCATTGATATGATCATGTGGTTTTTATCCTTCATTTTGCTTACGTGGTGAATCGCATTTATTGTTTTGTGGAATGCTGTACTAACCTTGCATTCCCAGAATAAATCCCACTCGGTCATGGTGTATGGTCTTTTTGATGCATCACTGTATTCAGTTTGCTGATATTTTGTTGAGCATTTTAGTGTCTATGTTCATCAGGGATATTGGCCTATAATTTTCTTTCTTCGAAGTGTCTTTATCTGGTTTTGGAAATTAAGATAATGCTGGCCCTGTAAAATGAGTTTGTGAGCCATTCCTCCTATTGAATTTTTAAAAATAGTTTGAGGACAGGTGTTAGTTCTCAGAACGTTTGGTAAAAATTCACCTGTGAAGCCATCTGGTCCTGGCCTTTTGTTCATTGGGAGTTTATTTTTTTTTCATTTTTTTTTTATTTTTTATTACTGCTTCCATTTCAACAGGTATAATCTGGCTATTTCAGATTCTCTGATTCTTCCTGATTTAGTTTTGGGAGATGTTATGTTTCTACGAATTTATCCATTTCTCTCAGGTTGTCCAGTTTGTTGGCAGATAGTTGTTCATAATATTTTTTCACAATCCTTAGTATTTCTTCGGTGTCAGTTGTTATTCCTCCTCTTTCCTTCTGATTTTATTTATTGGGGTCCTCTCTCTTTTCCTCTTCATGAGTCTGGTTGAAAGTTTGTCAATCTTGTTTATCTTTTCAAAGAACCAGCTCTTGGATTCACTGATCTTTTGTATCATTTTTTTTTAGACTCAGTTTTTATTTCTGCTCTGATCTTTATTACTTCCTCCTTTCTATTCACTTTGTTGTTTTTCAAGTTCCTTTAAGTGTAAAGTTACATTGTTTGTTTGAGCTTTTTCTTGTTTTCTTTTCTGTCTTTCTTTTTTTCTTTTTGAAATGGGCTTCTAATGCTATGAATTTCCCTGTTAGGATTGTTTCCCTGTGTCCCACGGCTTTTGGGTTGTTGTGCTGTCATTTCATTCGTTTCAATGTATATTTTGCATGCTATTGATTGAAAATATTCTTTGTATATTGGAATTACAGGGCCATTGATGGGTGCATTTTTGCAGATATTTTCCCCATTCTGTGTTATCTTTCATTTTCCTAAAGCGTATTTATTAGAACAAATTATTTTAACTTGAAGGAAGCCCAAATTGTTGATTTTGTTTGCTATAATTCATGCTTTTCATGACCTATTTAAGATATTTTTTTCCAATCCAATTTCACTTAACTTTTGTCCTGCCCTTTGTCCTAGAAATGTTATAATGTTAGGTCTTGCTATTTAAGTCTAATGTCATTTTCTGGTTGTTTTTTTGTATATGGTGTAAGGGAAGGTTTAACAGTTATTTCTTTTGACTTATGGGTGTCCAATTGTTCCAGCACCAGTTCCTGATAACACTATGCATTCCCCACTGAATTAGCTTTGCACCTTGGTTGGCAATCAATCGACTGTCCATGTGGGTGTATTTCTGTATTCTCGCTTCTGCTAAATTGATCTGTGTGCCTATAATGTATGCCAATGCCACACTTTCTTAAATTCCGCAGCACCCTGAAATGTCTTGCAACCTGGCGGTCAGTATAAGTCCTACGGCGTTGGTATTCATATTCAAAATAGCTTTGGATGTTCTAAGTCCTATGTACCTCCATATAAATCTTAGAAATAGCTGGACATTGTTGGGAAACAGTTCTTTATAGGTTTCCCATTCCTCCCTGAATTTTGGCCAGAGGCATTAGCTGGTTTTTTTCAAACTCTTCTTCAACGCTACTGGTACAACAGGCAGCCTTGGAAGAACATACAGATAGTGTTTTCCTCTGGGACAGATTTGTTTGCTGCTCAGGATAATAAAGATAGTATTTCCCTCTGAGGAGGCTTGTTAAAAGGCCCTTAAAAATACTGGCGTTTCCCCCGTGGATGGACTTTGGTGCACTGTCCGCTTGCTCCTGCGGAACATCGCTAAACTTCTTTATGTTGGGTGGGACTCTAAGATGGGGCCCAAGATCTCAGCCTCCTGGTGTACACACCCTGTATAAATCCCCGGGAATGTACATGTGATGGATTTTACTCCTATGATGAGGTCCTAGCACTGTTAACTTTAAGAAAGGGATATTATTTAGGTGGACCTGACCTATCCCATGAGTCCTTTAAATTTGGATCTACAGGTCAGAGACAGAGGAGGACACACACAGGAAATTCTGAAGATCCAGGGGGCCAAGTGGTGAGAACCTGAGAGTGGCTTCTGAAAGCTGAAATCAACACCAGCCAACAGTCAGCAAGAAACTAGGAACTCAGTTCTATAACCACAAGGAATGAATTCTACCAATATCCTTGAATGAGCTTGGAAGAGGGACCTGAGCACCAGATGAGAACACGGCCCAGCTGACATGTGGATGACAGGCTTGTGAGTCCCTGAGCAGAAGACCCAGTCAAGCCCACCAGGTTTCTCCCTTAGAAGACTGCGAGACAAAGAATGGGTGTACTGTTAAGCCTACTGTTTGTGGGTAATTTGTAATGGCTGCAACAGAAAACTAATACACTGCACCATTCCTCTAAAATAAAATAATAAAATAAAGTAAATAAAATGTTGGAGTTTCCTACACTGTAATGCAAACTCACTTTGTGCATATCATACACCTGCAGTACTTCTTATCATTGGTATGGGACTTGGGGACATTTGGGGACCAGTGCAAAGAAGTTCATGCTGCCCACTGTGGCATGAGTAATAAACCACCTTTTCCATATGACTCTGGAGTCCTGTATCTTCTTCCAGCATCTATGACACTGTGTCAAAACAAATTGTTAGCTTACAGTAGGGTAAAATCTTTGACATTTCGGAAGTTCTGACATGCAGTTGTCAAGAAATGGTCATGTCCAAAGTAGACACTAATGAGACCTCCAAATCCTAACCAGAGTGGGTGGACACAACCGATGCATGTTTAGGTGTCCTGCTTTCAGAGATTTACCAGCCAGCTCTGGGGAATCTTGCCCTTACTTGACATTGATGATTTTTTGACCTATCAGGAAAATCAATGTTTGCTAGGATGTTTGTCTACTCTGTGCTCCCATTGAATGTGTACAATATTTTTTTCATTGCTTTTAGAAAGAGAGGAAGGGAGAGACAGAAACATCAGTGCGAGAGGGAAGCATCGATAGGCTGCCTTCCCATAGGCTGCCTTCCCATAGGCACCCGGACCAGGGACCCTATGTAGGCAGACTGGGGATCAAACCCGCAATGTATTATAGGTATGTGCCCTGACCAGAAATCGAACCCACAACCTCTCAGTTACGGGAAGACGCTCGAACCAGCTGAGGCATCCCAGCCAGGCCAAAAGTGTAGAATTTTTCTTTTTCACATATTATTTCCCCTTCTGTTTCCTATGCTGTTTGGGGGGGGAGGGGGGCCTAAAAAGAGCTGTTTTTGTTTGTTTGTTTGCTTGTTTGTTTGTTTGTTGTTTTTACGCAAAAGCAACCAGTTTCACTCAGCTGCTTATTGCCCTTTTCAGGGCCCCCTGTCTGTAGAAGTCCAATTTTAAAGGCAAAAGGCAAATTATTATGTTGGATATGAATTTTTTTTTTGCCATCATTTGATAATCCCGTATCTTGGGCTCTCAATATGTGTAGTCATGTAGCTTTTTGTTCATGTATTTGTAGTAGTTATCCTACATGTCCTGAGTTGGAAAAAAAGGGGGTCGTGTGAGATTTTACATTCCATTAAGATTAACACACAATTTAAAACTTGTATATCATTTATAAAAATTTGCATGTAATATTTTTGGACTGCAATTGAGCATGGGTAAATGGAACCAGGGAGAATAGAACTGCAAATAAGGAGAACTACTGGAAACACAAAGAGGACAACAGCATGGTGGCCACAACAGACAAGAAAACTACAAGTCATATGGAAAACACATAACAAAATAGGAAAGAGGAAAGCCTTCCCCATCAATAAATGCCTTAATTATAAATGGATTTAACTCCCTAAACAAATGACAAAGGTTGTAGGAATGGGTTTTAAAAGTGACCCTACAATATGCCTTCTAATGGAGAACTACTTTAGATCCAAGGACGCACATACATTGAAACTGAAAAGGTGGAAAGTTGTATTCCATACACATTGTAATCCAAATAAACTTGGATGGCTATGTTGATATCGAAGTAGACATTATTGTAGGACTGTTATATGAGGAAAAGAAAGAAACTATATATTTTTAAAAGGGCCAACTCACCCAGAAGCTATAAAAATTATAAAAATACATGCCAAAAATACCAGAACTCCAAAATATACAAAGCAAACATTGAAATTAATGAAGATTGAAATACACGGTTACACAACAATGCTTGAGGACCTCAACAGCCCACTTTCAGTAATGGATGGAACAACTAGAGAAAAGATAAATAAGGAAAAATACACTTCCAGAACACTGTAAATCAATCGGCCCCAACAAGTATATAGAGAACAGTGTACCCAACTGCAGCAAAATACGCAAACGTTTTTTCCCCCTCATACGCATGTGGTACATTTTCCAGGATAGATCATATGTTATATCATAATATAGATCTGAATAAGTTTGAAAATTTGAAATCACATAAAGGAGCTTTTCCAACCACAATCAGTAACATAACAATAGCAAAATGCGGGGTGGGGGTGGGGAGGACAGAGGTGTAAAACAGTTCTCCATCAATCAGATAAAAATAGGACATCCAGAGAATTCACAGATACGTAGAAATTAAGCAACACACTATTAAGCAACCAATGGTTCAAAAAGAAATCAAAATGGAATTTAGACAATATGTTTAGTCAAATGACAAAACCATAACATGCCAGAACTTACAGGGTGCAGCGAAAGCAGTGCTGTGAGGGATATCTATAGTAAAAAACACTTTCTAAAAGAAGGAAGATCTCAAATCCACTAGCAAATTTTCCAACTTAAGAAAAAACAAAAACAAAGAAAAACAAAGAAAAAACTAAATCCAAAGCTAACGGAAGGAAGGAGATAGCAAAAATTAGTTAGACACGAATAAAATAGGAAAACAACAAGGGAGATTGAAGAGGGCGGCAGAGTAGGTAGAAGTCACACTCACCCCTTCCCAGGACCAAGCTGGAATTATGCCTAAAACACAGAATAGTCGTCCTGAATAACCAACTGCAGGCCAGGTGAACGGAAGTCTTATAACCAAAGATTTATAGGAGAAGCCCCATCTAGACGGGTAGGACTGGCAGAGAGGCAAAAAGTGCTGGCCCTGTAGCCACATGCCACAGCTGAGAACCTAGAGAGATGTTTCCCCTGCAAAGTTCCTCCCTGAGGAGAGAGAGGTCTGGACCCCACACCGGCCTCCCCCGCCGGGAGCATCAGAGCTGGAAAAAGGTGCTGACATAACATCTGCCCGTAGAAATCAGTGGGTCTTCTGTCCCCCAAGGAGGACAGGAGTCTGCTGAAACCCAGTCACCTTCTTAAACGGCCAGCACACAAAATCTCATTCCCAGCCACTCACCCCAGGCTCCAGCAGAGGGATGGTGGCTCAGAGCGAACTGGAGTCATACAAGGAGAGACTGGGTTGTGTGGCTGTTGGGAGAGGGCTGAAGGGACAGCCACCAAGGTCTGTGTGCTGAGTCCCTCCCCCACACCGTTCAAAGATGTCATCTTCCCTGAATGGAGCACACCCCTCCATACAGCATCAGCCTGGGGGAACGAATTATCACCCACCCTCCTTACTCCCTGTGGCCCCACTCTGCTGAGCTCACACTTCCTGGAGGAGTCTGTTGCCTGTGGCCAGACTGGGCCCATGGTGCAGATTTTCTTGGAAGGTTCTCAAGGAGGTCTGGGCAGACTGCGGGTGGCAGAGATGAGCAGGAACAGACTGAGTTGTGTGCATCTAGGACAGGGGCCATTTTTCCCTCCCATGTCTGAACAGCTCCACCATTCCTGTGCAGAACCCTCCCTCCATAAGACCAAACCTTTTAGCCTGGTGAAGTCTGCTGGCCTCACCCTGATGACTCCCGAGAGCCTGCCCTACCACGAAGGTGCCCTGGCCCCTGGTGCCTGGCAACTGGCCAGGGTATATATACCCTGAGACTTTTGTTGGGTGGCCTCAGACCTAGCACTGGAGCTGAGTTTGCATCTGCATCAACCTGGTGAACACCACTCGCCTCTACCTGGTGACACACTGAGGAATGTAGGTTAAATCCATCACGAGAGATCATGTCACACTTGTCAGAATGGCTATTATCAAGAAATCGACAAATAACAACTATTGGCAAGGATGTGGAAGAAGGGGAACCCTTTTGCACGGTTGGCGGGAATGGAGACTGGTGCAGCCACTGTGGAAAACAGTATGGATTTACCTTTCAAAAATTAGAAATGGAGCTGCCTTATGACTCAGTGATTCCTCTTCTGGGTCTATACCCAAAGAAACCCAGTATACTAACGCAAAAGAACACATGCACCCCTATGTTCATTGCAGTGTTATTTACAATAGCCAAGATTTGGAAACAGCCTAAGTGGCCATTAGTAGACGAGTGGGTGAAAAAGCAGTGATCCATACACACAATGGAATATTACTCAGTCATAAAAAATGAAATCTTAGCAATTGCACCAGCATGGATGTATCTAGAGGGTACTATGCTTAGTGAAATAGGGCAGGCAGAGAAGGACAGATATGATATACTTTCAGTTATATGTGGGATCTAAAGAACAACATAAACAAACACACAAAACAGAAACTGCCTCATGGATAAAGAGAATAGTCTGGTGGTTGCCAGAGTAGAGCAGCTTGGGGGACTGGGTGAAGAAGGTGAAGAGATGGAGAAGTACAGATTGGTACTTCATTTCTTTTTATTGTTGTGTAGTCCAGTTCTTGTCTATTACAAATTAAGCCATTATAAACATTCATCTACAAGTCTGTGGACATATGATTTTATTTATCTCTAGGTAAAATATTTACGGTGATCATATGGGCTTTAGAAAAAAGATTTTATTCATAATTACTTTTTTTTTAAGAGAGAGGGGAAGGGAGGGAGAAAGAGCGGAAGAGAAACATCGATGTGAGAGAGAAACATCTATTAGGCAAACCGGGAATCGAACTGGCGACCTTTGGCTTTGTGGCACAATGCCCAGCCAACAGAGCCACACCTGTCAGGGCCATATGGGTTTTTTAAATGGCTTTTCTGAGGAATAATTCACATGCCATGCAATTCGCCTATGTAAAGTATATAATCTAATGCCTTTTACCATACACACACACACACACACACACACACACACACACACGCATGCATGCAGTCACCACCACAGACAATTTTATAACATTTTCATCACCTCAGAAACATGCATGTCCCACTAACCCCCTCCTGCCCTTCAGCCCTAAGCAACCACTAGTCAACATTCTGTCTCCATATATTCCCCTATTTTGGAATTTCTAATGAATGGAATCATAGAAAACATCGTCTTCTGTGACTGGCTTCTTTCACTTAGTACGTCTTTAAGGGTTGTCCTAGTTCTATCCGTATCAGTACCTCATTCCTTTTTATGTCTGAATAACATTTCACTTCTGCATATACCGCAATTTGTTTTTCTAATTGTCCCTGATGAACATTTAGGTTATTTCCACCTTTTGGCTCGCTCTATGAATACTGCAGTAATAAATACCTGTGTACAAGTTTTTGTGAGGACATGTGCTGTCAAAACTACTAGAGTGAAATCTCTGGGTCACAATTTTAACTTGCTGTTTAATTCATTGAGGAACCATTACTGGAGAAACCCTGGTTCTTCTCGGCAACGCACTAAAGAATTACAGGCCAGCGAGCTTATGGGTGCAAACAAAGTTTACTAGTGGATGGGAGGGCAAGAGCAAGGGTGGCTACAGCAAGGGTGGCCAGAGGCCTGGGTGGCCAGCCTGCAGGTGCCCAAAAAAGTGTGGCCAGGGCCTGGCAGCCTGAGGCCCCCTGGGTGGCAAGAGAGCCACAAACCAAGAGAAGAGAGTGAGTCCTTTGTTCTGAGGACTTACATAGTTGGCAGGATGGAGGTGAGGGAGTTCATATTTTGTTTGACAGGTAAAGGTGTTGCCAGTTTTCTGTGGAGAGGTGACTGCCTAAACGTAGGTATGGGTGGGGGTCTGTTCGCGGGAATCCTTATCTTGCTTCAGACTCTATTTGCTCATTTTGTCTAGGATGGAAGGCAGGTAGTTAACCAAAGTTGTTTATGGGCTTTTTCTTTTGAGCACTGTAGGCCCCCTCCCCTTCTCTCTTCTAGGCCTAGGGATGAATAAACAGTCTCAAGGTTTTCCTTTTCCCAGCTAGTGGAGATGATAGTCACAGAGTTTTGAGGGTTTCTCCCTACCCACCCCCCGCATCGTAGTTTTTATGTAGTGTTGTTAGGGATGCCTGGCAACCTTATTGGACCAGGTTCAGGATTACTGGGTCCTTGTGTGAGCTTTGGCTTTGAGCCTCCTATATGAAGTTGTTTGTTGGAGTGTAATGGCGAGGCTTCTGCCTTTATTTCCCTTCTGGCCACTCATTCTGTAACCAGAAAAGACACTGGCGTTCGGGCTGCCTGTCACTACCAAATCCAATAAGCAATGGCAGCGATTGAACCTTTTATGGGTGCTCTATTCAGATGGCCGGGGGTCCGAGAAGATGGTGGGTTCACACCCTAACAAACCATCTTCCCTTGTCTTTCTTGGCCAGACCTTTTATAAGGGGGGTGGGGGAGGACAAACAAGGTTCGGTGAGGGCTTTGAGATTCAGAAGCTGCAACATTCCTGTCCTGGGCAGTTAGCTGTTCCCAAGGGGGTGGGGTGGTCGTCAGCTCTCCCTGGAACAAAGGTTTGGATGTCCCCAGGCGGTAATCTTCTATCAGTACCCCAGGAGGTCAGCTGTTTTTCCCAGGAGCCAGGATGGGCCTTATCTGTAGTTTCTGAAACAAAAGCTTTAGCATACACATTACTTGCTAGACTCAGAACTTTTTACCTTAAGCTAAAATTGTCCAAATCGTGAGTCCCCTATCAATTCCTAGCTGCTACCTCAGTGTTAAAAGGTGTCACCTGGCACCCAGGACACTAGCCTCTGGCCAGCAACAGTAGCACAGTCTCAGGATTCTTCCTATGCTATCTCCTGCACCAGAACTCCAAGACTATTTCCAAAATAGCTGCACCATTTTAAATTCCTGCCAGGAGTGTACGAGAATTTTTTTTTCCACATCCCACTAGTACTTTTTCTAATCTGACTTTTTGACAGTAGCCAGCCTTGTGCATGGAACACGGAATTCATTGTGGGTTTGAATTGCATTTCCTTAATAACTAATGATTAAACATCTTTTTATGTGTTTACTGAACATTGGTACATTTTCCATGGCTAAATACCAATTCAGGTTCTCTTCACATTTAAAAATTTATTTCTTTTACTTATTTGTGTTCTTTATGTGTTCTTGATGTGTCTCTTATCAGATACCTTAACCTCATATAGTTACCAGTAAGTACTCCCATTTGTGGGTTGTCTTTCCACTTTATTGTTGGTGTTCTTTGATCACAAATGTTTTAATTTTGATCAATTCTAATTTATCTATTTTTCCTTCATTACTCATGCTTTTGGTGTTCTATATAAGAATTATTTGCTGAATCCAAGGTTATAAACATTCCCTCCAATGTTGTTTTCTAAGTGTTTTATTGTTTCAGCTCTTACACTTATATGCGGTGTTAGTTTCTGACTTCCTTCTTTTTCCCATGGCTATCCCAACACCATTTGTTAAAAAGACTATTCTTTTGGAAACTTTTGGATTATCAGTTGACTTTAGATGCTTGGGTTGCTTTCTGTGCTTTCCGTTCCATTCCATTTTCTATATATCTATCTGTTTGGTCCAGTACCACACTGGCTTGAACTACCATTGCTTTGTAGTAGGTTTTTCAATCAGGATATGTGAGTCCTCCTACTTTGGTTTATTTTTTTTCAGGCATTTTGGCTATTCTGGGTCCCTCACAATTCCATACACATTTAGAGTCGGTTTGTAAAATTACACAAAAAGTAAGCTGGGATTCTGAATGAGGTTGCATTAAGTTTGTAAGTTATTTTGGGGAAGTATTGTCATCTAACAATGTTACATCTTTTGGCTGATGAACAGGGTATGGGTTTTGAAAGGACAAAGCCAGCCCCATTTGCTATCGTGACACCATTTGCCTAGCAGGCCTATGACCTTGTTAAACATGCCTGCCATTGTACTCTTCTGAGCTTCTGTCCCCAGGACTGGAAATTACTGGAAGAAAGAACAGAACGGGACTGACTGATACCTACAGCCACAGGCAGGAGATATCATTGGAACACCCTGCAACTTCGTGTTTCAATGCCCCAACAGCCCAGAGCCACACGACAGCAACCCCCCAACCTTTTTTTTTAAACACAATTGCTAATTATTGTGATTATAATCCAATAAAAGCTCAAAGCCCCCACCCCTCAATGCTGCTGTGTCTCTCCACACCATGCCCTCTCCTTTCCTGAAGAGTGAATGAAAACTTTACTCTCTATACTTTCTTCTCTTTGTGAATTCTTTCATGGCCTGTGTCACCGACCACCCTAACAGTTTTTCCATTTATTTAGATCTTTAATTCTGTCAACAATCTTGTGTAGTTTTTAGGGTATAAGTTTAGCACTTGTTTTGTAAAGTTTATTTCTGAATACTTAAGTCTGTTTATTGCAAATGTATAAAAATAAAGTAGATTTTTGTATATTGATCTTGTGTTTGGTAAACTGCTTAACTTGTTTATTCATTTATTTGATAGCTTTATTGATTTCCTTAGGTTTCCTCTTTACAAGATCATTTTATCTGTAAATAAAGGGAGTTTTATTTCCTGCTTTCTAGTTTGAATGCCATTTCTTTCTTCCTTTTCTTGCCTTCCTCCCTCCATTCTTCTCCCTCTCCCATTCTTTCTCCCCACCCTCGCTCTCTCTGTTTTGTGTAGTCCACAGACTGGATCCTTTAGTGCAATATGAATACAATTGGTTAGACTAAACATCCTCATCTTCTCCCTGATCCTAGGGTGAAAGAATTGTATTTTCATAAGCAATTATGACTACCTGGGGTGATCCCTTTGTAAGTTATATACATGTCTAATCACTGTATTGCACACTTGAAAGTAGTCTAATATTGCATGTCAGCTATAATTTTTAAAAAATGTGAAAAACTCGTTTCCTTGAAAACCACCCCCTGAAATCAGAGACAGAGAATACAGTTGATATCTGCTTACCTAAAGCAGAAAGTGTTAGGTTCCCAAACTGGCAGAAGCGTTTAAACGGTATTTTGATGATTGCTGGAGGCTACTCAAAATAAAGTCAATAATAAGGTCATACTTCTATGTATCATCACACAGTTAACCTGCATACAACCACTTACCATTTCTCTAGAAGAGGTTATAAAAAGTCCTTGCGTGATATTTCCTCTCCTCAATGCCCCATAACTTAAATACTATCATGTAAAACTAAGAATATTAAATGATATAAAGTCCGTACACCTTAGGTTCCATAAAGAGGGGATAAGAGGTGAAAACAATGGTATTTGGTTAATTACACAAACACATTCAAAGCAAAATCAGGAAGAAATCCTCACGACAATTACAGTCCTAATTCCTGCAACTGGTCACATGGTTTTACCTGGTATTTATGACTACCTTCTTTCACTCTTCTCCATGTTACTTTGACCTCAGCAAGCGCCTCACCTGATTGTGACTGTTTAATGAGGTGACCTAAACCTTTATTCTGAAAGATCTTAGGCCATCAGTAGTACTGCATGGATTGTGTTGTTGTCTTTCATCGATTTAGTCACACATCATGGTAATACTAAGACAGGCCCTAAGCTCTTCTGTATTCCACACATACTTCTTACCACCACTGTATGGTAGCAGTCCAATTTCTCCTGGGTAGTTAGGAGTAATCACATCAGCTAGCACAGTAACTCTGTTTTTGACCTATTGATTTAGAGGTGAGAAACCCAAAGTGGCACTGTAGCAGTCTTTTTCTTATTCTATTTCATTATTTATGCTATGGCACTTTCTTCCCCTTTGCCCACCTCCACCTAGTCCCCGCCTCCCCCTCCCTCAGGCCATCAGCAGGTCATTGTCCATTTCCATGGGTCCTGCATGTGTGTTCTTTGTGCAATCCCTTCAACTTCTTTCCTCCAGTCTTCCCTCCCCGCCCTGACAGCCGTCAGTCTGTTCCACGCATCCACACCTCTGTTTCTATCTTATCATCAGTTTATCTTGCTCATTAGATGTCACATATAAGTGAGGTCATGTGGGTATTTGTCTTTCACTGACTAGCTTATTTCACTTAGCATAATACTCTCTAGATCCATCATGCTGTCACAAAAGGCAAGATTTCAGGACTCTTACGTTTTGCATCGTGACAATCTTAGTTTCTATTTCAAAAGAATCATTGTTTTTTCTCCTGGTGAAAGTATTTCTCCATTGGAAACAAAGACTTCTAGGCCATCAGTAAGGTCATGAGGACAGGAAGCCAAAACTGTCTTGATTAGCCCCTAGGGCTAACAATGAGAGCTACTACTCCCATTTCCACTCCGTAATGCCTGGACTGTTGACTCCTGGCTTTGCTAGAAATAGCACCATATATTAAGCTCTCATTCAGAACTTCCTGGAGAACCCTGTAAGGTATCGGCACTAGTTCCTACTGGAAAAGACTCTTCAAAATGAAATTCAAACTCCTGGTTTCTGGTTCTGCTAGTAAAGATATTGGAAGAAGCCACTCCATCCTAATAAGTCACAAAACTGAACAGACTGAAATATTAACTACTCTTAATGGTTTTATAAGAGCAGGGAGAACACAGGGCAAACCACTGCCCCCAGGTGTGAAAAGAGAGGCAGATATTGGGAGTCACAGCTTACCAGAGCAGATACTCAATAGCAACCCCCAAGGGAAGCAGAATTGCTGGAGATTCAGGGTAGACAACTTTGAGAGTTAAAAACTTCAGGGGGGTCCCAGTCATAGGGGCCCCCGTACTTTTGTGAGTTTTATGCTCAGGAGCCCAACTAGATTTTTATAGCACACATCATTTAAAAAATCCCTCATACATCCAGCAGGAGGGAAGAGAATCTATTGTGAAATATGCCAGAGTATTTAAATCTTAATAAGACCTGTCTGAGGAGATGTTAGTTAATCAGGGCCTAACCTGCTGGGGTTTCATCATACCTTAACTAATCTGAGGGAAAGAAAATACGCAACTCCAGTCAGCTTTAACTTTCCACACGGGAGGAGGGAAACACCTACCTTAGCCCACTTCCAACCCACTCTAGCCATCCTGTTCCAGCTAAGGAGGTACCGGGGGTGGGGGTAGGGGAGAAAAATACTGAGAAACACCTGTGAGGTTCACTGTCCATAGGTATTAGATTGCTAAAAGACTTAGACCTAATCATGGGATATAGAATGCTTCCCCTACCCTCACGCCTCACCACTACATTAGTCAAGATCTATGTACCTGACTGGAGTGGCTCAGTGGATTGAGTGCCAGACTACAAAGCAGAGGATCACTGGTTCCATTCCCAGTCAGGGTACATGCTTCGGTTGCAGGCCAGGTTCCCCGGTGCAGGGACTGTAAGAGGCAGCCACACATTGATGTTTCTCTCTCTCTCTTTCTCCCTCCCTTCCCCTCTGTCTAAAAATAAGTAAATAAAATCTTTTAAAAATGTTAAAAAAAGAAGGTCTATGTATAGCAGTTCCTTTTACTTTGTATGGCATGCCTTGGCATCAAGAAAAACTGCTAGCCAAGCTAAAAGGCAAAAAACACAATTTAGATGGCACGAGCAAGCATCAGAACCAGACGTGGTAGGATGTTGGAATTATTAGACTGGGAATTTAAGACAACTATGGTTAGTAACTAAGGGCTGTATTTGATAAAGTTGACAGCATGCAAGAACAGATGGGCAATGCAAGCAGATATGGAAATTCTAGGAAAGAATGAAAAAAATGCTACAGATGAAAAACATTGTAACACAAATAAAGAATGCCTTTGACTTGCTTATTAGTAGACTGAACATGGTAGAGGAGAACGTATCTGAGCATGCGAGTATCTCCATAAACCTGAAAACCAAACAAATTGGAGAGAACAAACACTGAAAAAGAAGCACAAACTGTTCAAAGACTATGGGTCTACCTCAAAAGGTGCAACATAAGTGGACATGGGATACCAAAAGCAGAAGAAAGCAAGTAACAAGAGAAACATTTGAAAAAACTCGTGACTGAAAATTTCTCGAAATTAATGTCAAATCCCAAACCACAGATTCAGAATCTAGAGAATGTCAAGCAGGATAATTGGCCAACATTTCTCTGAAGGAAATAATTTTGAACTACAGAAATCAAAGATAAATGAAATATTCTGAAAGAAGCCAGAGGAAAATACAAATACCTTGCATATGGAGAAACAAAGATAAAAATGGCATCTGACTTCTTATCAGAAAAAAAGTGTCTTTAAAAAAAAAAAAGATTTTCTTTATTCATTTTTAGAGAGGGAAGGGAGGGAGATAGAGAGAGAGAGAGAGAGAAACATCAATGTGTGGTTGCTGGGGGTCATGGCCTGCAACCCAGGCATGTACTCTGACTGGGAATCGAACCTGCGACACTTTGGTTCGCAGCCCGCGCTCAATCCACTGAGCTATGCCAGCCAGGGCTTAAGAAAAAAAAAGTGTCTTAGTCTATTTGTTTTGCTATAACAACGTACCACAGACTGGGTGGTTCAAAAGCAACAACCATTTATTTATCACAGCTCTGAAAGCTGGAAGTCTGAGATCAGGGTTCCAGCATGGTGGGGTGAGATCCCTCTTCTGGGTGGCAGACTTCTCATTCTATCTGCAGTCACATACTAGAATGGGTTAAGAAACTCTCTGGAGAGCCTTTTCTTAAAAAACAAACAAACAAACAAACAAACAAACAAAAAAACCCTAATGCAATTCATGTGGGCTCCATCCTCATGACCTAATCATCTTCCAAGGACTCACCTCCTACTATGATTACCTTGGGGTTCAGAATTTTACCATAGAATTTTAGGGGTGGGGAGCCCAAACAATCAGATCATAGTACTACACAAGCAAGAAGAGAGTAGAATGAAATATTCAACATGTATAGAGAAGCAAAAGTACCAATCAAGAATTCTGTACTTCATGACATTGTGTTTCAAGAGTGAAAGGGAAATAAATACATTCTCAAACAAAGGAAACAATGAGGGAATTTGTCACCATTAGATCTTTCTTGCAAGTAATGTTATTTATTTCTTAATTTTATTTATTTTTAAATTAAATTTATTGGAGTGTCATTGGTTAATAAGATTATATAGGTTTCCACCCTGGCTGGTGTGGCTCAATGGATTGAGTGCCATCCTGTGAACTAAAGGGTCATGGGTTCCACTGCCAGTCAGGGCACATACCTGAGCTGGGGGCCAGGTCCCCAGTAGGGGGTGCACGAGCGGCAACTATACACTGATGTTCCTCTCCCTCTCTTTCTCCCTCCCTTCCCCTCTCTCGAGTAATAAATAAATAAATGAACTCATTAAAAAAAAAACACAAAGAAATTAAGGAAAACACAAATAAATGGAATCATATACCGTGTTCATGGACTGGAAGAATTAACATCATCAAAATGTCCATAGTACCCAAAGCAATTTATAGATTCAATGCAGTCCTTGTTGAAATACCAATATCATATTTCACAGACACAGAACAAACACTTCAAAAATTGATATGGAACCATAAACAACCCTGAATACCCAATGTGGCAGATCCTGGCCGGCTGGATCTGTGTATTGTGGCCGCTAGAGAACAAATACAGACGGACTACAGAAGTCCTGTGGAGAAAAAGGGACGGCATAGCCACTCTCTGAGAGAGAGAGGGCGAGAGGGCCAGAGCCCTCAGTCCCTGCCTGGGCAAGCTTTTATTGCTTCTCTGGGTACACTACATGGAGGGTAGTCCTCATTGACTATGCACAGGTTCACTGCAGGGGACTACCTTTTACAGATAACAAAGGGAAGAGTGTTGCTAATTACTTCAAAGAGAAGGATGTTGCAGATCAGGGGGAAAAGTGGTTGAACCGGACACACTCCATACTTGGGAGGTTTAGCTCAGACTTGAGGAAGTTGCAGTAAGCCCTTGCTGCCTCAATTCAGGGTGAGGGAGTGTTAGCAAAACCAAGTCTCATAGCAGTCTAGGTACAATTCAGGCCTGATTCCCCACAGGAAAACCTATCTGCGGGCGTGGTCCTGTGTGCCGACTTGCACCCCGTTGGTTTTCCACGTGAGGGCTGAGCTACATTCCCTCGACACACGAAACGGTTCCCTACAACCCACAGCGGTTTTGAGAAAGAAGAACAAAGTATGAGGGATCACAATATCTGATATCAAACTATATTACAAGGCCACTGTACTCAAAACACTTTGGTACTGTCATAAGAACAGACACACATATCCATGGAACAAAATAGAGAGTCCAGAAATATACCCATGTCTCTATGGTCAATTAATATTTGACAAAGGGGGCAGGAGCATAAAATAGAGTAAAAATAGCCTCTACAATGAATCATGTTGGGAGATCTGGACAGCTATAAGCAAAAAAAAAGAAAAAAGAAAAAAGAAAAAAAAAGGAAATTCAATCACCATAAAAGTCCTAGAGGAGAACATAGGCAGGAAAAATCTCAGATATTCCATGCAGCAATATTTTCACCAATATGTCCCCTAGAGCAAGGGACAAAAAGGAAAGAATAAACAAATGGGACTTCTTCAAAATAAAAAGTTTCTGCATGGCTAAAGAAAACATCAGCAAAATGAAAAGGAGCCCATTGTATGGGAAGATGTATTTGCAAATGATACCTCAGAGTTTGATCGCCAAAATATATAAAGAACTCACAGGCCTCCACTCCAGGAAGACCCCCAATCCAATTAAAAAATGGGCAAATGACCTGAACAGAACTTCTCCAAGGAGGACATACAGAAGACCCAGAGTCATATGAAAGGATGCTCAGCCTCACTAGCCATCAGAGAGATGTGAATTAAAACCACAATGAGATACCACTTCACACTGGTAAGAATGGCCATCATAAACCAATGAACAAACAACAAGTAGTGGGGAGGTTTGGAGCAAAAGGAGCCCTGGTACATTCTTGGTCAGAATGCAGACTGGTGCAGCCACTGTGGAAAACAGTGTGGAAATTCCTTAAAAAGTCAAAATGGGACTGCTTCTTGACCTGGCAATTGCACTGCTGGGAGTATACCCTAAGAATCCCAAAACAGCAGTTCAAAAGAACCTATGTGTCCCAATGTTCATAGCAGCACAATTGACAATAGCCAAGTGCTGGAAGCGACCTAAGTGCCCATCAGTGAATGAGTGGATCAAAATACTGTGGTACATTTACACGATGGAGTACTACGCAGCAGAAAGAAAGAAGGAGCTCCTACCCTTCAGGACAGCATGGATGGAACTGGAGAGCATTATGCTACGTGAAATAAGCCAGGTGGTGAAAGACAAATACCCTGTGATCTCACCTATAAGTGGAACCTAATCAACAAAACAAACAAGCGAGCAAAATACAACCAGAAACATTGAAATAAAGAACAAACTGACAGTAACCAGAACGGAAGGGCGAGGGAGATGACGGGGGAAAGAAGGGAAAGGTTCATCAAGGAACATGTATAAAGGACCCATGGACAACGCCAAAGGGGGGTGGGATTGAGTGTGGGAGGTGGGGGTGGGTGGGGCGTGGGAAAGTGGTGGGGCGAAAATGGAGACAACTGTACTTGAAGAACAGTAAAAAAAGAAAAAGAAAAAGAAAAAAATCGCAGCCCTGGCTGGTGTGGTTCAGTGGATTGAGCACCTGCTCGTAAACTGAAGGGTCACTAGTTTGATTCCCATTCAGGGCACATGCTTGGGTTGCGGACCAGGTCCCCAGTTGGGGGCACACAAGAGGCAACCACACATTGATGTTTCTTTCCCTGTCTTTCTCCCTTACCCTCTCTCTAAAAATAAATAAATAAAATCTGTGTTTATTTTTAGAGAAGGGAAGGGAGGGAGAAAGAGAAGGAGAGAAACACCAGTGTACGGTTGCTCTCACACGCCCCCTACTGGGGGCCGGGCCTGCAACCCAGGCATGTGTCCCTGATGGGGAATGGAACTGATGACTCTTCGGTCCACAGGTCTGGTGCTCAATCCACGGAGCCCCACCAGCCAGGGTGAAATCTGTGTAACTTTTAAATAAACAATGCATTTCCTTTTCACCTAACTCAGGCATTGGGAGTTACATTTTCAGCGATGCGCAAAAGAGCCCCAAATCTGTTTCAGAACAGCATAGCCTGACGTTTTGTTACACTTTGACATTCCAAAGCGTATGTTATCACAGATGCAAAAAGACAATAGACAGACTCAAAATTAAGGTAAAGATTGACTTTTGTCGAGGAAGGTTCTGGCCTAGGACATGACTACCCACCATGAACTGCTTTTAGTTAAAAACTTCCATTTCAGATGATGCTATGTGGTTACTTTGTTCTCTGAGCTTGTAAGGTGGCCATGCAGGCCTCCCTGAGCTTGTCAGGTTTAGTATGTGGCCCCTTTTTGTTCACAATTCTGAACCTGGCAACACTGAAGCTAGGTTTCTTCAGTGCCTCAGTGCCTGGAGGTGACTGTGGGAGGTGACTGTGGAGATTGCTCTCCATTGCCAAGGACTACTGTCACCCTAAATACTTCTTATACCTGCCTTAGGGTACTTATTTTAAGCATGTCCACTGATTTAATCTTTTGACACGTGGATCAGTGGTTTTCTTGGAAGAGAAAGAGAAGCATCCGTGTGTGAGAGAAACATTGATCAGCTGCACGCCCCCAACTGAGGACCGGGCCCACAACCCAGCCCTGTGCCCTGACTAGGAATGGAACTGATGGGACACACAAAAGTTGAAAAATACTAGTTTGAGGTAATAGTCCATACACTTAGTAGTTATTGTATATAAAACACTAGTGTTCCAGGAACTGAAGGGTATGACCCATCCTGACTCCAGGAGACCACAAGCAGTTCTACTTTGTGCCCCAGGAGGACTGCAAGCAGTCAAGATGGTATCTGAGTCATTGTATGAGACATCCACCACCTAGGACACATAGAAGACCACCTCCCAGGACACAGAGAAATACCACAGCCCAGTACACAGATAAGGAATCACATGTCAACAGATGAAAGAATTCTGCAGCTTTTTATGTGATTAACCTTCTCCCTGAATTCCAAACTCCTTACCTACACTTTTCTACTCCCTATAAGAAAGGTCCATTTGAAATGGAATGTAAGACAGTCTGTTAGGGAACATAACCCGACATCTTCTCAGATTGATGGCCATCTGAATAAAGTGCCCATAAGATTAAAAAATAAATAAAAAATAAAAATAAATAAATAAAATCTTTAAAAAAAAAAGAAGTGGAATTGCCCATGGTTTCCCAATAATCTGTGGCACCCTCCCATCAACTGCCTGTTTGTTTAATAGATACTACTGCCACTCATTCCTAAAGTTTCTACTTACTTTTACACATGAACAAAGGAGTTAACAATAGCATTAGAAATACATCATTGGCATGCCTCTTATTTTTTCCAGAATAACTCAGGATCATTGCTTTATGAACTCTGCTGAAACCAAAACATCAGTAAGCCTGTAAATAATTTAGGTCATATCTCAGCCCTCTTGGTTTCCATCTGAGCCTTCAATGGACTCTTGTTCAGTTCCCTATAAGTGAACTCGTAATTAGTGTTCCACTTCTCATGATTGGTTTTCTGGACAGATTGAACTCTGTGCATGCCAAAAGTTAATCCTCAACCTCAGGAGATATCGACTGACAGATGCACTCATTTGCCTAGAGAGACTGTAAAATACGTATATCTCAAAATTTTGCAGATTCCACACCATCTCCTTAATCTCCGGAGTAGAGAAACAATTGAAAAAGAAATGGAAAAAGAAGACAAGTTAGGTAAAATTTACCTTTTCAATCCAAACACATTTCAAATATATGTCATTAATATTCCTGACGCAGCCCTGGCTGGTGTGGCTCAGTGGACTGAGTGCTGGCCTGCGAACCAAAGGGTCCCTGGTTCGATTCCCAGTCAGGGCACCCGCCTGGGTTGCTGACCAGGTCCTCAGTGTGGGACGCACGAGAGGCAACCGCACGTTGATGTTTCTTTCCCTCTGTTTCTCCCTCCTTTCCCTTCTCTCTAAAAATAAATAAATAAAATCTTTAAAAAATAATCATGATGTAAGTTATTGTGAAATCCTTACAGTTTTTGAGAACACGAGGGCCTTGAAAATAAAGATGGAAAAATGGCTGTGGTAAGCACATTGAAATAAATTGCTCTTGACTGCATGCTTGGTGCTCAGTTAGTACGCGTGATATAATTGAAATCCATGTCCCTAGAAAGAGACAGTCATCGAAACCAACATAAGCAGCATTGGAGATGCTCTAAAATCTTTGAAAGTTTTACCAGTTACTGGATAGATCGACCCTCTCTTCCTACATCGGGGACTGTTTGGAAGACATAATTTTAAAAGGGTAATGTTGTTTATCCTATTGGTTTCTATTTTGAAATAAATGCCACCTTAAATCCTCTGCGGTCAAGCACAACGAACTCTGGCAAAATGAAAAGTAAACCAAATATAAGCACAAATAAAACAGAAAGATACTTTGAAATTATTCATATCTGGGTATCCGTAGGAATAACTCATTTTTATGGAACTAGATTTTAGTTTGCAGTACCTATTCAGCCATTTAAAAATTTATTTTCCTTTGGTCTTTGCAAGTAATACAAACATTTATTTACATGTATTCATATATCATCTATAAAACTGCATCTAACCCTATGATGTATTTATATGTGTTGTGATATAATTATATATATTTTATAATACACATTTTCTGATATACATGTTGATATACCATATAATAATACATAATATCGATACTATATAATGATATAATGTGTATATATATATTCTTTAATCCATTTTTGCACTCTTTAAGTGTGGAAGATACACACAGTTTTTTTCCAGATCAATAGTCAACAATACAAGGTCTCCAAACCCTAGGGTAAATGGGCCATGTGGCAAATTAGTTGTAAAACAGCACTACATTATATAGCAAGTACGTAATGTTATAAAACCTGAGATGGTCTGGCTATTTAAAACTGTGCATGATTGACTCTTCTCGTGTAATATTGCCGCAGTCAAAGCCACATTTGCACAACAATTTTGGCAAGGAAGAGAATTCTTTATTTTGTCTCAGTGTTAGTGTAAAATTTATCTAACTAGTTAACTTATTTTGATTCCTTTGACATGTAGTCTCATTTCTGTTTGGAGCTGCCTGTTTATGACAAATGAAAACCAAGAAATGCCAACAGCAATCGCTATTTGGTTTTACAGGTATTTTCTTGAAGTGAAATGTTTTATTCTTAAGTCCATAGAAACAAAACGAAGATAGTCATTTATGATAGTTTTTCCATTTTGAAAGATTTCATTTCTGTTACTCGTCATCTTTATTGTGTTTAAGAGGAGGGCCACTAAATGACGTGAATCGTCAGAAGTTTTCAAAATGCTAATATATCCTAATTGGCAAGACCAGTTTCATGGGTTTTCTAAGGATATAAACAGGAAGTTACAGAATATGTATAAAGGGAATCTCAGAGCTCTGCTATCCAGCTTCATTACCACTTGTTCTTCGTCCTTTTGAAAGGTAAGGATTTTATATCCAGTTGTTTTGTGGAAACTTATCTTTCCACTAGAATTGAAATGTACCAAAGTTAGTCGGAATGCAACATTTCTTAGAGATCGTGAACAATCTGGGGCATCACATGGCTGAGGGAGAGTATTTTGCTTGAAAATGACGTAATGGCTGGTGAAGATGACATGTAAAGGAAAGCCAAAATTGAAGCCTGACCACTTCCAGGAGTACTTTCCATCCCTGACAATCATTTTACCGCATCGCATGCTATATTCTTCAAGTTCTTGTCCATTGATGTATCGGGGCCCAATTTCCCTGCACTGTTGTGCTCTAAGCAAGGCAAACCATTGCTGTTTATACACGTGTGATAACCATTCTGAAGGTATCACAGCATCTCGCTCAATAACTCTTGTGGAGGCCAGGTCACAGATGATATGCTGGAACCTCAAGTTTTTAAAAACCGACTGAAATGCTCTGCCTCGTTTGGTTTCAAGGAAGGCGATGCAGCCGGAACATTCTCTGTGCCTGGAAAACCAGTTGTTCGCATGAACTACGAGCTCTCTTATGGATCCTTTCCAAGCTGGGTTAAGACGAAGGAACATCCACTCTTTAAGTGTGGTGTACACATCTATTTCCTTTTGCATTACTAATAAATTAGAAGAAGCAATGAGCAGATTCATGAGATCTATTCTGAGTCCTTTGTAAAGCTCAACACTTGGATGTGTCATCAAATTGTGGAGAAGCCATTCAAAGCACCGTGTCTTCACAGAATCCGAACTATAGGTTTCTGCTGCTGCGTAATAGCCACAAACAGTTTTCGCGTCAATTGTGTCCTCCATGGTCTGCTCACATTGCCGAATTAAGTCCTCTACTTGAAGCAGGTGTGCTGTTGCCAAAACTCCTAGAACTTGCAGGGGCTCCCTTATGACATATTGGTCCCTGTACAACGAGCCTAGCACAAAGTGTAGGGATTCCGCATCTATATTCTGGTCATTAATCTGCAGCTCAATAATATCGTCGTGAGAGCCTTCCCAAGAACCTCCAAACCTCATAGCAAAGTAGCCCGACTGACATAAAAACTTTTTGTGTAAGCGCCATACTTTCCCCAGAGCACGGACTTTAATGTCACTGGTTTCCCCACTCAAAAATAAAGTTTGGTAAGCACACTCAGATGCGATCTTAACTTTCTTACCATGGTTTGGTGTGACGGCGTGCTGTAGCTCCTGGTCCAGATCTAGAGACCTGGGGCTGTCCTCAGACTCTGGGCCCATGGACGGCCTGCTCCGCTTGCGTTTACGGTGGCCCGTGACATAGCTGGGGCCTGCTTGGGCTTCTGACTGATGCGGATCAGCTAGGGCTGATTCTCTGCATGTCAGGATCCGACTGCCCACGGACCCCATAGATGAAGACTCTTAGAGCCCCCAAGGAGACTGTTGAAGAGACTTAGTTGCCATGGCGTTGCTGGGTCCTGACACCTCCGCCTAGGCCCTATTCTCACTGGGACCCTATGACACAGTCCCACACGTCACAGAGGAGGCCCGGCATTCTTCATCGTTCGCCCCGCCCCTCAATCCCTTTGGCCCCGCCCCCTGCCTTCAGTCCCCCCCTTGGAGCCTGGCCTCTTGCCTGAGCGCCAGCTGCAGGTTTTCCCTGAGAATGTTTCTCTACGAGGGAAATGACAGAACCAAAGTCTTTTGGATCCGAGGGTTAAGTACTGCAACACATTCACACACTCCCAGTACCAGCGTATGAGGGAATGCGGTGTCCGCAGTACTGGATACAATCATTTACCCACAACTCGTAGCAATTTAAAAGGTGCACAGTGGTATCTCATTTTATCTGTCTTTGATTACTACAAGTGCGGGGAGGGATTTAAAAAACATTCCAGTAAGCTACATCTTTATAGTCTTTGCAGACTTCTGAAAGGTTTACATATGTTTTCTCCTCGTGGATTGCTACAAGCATCTTTTAACAACTTTCAATTGCCATTTACTTTTTATGGAGCTCTTGTCTGTAAACATGTTCATTTTTTGAAAGATTTCATGTATTTAGTTTTAGAGAGAGGGGAAGGGAAGGAGAAAGAGAAGGAGAGAAACACATCAATGTGTGGTTGCCTCTTGAGCTCCCCCCCCTACTGGAGACCTGGCCTGCAACCAAGGCCTGTGCCCTGAATGGGAATGGAACCAGCGACCCCTTGGTTCACAGCCCATGCTCAATCCACTGAGCCACGCCGCCAGCCAGGGCCAATATGTTCATTTTTAAGAAGCCGGATCAGATTTTCCAAATATCGGTTTTTGCATCTGTGCTTAGAAAGCCTTTCCTTATCTGCAGTTAGATAAATATTGTTCTGTATTTCCTTGCTGAAATTCCAGGGTATTATTTAATCCTTTTTAACTTGTAAATATTAAAGTTTAAAGCATTTGGGAACTCTCATCATTTCAAGTGACAGAATCAATATACAAACGAGAATGTACTTTATAGGACAAATTTTGACAAGTAGAAAAGCACGCATACATGTGTAGGTATGCACAGGGAAGCTACTGAAAGTAGTAGACAAGATTCCACCATACATGACCTTTGGATATTGTTATTACGGGTAGTATCAGAATGAAGCCCACACACCAAGTACAGTGGGGCCTGTGTGCAGTGAGTGACAGGCTACGTGACATTCTCCATCCTTCTCAGCTGCAGATTGTGTGGGTCTTGCTTCCTCTTCATGCAGTGCCAGCTCCCTTACTTCAGCCCAAAGCAAGACAATTCCTTTCCCTTCCAAAGAGTAGGAGTGATAGGTTTGGACAAAGACAATGAATTGTCCCAGAGTATTTTTCCAGAATGACTTTTGTCTGTCTCAGTCACTATCAGAACCCCAGCTTTGGAGAAGACCTCAGAAGAGATGTGCTGAAACCATCGGGCCTGAGGTCTACTGTCAGGACTTATCCTCTGAATCAAGAAGTTGTCAGGATCAACTTTGGAGGCCCTTTCCAGAGAAGACAAATGCATAAATTAGTTTTCAACGCAAGGAAGGTGAAGTTCCCCTGTCTTTGATACAGGGGCAAACCCTTAGAGTGACCGCTTCCCCCAGACAGCTGATGCCTGGGAACTGGGGCGTGACAGTCTTGCTTCTGAGCCTCGCACCACTTACAGCCAGGAAAAGCTTTCATTTTTAGGGTCCAGCTGCTGGAAGGAACCAAGAAAATACAAAGAGGCTTCCAGCAATATCCCTTTGGAAATTGTCTCTTGGTCAAGTGTCTTAACTTCCTGAGCATAGCAGTGATCATTTAGTAGATCTGAAGAATCTAGAAGCCAGCAAGGAAAAGGCAAGTGTTTTTTCCAGTTATGTTAAGATGTAGTTGACATAAACACGGTATAAGTGTAGGGTGTACAGAATAATGACTTCACAGACACATATTGCAAAATGATTACTACGGGTAAGTTGAGTTAGCATCCATCACCTCTTACAGTCACTGCTTTTTTCCTTGTGATGAGAACTTTTAAGAGTTACATTCTTAGCCACTTTCAAATGTACCATGCAGCAGTGTTAACTACAGTCATCATGTTGTGCGTTACATTCCCAGCACTTATTTATCTTAGAACTGGAAGTCAAAAGGTACCAACTCCCATTACAAGGCAAGTAGTTTTGATGGGTTTCAATAAAACACATCATGGCATAAAGCCCAACAGACTCAGAACTGAAAACTAATTCCAAATGCCATATGATCCTGTTACAGGGTGCAGCCAAGAGGGGGGATCCCAAATAAGCATTTGAAATGGGGTCCAGAACTCAAGGTGTCCAGGAGATTTTAAGGTGTCTTCACCCCTTCCCCCACAGGTGTGAGTTGGGGGGAAGGGGCACCCAGAGCAAGAACATGCAGGGCAGCTTTGCAGCTAATCCATGGCGTGGTCATTTAACATACCTATAGCCTTTGGCTGGTTGCTTAAATATGCTAAATAGCTATGGCCAGGCTCAAGGCCAGGGGGATGGAAAGGGATCTCCCCCCAAGATGTGACTGGGGGGCAGCTTCCCTGAGTTACAGCGCCTGCGTGGGAGCTGGGAGAAGATTGGCTCCATGACATGGGGTGACACCTGCCCAGACCCATGATGGCGACCAGAAAAGCTGGAGAAGACAGCAGATGGAGGGCAAGTGTGCCCAAGTGTAGGAGGAGTCAGAAATGGGGCTGCAGAAGAAGATTGGCATGGGGATTTAAACCCAGACACGGCAGCCATTGAGGGAGAACCATGCGGCCTTGATAGAGTGGGGACTCTCCCTTCCCGCAGTCCTGAGAGAGAGAACCACGCGGCCTGGACAGAGTGGGGACTCTCCCTTCCCGCAGCCCTGAGAGAGGACCACGTGCCTTTGCCAGAGTGGGGACCCCCCCCACCCCCGCAGCTTTAGAAGGAGGAACCACCACCTGGTTTTAGCAGAGATCCCGGCGACTCAGCTGAGGGTGCCAGGAACCCAGGGAGGTCTCCCAGTCGAGATGGAGTATTAACTGGGAATAACCAGAGGACTGCCTGAGCCATGGACTTCTATTTCCTTTCCTGAGATACGGTACTCTGGACTGGGCAAAGGGGGAATGAAGGAAGGACTGTGTCTGTTTGTGGGTATTTTAAGGGACTTTGGGATTTTTGATGAAGACATTAGGTCACTACTTTAAGTTTGTATAGCATTAAATAAACATTTCCTTTCCTGTTCACAAATCTCTGGCATTGAGAGACGTCTTTCCTCTGGCGGCGGACATAACGGACCTGGGGGCTTCTTTCAATAATAGTATATCGTCCCAGGCCCCCCTTGTTTGTTCTGTAACAATCCCACTCATATGTGGAATCCACTGAAGAAAATTAGCTGACGGACAAAATAAGTAGAGGCACGGGTGCATGAAACAGACTGACAGATGTCAGAGGGAGGGCGGGTAGGGGGGACTGGAAGGGATTAGCTAAAGAACACATGTGCATATATGAGCATCCCAGGGATACAGACAACAATGTGGGGAAGGCCAAGGGGGCTGTGGGCTGTGTAGAGGGGCACAAAGGGGGGAAGATGTGGACATCTGTAATAGTGTTAACAATAAAAACAAGAAAGAAAATGAATTCCATCACTACCCAGCAGTGAAGTTTCAGCAAGTGTGTTAAGCCCTCGGTTTACTCGCCTTGTGAAGATCAGCTATCTTTAAACTACTAATTGGTAGGTGGAAAAATTTCCCTTTTTTTAACAATACCTTACAAGGTTACAATATTCCCACAATCTGTGCAATGTTACAATGTCATCCAGCCCCGATATTTCAGATCTAGAGTAGTGTGGTTAAGGGAAAAGATTCCTATTACTGGCATTTTATAAATGTGGAAGCCAGGGAGTAATGGCCAAGAGGCAGATGTGCTGTTGACAAAGGGGGACAAGGGGGGATGTCATAACCCAGAATTCAGAAACAAGGGGAGTTAGGTTGCTCTCTAAGGTTATGCTACAATATCAGAGCAGAGATATCTAAAGTTATTTTCAGGAATAAGACTGCTTCCCCCATCTGTAAAACATCTAGTTTTGACTAAAGGTATTATAAAAGCTACAGACAGCCCTGGCTGGTGTGGCTCAGTGGATTGAGCACCGGCCTGCGAACCAAAGGGTCTCAGGTTCAATTTCCAGTGAGAGCACATGCCTGGGTCGTGGGCCAGGTCCCCAGTAGGGTTGTGCGAGAGGCAACCACACAATGGTGTTTCTCTCCCTCTCTTTCTCCCTCCCTTCCCCTCTCTAAAAGCATAAATAAATAAAATCTTTAACAAAAAAGCTACAGATAGAATTAGTCTGATAGAGGACGGTTGGTCACTCCTGGAATACAACCTGGCTAATACTCGACCAAGCACTTTCAAGGGACGAGTAAACATAGGCCTAGGGGTGTTGAATTTTTGTACTTTCAGTGGTTAAGCTTTTTGGCCTGCTGCCATCAGACACGTTAAACGACATGTGAACCAGATGTTAGCTCTCCCCACCCTCATCCGTTTCTGTGTTACCACATGCGACCGAATGTTTTTACTGTTGTCAGCCTGACTGTAGAAATGAACTCTCCTTCATATATGCACACATAGCCACAACACATTTTCTCACATTAGCGCCCTGTTTTGTGCAGTGGACAATGGGGTTGATGCCCCCATGTCCATGTCACTGCAGAGTCATTCATTGAAGCAAGTCAAGGTAATGCCATTCTTATTGTCAGTGACTAGTGCATGTTCGAATAACATTTAAAACGTTTTGTGGACGTTACCATGTTTCCACATCTTAAAAAGCCATTTGGCTGCCTCTCACATGCAAACTGATCAATCCAGGGCCTATGCCTGACCCTCGTTCCCCAGGACAATATCCCTCTGCCTTAATCAATCCCAGAGCCAGGTGTCAGGCAAGTAAGGACCACCCCTATAACACAAAGCCCACTGAAACTATTCAAACTAGCCAGTCCCAAGCTGTGTACTTTCCTATAGGGAGCCGGTCCATGTGGCAGTGGCGAACGGAGCTCAGCCCTGGTTTGGAAAACCAACAGGCACACCGCAGCTCACGGGACCCACGCCCATGGATAGGTTCTCCCATGGGGAACCAGGCCTGCATTGTACCTAGGCTGCTTTGAGGCTTGCTTTGGCTAAAACTCTCTCACCCCGAAGGGAGGCGGCAAATGTTTACTGCATATCTTTAAAGTAACTTCCTAAAGTCTGTGCTAATCCTCCCAAGGATGGAGTGTAACCAGTTTGACCGCCCTTCCCCCTGCATTTGTAACATCCTTTTCTTTGTTATCTGTAAGAAGCAAACAGCAGCATCCTTTTCTGTGCATAATGAATGGGGACCTTCCTTGATGTGATGCTCTCAGAAAAACAAGAAAAGCCTGTCCATGCAGGGGTCGGGGCACTCCCTCACTCAGAGAGTGACCATGCCGTCCCCGTTCTCCACAGGACTTCTGCAGTCCCTGTGAATTTGTTGGTTGCATCCACAACACCGCGGACACCCCTGGTCGGAGTCCACATCACTTCACCCTGCCTTACCTTTTCCCCGAGAAACCCCCATAAAGGCTTTTGGCCTAGCCTCTCTCCTTGTTCCTTCTGCTTCCTGACCAAAACTTGGAGTTCCTTGCGTGGTCCTGCATGGTGAGCCGTGTCTCTTGTTTCTAGGGGAACTCTGAGTAACATTAAAGTTTTCTCCCAACGACATTGACCCTTCCATGTTGTCACTCAGTCACTTTAACTTAAGTGTAACTTAAGACCTGGCACAGAACAGTTCAGGAATGAGTGTGTGACCCATCACTGCCCAATGTGCTGATGGGTGGTATCTCCTTGAGGGGTTACTGCTGGAAAAGTTTCCTTCCCCACGAAAAAGAGAACCAGGAAGACATGGTTCTTTCTGTGCCTGAACATTACCTTACCTGGCTTGGATATGAAGGCTGGATCTGGGGCAGCCACTTGGGGACCAGCCTGAAGAGGAGGCTACCACTGTGGATGGCAGAGCATGGAGACAGAGGAGACATGGGCCCTTGATACCATTCCTGATGCACTTTATAACCAACTTGCCTGGACCTCACCCTACCACTGGAATGCCTGGTATACAAGATTATGTTAGTTTGAATCAAAGTGTTGTGTTGTGTAAGGCCAAAAGCATCTTAGCAAACGCAATAAATGACGTAGATTTTTCTGAGGGAGGTAGCTGGTCTCTGGATCATAGGACAGACACTTTGCCACTTATAAGCTGTGTCATCTTGGGGAAAGGATTAATTCTCTCTACGTCTCAGTTTCCTCATCTGTGAAGTGAGGTCAATACCTGTACTTCCCATCATTGCTCTTGAAAGCTTTAAAGAAGGTAATGCATGTCCAGCTCTTGATGACTATTATAAAGGTATCCTGGACACAAAAAAAACAGCATCAGGTCGGCTGTATATTTGTGTCCTCTGTTATTTCCAAGTTTTTACCCTTCTACAATGTCTCACACATGCAGCAGCCCCCTCACCTGGCTCCCAACCCCTCCCTTCATAAGAATAAGGGTACTCTTTTCCATAACTACAGTGTAATTATAAAATTCAGAAATTTCCACAATGACACACTACCAGATATAAATCCCATACTCATATTTTGCCAATTGTCTTCCTGTTGTCCTTTGTATCACCTTTATTGTCCCATCCAAGATCACATATGGCATTGCGATATCACGTGCTTTTAGTCACCTTTAATCTGGAACAGTTTCTCAGCCTTTCCTAGCCTCCGATTCATTGAATTGTTTTAAAGAATATGGGCCCTTTATTTTGTAATGTGTCCATAAATTGGGATTTGTCTGATTCTTTTCCTCCCTCCCTCCCCCCTCCCATTGTATTGACAAAATACAATGTTTTTGTCAATTATGTCTTAATAAAACTGAAAACTTTCTGTCTTTTGTTTGTTTCTTTCTTTCTTTACAAAACCACAGAATTGTAGGCAAAGTTGGACAACAGCACAACAGCCAGGGCAGTGGCTGTGATCTGGTGGCGGAAGTGAGTAGGCGGCCTCCTGGAGCTCTGCTGAGGACATGACTCAGCTTCTCTATTTTTCACCCTGTGACTTTCAGGAACCCAGTGGGCAATGGGGCTGGCTTCATGGGCATGCAACTATGCACTGAAGAGCCCCCGACTTGTTTTAATGCACTACTCTTGCCATCCCTAAATTATTTTTTAAGAGTTTCATTGTATTGTCTATTGGAAAGTTGCTAAGGGCATAGATCTTACAAGTTCTCATCACCAGAAAAACAATGGTAACTATAGAAGGTGATGGGTGTTAACTTGTAGTACTTATGCTCATATACCTATATCAATCATTATGTTGTATACCTTAAACTAATACAATGTTTTTGTCAATTATGTCTTAATAAAACTAAAAACTTTTTCTTAATTTTCAAATTAAAAAACTGACTGCCACAAATGTACATTAAAAGGTGCTTAGTAAATGTTATCACTCTTTCAAATTAAGAAAACTGAAGGTAAAGTTACTTAAAAAGTAAATCAAGATTTTCATTCATTTATTTTTAGACAGGGGGAAGGGAGGGACAAAGAGAGGGAGAGAAACATCACTGTGTGGTTGCCTCTCGCACGCCCCCTACTGTGCACCGGGGGCACAACCCAGGCATGTGCCCTGACTGGGAATCGAGCTGGTGGCCCTTTGGTTCACAGGCCAGCCCTCAATCCACTGAGCCACACCAGCCAGGGCTCAAAATTACTAATGATCTTCAACCTTGCATTTTCATTTTACTAAGACTTTAGTTTGTTTTAGAGCTGTTTTAGGTTCACTGCAAAATGGAGGACAAAGTGCAGAGATTTCCCATATACCCCCTGTCCCCACACATACATAGCCTACCTCTAAGTGGCACATTTTTGGAAGGGACACCAGGGAACTAATGATGTATCTCTCTTGGTGCATTTCACCAAAAGACATGTGATATTAATTTGTCTTGTTATTGTGCATGTGAATGTTGATCATTTGATTAAGCCCATATGTTTTCCCTTGAAAGTCAACCTTCCCACTCTTGTAATTAGTAAGATTCTACAAGCGATATTTTGAGACTGAAACGGTTTCTCTAGAACTGTTCCCCAAGTTTTATCCAATGGTTTTAGCATCCATTCATGAGTCATGTCTGAATTAAATATTTTTTGATAGTTGTACGATGATGACTTTCAAAATCTATTGTCACGTAGTTTTGCCTTTTTTTTCTTTTTTTTAAAAAGATATTCTATTGATTATGCTATTATAGTTAACCTAATTTCTACTCCTTTCCCCCCCTCCATCCAATACCCCCATTCCCTCCAGCAAACCCCCCTCTTAGTTCATGTCCATGGGTCATGCATATAAGTTCTTTGACTACTCCATTTTTACACAGTTCTTAACACCCCCCCCCCTCATCTATTTTGTACCTATGAATTTGGGCTTCTGAATTCCTGCACTTTCCCCCCATTTTCCTCCTTCCCCCTCCCAAGTGATAGCCCTCCAAATGATCTCCATATCTATGATTCTGTCTCTGTTCTGCTTGTTTGCTTGTGTGTTATTTAGATTCAATTATTGATAGTTGTGAATTTATTGCCATTTTAATGTTTATCCTGTTGATCTTCTTTTTCTTACGTAAGTCTCTTTAACGCTTCATATAATAAGGGCTTCATGATGATGAACTCCTTGAACTTAACCTTGTCTGGGAAGCACTTTATTTGCCCTTCCATTCTAAATGATAGCGTTGCTAGCTAGAGTAATCTTGGGCGTAGGTCCTTGCCTTTCATCACTTTGAATACTTCTTGCCAGTCCCTTCTAGCCTGCAAGGTTTCTTTTGAGAAAGCACCTGAGTCTTATGGGAACTCCTTTGTAGGTCACCGTCTGCTTTTCTCTTGCTGCTTTTAAGATTCTTTCTTTTTAACCTTTGGCATTTTTTAATTATGATGTGTCTTGGTGTGGTCCTCTTTGGGTCCATGTTGTTTGGGACGCTCTGTGCTTCCTGGACTTGCATGTCAATTTCACTCACCAAATTAGGGCAGTTTCTTTCATTATTTTCTCAAATAAGTTTTCTTTTTTTTAAAAAAAATATTGTATTCATTTACTTTTAGGGAGAGGAAGGGAGGGAAACAGAGAGGGAGAGAAACATCAATGTGTGGTTGCTTCTTGTGCACCCCCCCCAACTGGGTTCCTAGTCTACAACCCAGGCATGTGCCATTACTGGGAATTGAACTGGTGACCCTCTGGTTCGCAGGCCGGCACTCAATCCACTGAGCCACACCAGCCAGGGCTCAAATAAGCTTTCAGTTTCTTGCTGTTCCTTTTCTCCTTCTGGCACCCCTATGATTTGGATGTTGGTTGTTTAAAGATATCCCAGAGGTTCCTGAGGCTCTCCTTGTTTTTTTGTGTGTGTTTTTTTTTGTTTGTTTGTTTTAATTCTTTTTTCTCCTTGCTATTCTGATTGAATGCTTTTTCCCCCTTTGTGTTCCAAATCGTTGATTTGATTCTTGGCTTTATCCTGTCCACTATTGGTTCCCTGTAGATTTTTTCTTTATTTCACTTAATGCAACCTTCATTTCTGCTTGGATCTTTTTATGGCACTGAAGTACCCAATGAGTTTCTGATGCCTGTTGTTTTGAACTGTACATATGACTGGTTGCTTATCTCCATTTCATTTAGTTCGTTTTCTGCAGTTTTCTTTCTGTTCTTTCATTTGGGCCATATTTCTTTGTCTGCACATTTTGGCAGGCTCCCTGTTTGTTTCTGTCAATGAGGTGGAGCTGCTTTGACTCCCTGTCCTAGTGCACCTGTCAAGTTGTATGGGGCAGAGCCTTAGGATATTGCCAGGATGGGACAATCCATGTCACCTCTCTGTGGCTCCGTGTGGAGGAGGGCTTACAGAGGGGACAATGCCACCGCCTGGCCTCTGGAGTTTTCCTCGGGAGGAAGCTGTCTCCCCACTTGCACTTCACTTTCTCCCCAGATGCCACTGGTGCCCTCCCCACTGTTGCCCTGGTGCTGCATCCCAGAGTGTGGGGCAGGGGGAATCTTAAGTGTGTCTATAGGAATCTTAAGTGTGTTGGAGGCCCTTTAAGAGGACACGGTTTCTTCCACTGCCCCAACCCTCACTGGTTTTTACAGCCAGAAGTTACAGGGACTTATCTTCCTGGTGCTGGGACCCCTCACTCCGGCGGTGTTCCTCCCATTTTTATCCACCCATGTGGATGTGGGACCCCCGTTCCCATCTCTGCACCTCCCTGCACCACTCCACGTCTCCACGCCTCTGCGCATCTCCGCCCCTCCTATGCTTCTGGATGAATGAGGCTTCTTTAACTCCTTGGCTGTTGGACTTCCATACTGCTTGATTTTCTGACAATTCTGGCTGATATTTGTTTTGTAGTGTAGCTTTATTTTTTGCTATAGTTGTGCACAGAGGCGAGGCGTGTTCACCTCCACCTGCATCTATTGTTATGTATTTCCTTTTTTAAGTATATCTTATTGATTTTTCTATTCCAATTTTCCCAACTTTCCCCCCTTTATCCCCCTATTATCATGTATTTCTAACCCTCCGCTATTTTATTGTTATATTACACATAAACATACAATAATTTTATGTATTACATGCATTCATTTTATTTACATTCATTTATGTCTATACTGTTATATTTAGAACATATATAAACATATACAACTTTATGTATTTATAAAATATAAACATATATAACTTTATATATAACTCTATTGTGTGATATATTGTTTATTGTTATACATAACAAGCATTAGAAAGTCATTTTGCAACTATCAAACTATATATTACATATATCTACTTCTACCTCAATATCTAGATCCATATCTACTTTTCCGCACCTCCACTCCCATTTGAGTTACAGTCCATCACTGTTATTCATGTTGATTTTCAAATTGCCCCACGTTTGGCCAGTGAGAGCCTCTTTAAACTGTTCCTGTGCCATTTTGATATATTCTCCTTCAGCTTTCTGTACATCATAACTTTCTAGCACAGCAATCTCTTCCAGGCTCATCTTACAGTTTCCCTCTCTCAGTCCTGGAATCAGCTTTTCTCCAAGAAGTTCTGGTTCTTTTTATTGGGAAGACGTATTTGGAAATGACAATCTGGGTGCTCTATTTGATTATTTGTGCCAAGATGGCAGTGATTTCTAGACCCTCTTAGTGGACAGACCTACGACACAGACTTTTGCTGATAATACTGGAAGAGGGTTTCTTGTTGCGTCTCACCTGCTTCCATACTCCTCTCCAGCACCTCAATGTTCACACTAAGTTACACTGACATGAATTCACTGTGTAGCTGTCATGCCTTGTCTTTGTCACCAATGCTCCTACGTGGAATTCCCTTACTTCACGGCCTACCCGGCAAACACATAACTGGGTTTCAAATCTCAGTTTCAGCATCACCTGCTCTGTGAAGTTGGTTGCAATTCTCTAATTCAAATTGAGTATGTCCTTCTGCGATCTCCTTATTGTATCTAAAAAAGACACCATCACAGCATATAGAAAACTTTATTGCACTCATTCATTTACATGCCTATCTCCTCCAGTAAACTGAGGGCAGGAATCAAATATTACCATTTTATGAAAGCCAACAGTTAGTGAAGGAAAGAAGAGTGGAAAGAATAACTAAACAAGTGATAATTTTACAATTGTGTTTTCTTTACCTGCTTGCTGGTGCTTGATGTCACCCAGCTTATAGAAACACACACACACTCACAACCCACGAGAAGGCCATACTACAACTTTCCAGGACACACCCAGCCCCCAAAACTTTTCTCCAAGTACTGGGCCACAGCCAGGGTCAGGTGGTCATTAAAGGGTCCAGCCACAACCTGGATCCCTAGAGGAAGTCCTTTGGCATTCAGACCCAAGGGGCACTGGGTCACAGGCAAACCCAGGGCATTGAAGACACCTGAATGAAACAAACGAGAATAATGTGAGAAGCCAAGACATGTTCTTTAAAACTTATTTTCTCCCCTCAATTATACCATGGTGATGATAATACTTGCACACCTGTAGAGTTTCCTATCTGCTAAAGACTCCTCTAGGGACTTGATGTGTTTCATAAACATTTGAATTATCACAACAAAACCCATGAGACAGAAACTGCTAATTATTCCTACTGTACAGATCAAGTAACTGAAGAACAGAGGAGTTAGACAACATACCTACAGTTACTGGGCGAGTAAAGTTCAAATTAGGATCTAAATGCAGAAAATGTGAGCGAGAGCTAGCACTGTTTTCTGATATGGTACTCCTAATTTGCCCTGTGTAATACTTTCAGAAAAAAAATAGAGTAAATGCTTAGTGGGGGCAATATCTTCTTGCATTATGAATTTTCTTTTCACGTATGAGCCTTTGTAATAGAACTGTGTGGTAGTCTAGATTTGTAAATTTTAATTCTTTGCCATATTCATAGAGTATGTTTATAGCTCATGTGTGAAAAGAGTGTGATTTAATTCTTTTGCATGCAGGCATCCAGTTATCACAGCCCTATCCATGGCAGAGCCTGTTATTTCCCCATCGAATTGTCTTTGAAGCTTGGTAAAAAGTCAATTGAACATAAGTATAAATATAGGGACTTGTATTTGCACTCTGAATTCTCTTCCACTGATTATATATATATATATATATACATACATATATACATACATATATCCTTATACCAGTACCACAGTTTATTGATTACTGTAGCTTTGTTAACTGAGAAGTGAGTGTACTCCAACTTTTTCCCTGTTTAAAAAGGCCTTGTACTCTCTGATCTTGTTGAATTATTTACTGGTTTCAGGTTTTTGAAAAATTTCTTAAGATTTTTAATACTAATTATGTATTTAGTGAATAAAGATAATTTTACTTGCTCTTTTAAAACCTGGATGCCTTTTATTTCTTTTTCCTTGGTTACATGCACTCACAGTGTTGAACACATGTGGTAAAAGTGAAAATCCTTGTCTTGTTCCAGATCTTAGGGAGGAAACCTGTCTTTCACTAATATGTATGAAGTTATCTGTGGGTTTTTTGCATATTGCATATCTTGAGGAAGTCCCATCTATTCTTAATTTGTTGAAAGCTTTTTAAAGATTTTATTTCTTTATCTTCAAAGAGAGGGGAAGGGAGGGAGAAAGATGGAGAGAAACATCAATGTGTGGTTGCCTCTCACGTGTCCCCCTACTGGGGACCTGGCCTGCAACCCAGACATATGCCCTGACTGGGAATCGAACCAGCGACCCTTTGGGTCTCAGGCCAGTGCTCAATCTGTTGAGCCACACCAGCCAGGGTTGTTGAAAGTTTTGGGTTCTGGTTTTGTTTACTGTGAATGGGTTTTCAATATTCTCCAAAGCTTTTTTTTTGCATCTGTTGTGATTTTAATGTATTTTTCCAATTCCCAGAATAAATCCCACTTGTTGGTGGTACATAATAGTTACTTTCATGCTGAATTTGATTCACTAATTTTTTTTAGGATTTTTACATCTATATCAATGATGGATATTGATTTATAGTTTTCTTTTCTTGTGATGTCTTCATGAGTTTTGGTATAACAGGTACTGGCCTCACAAAATGAATTAATGAATGAATAGACAAACAAAGGCCCTACCAATCAAAACAATGTGGTACTGACATAAAAGCAGACACATAGATCAATGGAACAGATAGACAACCCAGAAATAAGCTCATGGCTTTGTAGTAAATTAACATGTGACAAATGAGGCAAGAATATACAATGGGGTAAACATAGTTCATCCAGTAAATGGTGTCAGGAAAATAGAACAGATATTGTGCAAAAAGTGAAAGTAGACCACCTTCTTACATCATACACAAGAATAAACTCAAAAAAAGAGTAGAGACTTAAATGTTACACTTGATCCCACAAAATTACTAGAAGAAAATATAGGCGGTAAAACCTCGAACATTCCTGGTAGCAGTATTTTTGCCGATCCATCTATGGCAAGGGAAACAAAGGAAAAACAAATGGGACTGCCTCAAACTAAAAAGTTTTTGCACAGCAAGGGAAACCATCAGCAAAATGAAAAGACAACCCACCGAATGCACTGAATGGGAGGACATATTGGCAAATGATATATCTGAGAAGCGGTTAATACCCAAAATATATAAAGAACGTATACAACTCAACACCAGAAAGAAAGAAAAAAAGAACCCCACCAACAGTGCAATTAAAAAATGGACAAAGAACCTGAACACACACTTCTCCAAGGAGGACATACAGATGCCAATAGGCATATGAAAAGATGCTCAAGAACACTAATCATCAAAGAATTGCGCATTAAACAACATGAAACCTCACGGCTGTGAGAATGACAATTAAACCTCATGTCTGTGAGCATAGGTATCATCGATATTCGACAAACAAGTGCTGGTGAGGATGTGGGGACAGGAGAACCATAGTGCACTGTTGGTGGGAATGCAGACTGGTACAGCCACTGTGGAAAGCAGTGTGGAAAGTCCTCAAAAAATTAAAAATGGAACTGCCTTCTCACCCAGTGATTGCACTTCTGGGAATTTATCAGAAGAAACCCAAAATACTAATTGAAAAGAATAGATGCACCCTTTTGTTCATAGCAGTATGATTTACAATACCTGAGATTTAGAAGCTGCCCAAGTGCCCATCAGTAGATGACTGGATAAAAATGCTGTGGTATATTTACACAACAGAATACCACTATGCCATATAAAGAAGGGGCGAATGGTACCCTTTGCAACGATGGCATGGTTGGATCTGGAGAGCACTGTGCTAAGTGAAATAAGCCAGCCAGAGAAAAAACAAGCATCATATGGCTTCACTCATACGTGGAGTCTAATGAAGAAAATGGGCTAACAAGCAAAACAGAGACAGACTCATAGACAGAGAGCAGGTTGACAGCTCTTGGGGGGTGCTGGGTGGAGATATTGAACTGAAAATAAAAAAGAGAAAGAACTCATGGACATGGCCACCAGTGTGGTGCTTGCTGGAGAAAGGGGGTTGTGGGGGACATGGGGGGATAAATGGTGATGAACAGAGACTTGGCTTCAGGTGGTGAGCACACAACACAACCTACAGAAGTTTGTAGAATTGTGCACCTAGAGCCTGCACAATTTTGTTAGGCAGTGTCACCCCAATAAATTTAATAAAAAGGAAATAAAGATGCTGGATCTCATAGTCTTTCCTGTCTGCTCACAATAGAACTTTTGCAAGACGGGGCTGGGATGGATGGGAGCTGTCCATCTTTAGGTTCTGTCCTGCCTACGCAGAGTGGAATCTTGGTGACTCAGAGCTGGAGCTTAAGAGGAAAGGATGGGAACAGCCTCCAGCTTAAATGCCACAGACAGCAACCATTCCAATCAAGAATCAGGAGATTTTTTTCCATATATGCTTCTCAAATGGCACTATGCCCTTTGATCAAATTTCAAACTTGCAACAATTTTATTGGGTTATTTTGTCCAGTTTCATTGCTGCGTTTTTTGGAGAGAGGTTTTGCCAAGCTTTTCACACCGTCCTTTTGGAAAGCCCATTGTTACTAATTTATATTTGTTTATATGTTCAGAACTGCAATGTGCTAGTCAGTAGGGATTGCATAGGTGGACAGGACGGTTGCACAAACTGCAGCCTTCATAGAGCTTGTAATACAGCAGGGTTATATAGAATCTATGTTCAGAGTGCACGAAAGTTTCATCTCTGTGCTTAGCTTACCGATGAGTAAAATGACCAAGCTCACTGTATAGAAACGTCCTGAGACCAAATTTGTTCTGAGGGGGAAGAATGTCATGATCGATTATTATGGCTGCTGTGAGTACATGAGGGACCCCTGATGATGGTGCACTACGCTTTTGCCAAAACTGATACATGAAATCTTGAGGTTTAGCCTGATGCCAGATGCTGTGGAAGTCAGAGAATCTCTGGGAAGAATCAAAAAGCAAAAGCAGTGGTTTTCCCACAGGAGGTCTGTAAAATGCTGACTGCCCAATGCTGCTCATCTGGAGATGTAAATGGCCCTAGAGGTACATGAGGACAGACACCTAAAGTCAACTGGGGGTGCAGGGGGGAAAGCCAGTAGAAGGCCACTTCTGTAAGCTGTTTCCTCCCCTCTCTCCTGGTCATCGCCTCTCCCGCTTAATATGGCATGTGGGTGTTGCGGTAAGTGTGGTGAAGCTTAAGTGGGAGATGTGTAAATGAATCTATTGAGATAAGACTTAAACTGTAACATCATCAATCCTTATTGTCACCAGAGAATACAATAAGGATAACAAAACATCCCAAGATTCTGCAGACTACATTATCTTTAAGACTGTTACTGCACTGGCACCATAGAAAGAATGAGGGATATGGGTATGGTTCCAGGACAGGTAGCATGATCTATGTTTGATGCAGTTTTTGGCATGACTCTCGAGGTTCTCCATGACAGGCTTACGTCTCCAAACTCTTGTCCACTCTCCACCCTCATTACCAATTCACGCGCTGCAGACAGTATACTGTTTCACTTTCCCATTCTCATGGTCCCCCGATGTACCTTTTCTGTACCATTTCTCATGGGGTTTCTACTGCCTGGATTATTTTCTTCCTTTCCCTACCCCGCTACCTGGATAATTACTAATCCTCTCTCAGGACCCAGGTCCCATTTCAATTTCCCCTGAAATTCTTCCTTTGCCATTGTATTTGGTGCCTTCTTTTGAAACCCTCTGGTCTTATTCGTATCTCCTACTAGGCCAGGCATGGAATGTATCGGAATCATCTCTCTAACCCCGGTGCACGCAGTCTGGTCTCGGCAAATGGTTAATAAAGATCTGGTTATTCTGGAGTGTCAATGAAACATAGTAGTAAAGGTGCTACCATTTCCTGAACAGCAAGTGGGGCCGGAGAACAGGGAAGGAAGGCAGCTGCAGTCAAGCAGACCTGTGTTTGAACCATTACCCTCTTTCTTGCACAGCTGAGGAGCCCTGGCAAGCCTCTTTTTTCCTCCTCTGTGTAGCGAACTAACGTACAAACTCTGAGATGTGGGGGCCTGGGTTCCATTTCCATTTCCAATACCACCTTAGCTATGTGCCTGTAGAAGTGTGTTTGAAGTTCTTTGTGCTTGAATTCTTTCATCTCTGAAATGAGGGTGATGATAGTTTCTTGTTTTCAGAACTGCTGTATGATATTGGACGAGGCCTATACAGCTATTGGTACAATGCATGGAACAGATAAATCAAGGGGAAAATATATAGCGATTGTTATGAAGTAAAACAGAAATATTAATATTGCCTAAAGTCAACATATGCGTATGCATGGGTTCAATAGATTGTAATATTACCATTATTTTAAAAACTTGTAAAGCACTTGATACACATGCTCACATTTAATCATTCTTCCAATGGTGCTGCAAAATACATGGGGCGTCTTCATCGTCACCATAAAAAAATCACAGTGCAGAAATTAAATATCTGACTGAATTTACCCATCCTGGAAGTATCAGGCAAGTATAAAAATCCTCTACTTGCTTGTCTAGAAACTAACAAGAGTATTGCCTCATAGAAAAAAATAAAAACACAGCTAAACACTCAAGCTATTTGGCGTCGGACAATTCTATGTCATTGACAGAAGGCCTCCCAAACTGGTCAGTTTTCAGCTTCAGTGGTGGAAATAAAAGCAAAACAATACTAAGTATCATCGACCCATGTGTGGGGTGGAAATCACACTGGCTTTGAAGTCAGACAATTCACAGTTGGATTCCAGTCCTCACTCTGACCCTGAAGTCACTGTTTCTTCGTCTCTTTCACAGGCCTACCTGTACCTGCTGTGGAGGGTTTCTGGGAGCCTTAAATGACAAAATGGATAGCATTCCTAGCTCCTACTACCTGGCACATAATAGATACTTAATCAATACTGCTCTTATCTATCATGGATCTCGTATCCATATTACCTGGTTCACAAGACTTAATTAACTACAGGGAAAAGTTCCCAGCGGTGGCTAACTTCAATCAGAGGAAGATCCCTCCAAAAAGCTGTAAGTTTGTTGTTCCACATAAAAATTAAATGCAGTGGCCTACGTGGTAGTTAATTTCACATTCTTGGGGTGTCCAAGCAGAGATGAATGAACACTCCATCAGCAACTTATAGAAAGCAATTTAAACAACATATGAATAGATGACTTCTAATGTATAAACTTGGCATTCAGTATACAATGGATAGGATATGAAAACGCAGAAGAAATCTTTAGACGGAATAGTTTGAGGCTAATTTTGTACAAAATCATCCTTCACGTGGTTTCAGCTTACTGAGTAACCCCTGAATGGTCCAATATTGGCTGCTCCATGAACTGAGACTGACAAAGCCATTAGGAGGTAGGGTAAGTTTTTTAGGTAACTCTAGTTAGGACACAGGAGGAGTTCTGGAATAAAAACTGGGAAGTGGGGCTGTGATTTTTGGTGTGAGAATTGACCTTACAGTGTCCTTAACTATGGAACAGGAGTCAACTTCTTGTATTCATTCTTGGAAGCTTTGTGTTACACATTGTGCTTCAAACAGCCCCCGGGCACAGATAAAGTAAATTATAGAAACACTTTGTGGAACTGTGATGTGTATTATCAAGGAGGAGTTCCTTCTGAGCTTGAGTTCCTTAGTTGAACAGATTTCTGGATGAATACAAATAATTGTTATTAGATAGGAGGCTGCCAGTCACCATGCCTCACCAAGAAAACACACTCCTCCCACATCCCCTTATTTTCTTCCTGGGAATTTTGCCAGAAGGGCCGGGAGCAAGTGTTCGGGTTAGCAAGTAGATAGCAAGTGTTATCTACTTCAGTAAGGCCCTGCAGCATGTTTCGGTTCTCTGACATCTGTAACATCAAACGAACGTGAGTCGAACAGACCGAACAGACCGAGATAAATAAACTATGCAGTGCCACGTCTGCTGAGCTGTCTCTGTGGTTGGGGAGGCCAATGAGATTAAATAGGCAAGAGCATTCGCACCGTCAAGAGTGGGAGGTTTCTGGGACTCCTGCCTGTGGAGGCTGTCAGGAGGGGCAAACAGCAGAGTGAGGAACACATGGGAGACCACAGTCTGTCCTTTTCTGTTCTTATGCTATTAGACACGTACCCAGGGATCTCTGCCACTGCCATGATTTCAGCCATCGCCTAGGAGCAAAGGACCTTCCCATCTACATTCCCTGACCCACGTTTCGGACCTACGTAACCAAATTCCTATTTGACATCTCCATATGGATATCACAGGGAAACCTCAAGGTACAAGAAAGAAAGAAAGAAAGAAAGAAAGAAAGAAAGAAAGGGAAACCTCAAGGTACAAAAAAAAAAAAAAGAAAGAAGAAAAAAAAGTAAGAAATAAAATGGCCTGGCAAAATGACCTCTTTCCTCATGGAATGCGGTCTAGACAGAGTTAAGTAAGACACACACATGAAAAGATTGCTAATAAAACAAGAAGAAGTGTTCTCAGGAACAACAAAATAGTGATTTAGATAAAAAGTGGTAGAGAAGCTCAAAAGATGGATCTTTCACTGTGGGCTGAATAGGGGAGTGGTCAGAGTTGAGATATGAACCAGGTTTCCAAAGGTGAGCTGGTCTTGGTCTAAAATTCAGGCTGAGTCACCCTTGTTAATCTCAGGGAACATCGGACTAGACTCATCTCTGCTGTTAATAATTAAAAATTAGTGAGCAAGCTAATAAATGAGATATAAATCTTTATAAAGGCATATTACATAAAAATGAAAAGAAAAGCAGAACAAAACAAAATCAAAAAGCTTTATCTAGTCACTTTCTCTTTCGGTTCTTTCCTGTAGACAACTACGTTTCCTTGCCTTCACAACTTGAGTAGCTAGGTGAGAGAAACTTAGGCAGGAACGTGTTTCAAAGATTCAAGGAATTGGGAGTAACTGACCAAAGCCAAGAATTAGAGTAAAGATGAGAAAATGATGGATAAAAACCATTATTTGTACCCTCTCCCCCTCATCCTCCACAACCCTAATGCCAAGGACTTTACATGCATTATTCAATTTAACCTTTTCTTGATTGTTGAAAACAATTATTATTTTTTGGTTAAAAACATTCAAAGGTAATATATGCTCCCAATATTCTGAAAAGAAAAAATAAATCAATATGAAATTACAGAAAATAAAAAAAACAAAATCCCTTACCCTCCCTCCCAATCCTATTCTCAGGCAGTAACCAGATTTAACAATTTGCTGTGTTGTGAACATGACTTTCTTTAAAAAGTTTTTTAAAGATTTTATTTATTTATTTTTAGAGAAAGGGGAAAGGAGGGATAAAGAGAGGGAGAGAAACATCAATGTGTGGTTTCCCGCCACGTGCCTCCCACGATCCCCCCACGTGGACCTGGCCCACAACCCAGGCATGTGCCCTGACTAGAATCGATCCTTTGTTTCACAGGCCGGCACTCAATCCACTGAGCCACACCAGCCAGGGCTGAACATGCCTTTTGACAGCAAAAGACCAAGGTACAGGTTACCCTTTATTCCTAGAGGAGGAACAAGATTCAGAAACATTCAATATCTTGCTCCAGGAAACACAGGTAGAAAATAATAGAGCCAAGTATTTGAACTCAAATAAACCAAGCTCCAAATTCTAAGTTAAAGTGGACCACGGGATTATAGAGCAAGAAAATATGCAGTAACCCTGGAGAAACTATAGAAACTGACCTAGTTATTAATACATTTCCAGGGGCCTTTGACCTCACATGACCATGGCCCAGACACAGCTCCCAAACCCGCTGAAACTGAAACAAATTAATTGGGTGAATACTAGGCTGAATGGAACGCAGAAAAGATGACAGCTAAGGCAAAGAAATGGGTATCCTGGAGAATTATATTTTGTACTAGCATTTTGGGGGAAGCCATACACCCTGGGGAAAAAGCTGACTTGGCTTTAGCGTGATCAGAATAGCCAAGGCAGCCTTTGGATTCAGTTAGTTCACACTGTGTTACTGAAGACGTCACCGAACCTCCCTGAAGCTCAGTGCTCTAAAATGTGATAGTCATACTCACCTGCAGGGTTCTAGGGCAGGATGCAGATACTAGCAAATTATCATCCACATGTGACAATAGAAACTGCTTTCTGGAATTTTCTTAAATTTCACATCATTTTTGGACATGCATGTATCAAACTTGTCCAACAGCAAAAGGAAATTACACTTTTCTTGGAAAATACCTCTATTTCTTTAAGATTAAAGACTAAAAGAAGTACAGTTAGTTACCTGTGTAAGCAAAGTTGAAAGGCCTTGTCAGAGGAACATGATGCTTGGGAGCCACTGTGGGATGGGAGGGGTATAAGAAGACACCATCATCACCGAGCATCTCCACCAATTCTTTATGCAGGCTTTCTTTCACTGCTGTAAACTTTCTGTATTTCTCGCTGCTGTATTTGAGTTTTTTCTTCCAATAAGGCCAGTCCTACAGAATGATAACAGGAAACAAGTTAAGGTATGACATTTCATTTCCAATTTTAGTGTTCTAAAAAAGTAAATAAATTCTAGTGTTCTTTAATTTATCTTTTCTTACTGTAGAACATCAAGGAAGTAAGAAAGTGGTGAGGAAGAAACCTTATGACCTTGCCACCCATACATGAATAGTGTTGACCATTCAGTGCCGAGTCTTAGTCTTTTTCGACAATGCTGTCCATGGAGTTCTTGCTTCTCCCACAGAGCGTTACCTCATAAGGGTTTACGACTGTGAAATGTATCATAGCTTTTTCTTGAACTAGCCCATGACTGTCGGGCATATGAACTTTTAAAAAAAAATTTTTTTTTAAGATTTTATTTATTTATTTTTAGAGAGGGAAGGGAGGGAGAAAGAGAGAGAGAGAGAGAAACATCAATGTGCGGTTGCTGGGGGTCATGGCCTGCAACCTAGGCATGTACCCTGACTGGGAATCGAACCTGCGACACTTTGGTTCGCAGCCCGCGTTCAATCCACTGAGCTACGCCAGCCAGGGCCCTTTTCCAAAAATTTTAATGTCGTCATAAACACCTTCGTGCATGGAATTCTTAGAAAAACTTTGTAATAGAGTTATAGTTTTAGAGGATTCTATCCAATGTATCTTCCAGTTTTAAATTGTTTTAGGAAAAGATCATTAACACATGCACATGTACACATATTTTGCACATCAGTCAACTATGCATCATATGTGCTTACCAGATCATATTCAGTATTTAATACTAATATTTATTTTAGTAGAGTTTACTGACTTATTTAAAAAATAAGTTTATTGCTCCTATTATGAAAGGAGCACATAAGTCTAATAGAAAATTTAAAAAATTCAAAAGATTACAGTGGAATAAACAACTCACCCCAAAATATCGTGCCCGGGGGAAATAGTTGCAAATGTGTTAGCACACTTAGTTCATGTACTTTTCTGTGCCAATATTATGTCTTTGCTCACCCTGTATGTAAAACTTTCCACATTTTCCACTCACCATTTTAACTACATTGATACACACGTTATAAATATATCTTTGTTAACTTGGCCTTAAGTGCCAGCATAAAATTTACCCTATATATGAATGATAATTCACTACCTTTCCCTCTGTTGTTAAACCTTTAGGATGCTGATAATTTTTTGTAAAACATACCGCAATGTACATCTCTATAATTTTTGTACCATGGTTTCATATATTTTTATCTGAAGAGTCTAGCTTCTGGCCAAAATCCACTTGAAGTTCCCAGTATGTGCATGGTTAGGTTCTATCTCACATGCTTTAGATGCATAATTCATTTGACTAGTCGAACAATGCAAGGCAGCACATAATCCACTCAATCACATAGTCAATACATACTTTCATTAATTCCTTTTTATAGAGGAGAAAAATGAATCACTGACAGGATAAACAACTGAATGAAGGTTAAGCAAGTAGTATCTATAAAAGTGAAGACTGGACTTCAGTTTGCAACAAATAACCAATCTCTATTTGCCTCAGTTTCTCACTATAAAGAGGTAACAGTACTTTATATAAGTACTTATATATACTATCAGACTGTCTTAAATGCTTAAAGGGACAACACATACAAAATACCAAAAACCTAATATTTGGCACATAGGTACTCAATGAGCATCTGTTTGTAGTAACGGCAATGTCCAACTCTGCAACAAGGGTGCACAGCTGCATTAACTTCTTTGGAGAGGTGCTTCAACTAAACTTACTCTACAGGACCAATAATTAACATTTTACCAGGTTAATTCACCAGAATAGTCCTGTACGGGCCAACACCTAAAGTCAAATATTTTGTCCAAATGTTCCATTTTGTATTTAAATACAATACATGGCACGAGAAAGCATCCTAGGTATTTGAGTTTGTGAGATAAACATTTCAAGAGCACCCTTTAACTTGGTACCCATCCAACCTTTATGAATTGAGGTTTCTAAGCCTATAAAATGGGCATTGTAATAGACACACTGCAAATCAATGAGATAAAATGCACAGGACTCACTAAGCGCTTGGCGCATAGTGAGGTGTCAGCAAATGATGAACGCTAATTCATTATTAATATTTCCGCTTTCCCAAAGTGCTGCGAGTGGTTCTTATATTCTTGGTAAGATGTTCTTCCCTCCCCTAAAGACATCAAAACAGAGAAAAGATGATTTCTATACCAATGGCAGGGATGGTGTGCACTGATAGGCCCAGGCACCATTTGACCAATTCCCACAGAGGGTTGATAGGCTTCCCACGGTCACTAAGCAGATCCACAAATTTCAGAGGTTCCTGAGATGAAACAAAACTTTATTAACCGATGTCACATCAATAAATCTGATTTTTAAAAAGAGCTGGGAAAGGAAGAGATTAAATGTAAATGTGAAAATAAACATCTCAAACTGCTAACACAAGAAATACAAGTATTCTCTCAAAAAGGTATGTTTAGGACAATATGAATGAGAATGTTCACAGCAGCACAGTAAATAATAGCCACATAACAATCAGCTGATGAACAGATAAACAAATTATATCAATTCAATAGAATATTGTTCAGCCATAAAAAAGAAATAAGGTACTGACATAAGGTACAACATGGATGAAATGCAAGAAATATTAAGGTAAGGGAAGGAAGACCATAACAAAACACCACACAATGTACAATTTCACCTATTTGAAATGTCCAGAATCAGCAAATCAAGAGATACAGAAAGCAGGTTAGTTTTTGCTAAGGCTGTGGATCGGGGCAGTGAGGATATTGAACGTGACTGATCATGAGTATGGGTCTCTTTTTGTGGTGATCTCAGGAAAATGTTCCAAAATTGATTGCCATGAGGACTGCACAATTCTGTGTTTTAAAAACCATTTAATTGTGTGCTTTAGATGAGTGATCTGCATGATGTATAAATTATAATTCAACAAATCTCTTATAATAAAGCAACAAAATGGCCATAAACAAGTATGGCTGAGGAAATGGCCACATCCTTTTTCCATAGTAAAAGCCTCAAGTACCAACCATATAATGTACTTGTTCTGAAGAGATGAACCATTACTGAGCTACATGGTAGAGCCTATGAATACTGTATCTGAGTCAGGCTTCACAATTCAAGCTGAGAGGACACCAGTTCTTTTCACCCTCTTGTCTTCTTTCCGGTTTTTAAATTTAGGACCAACTTTCAAAATCAGCACTTATGTTAGGAGTTTCTCCAAGTTACTCAGTACAAGAGACTATCTCCTGCAAGTGCTAAGAATAAAAGGTTTGTTACTGATCTTTGATTTAGCATTGTTCTCACACTCTGATTAGAAACCTATATCTCAGAGTCTAAACATCTAAGCTTGTGGATTTACATGGACTTCGTATTCTGAGATATTTCCAAGGTGCTTATATAAAAGAAAAAGTGTATGTGTTTCTTAAACATGAGTATAGTGGCTGGTAATTTATTTTCCTGGAGGTAGAAAGGGATTGTGAAAGTGCTCCTTTATTGAAGGGCTACTAAATGTCACATACTTTACTACATATATTCTGAATCCAGAAAATAATCTTGTAACGCAGGTATCAATAGCTTCATTTCACAGATGAGTAGAGTGATGAATAAACAAGAACTCTCTCACCGAAAAGAAAAAAGAGCTGAAAGTGGCTTGCAATTTGTATTTGGGTCTGTCATACTCCAACATATACATTCTTAATGGCCACCATATCTACAAAAGTTAAAAGACTTGAAAAGGGCTCTCTATTTCTTCATAATGTCAAATGCAACTTATTATTCTTAAATAATTCATATTTAAAATTTTCAGTGAGCCTGAAGAAATCATAAGTAAAGCATCTTTCACAAGTACCCACATCAACTTCTAAACTTAGCCAATAACACCAGGGTGAAATACATTGCAGAAAAGTGGATAATTGTGTGTGTATCTGTAAACACCTCTGATGGGGGAGGCAAGCTGTGATCTTGACCACTGGAATTACCTGACCACTTCATGCTTTACTGAAGCCTAAATGCTCTGATACCCAGCACACGCTTTACCGGGATAAACCTCATGCCACTGTACCCGCGTTCTGCTTGGAACACCCTGTATAACTTCTTTACTTAGTGAAGGCCTCCAAATTATTCAAGCATTGGTAAATAGCAATCTTACACCAGGAAGCTTTTCCTGACTTCCACCTAGAGATGGGTCCTCCCTCTGTGATCACACAATCATATATGCTTATACCAGTAGAGCACTCACCAAACTGTATAATCCCAAAGTATTTAACTATGTCAACTATTTGCTTATGAACTTCATTCCTACATATCTAGAACATATGGCCCACAATAGAGGGCCAATAAATCTTTGCAAAAGGAAAGAAGAAAGGAGGAAAAGTACTGAACATACCTTCCCATCATATGCTCTTGCTGACATCATTGTGACCCATAACTGAAAAGAATACTTCATTTGCTTCAGTTTAACGTGTTGAACGGAGGCTCCTAGCGTATTTCCCAGGTGAGTCACAACCTTAGGTAATGAAGATAGAATGGCAGATAAACATGTGTAGGACAAAGAGAAATCATTGGAGAGTGCTGTCAGCAAGATGGCTTACAAGGAAGCTCCAGGCCCTCATTGCTTCATGGAAATACCAACATACAGACCAAATAGCTCAGTGGGACCTCTGAAAACCAGTCAAGAAACTGCAGCAATAAAACAAATGACCAGAAAAGAAAAGCTGCCCTCAAAATGCTAAGAAATCTCACGGGACCTTTGCTCATTCTTGTCCCACCCCCCTTCCTGGCACAGCGCAGAAAGATTGGGAGGAAGCCGCCTACCTAACTACTAACTTCTACCTTAGGGTGGAAAGAAAGGAGTGGAATTTGCTTGCAGAGTTCTGGCTAATACGGGGCAGCCTGGAGCACTGGTTTATCTCTTGCTTGTCAGGGAACACTGATGGGCGGAATTGAGTTATAGTTTGTCTATCAGGTCGGAAACCATCAAAAGCAGTGGTTGGAGCTGTGGCATGAGAGAGTTGCATGGTTACTGCAGACCTGCGAGTATTTGGGTATAAGATATTACAGACAGAGCTACCATATAAAACAACTAAGGGTTTGAGAAGGAACAGGATGAGACACTTAGGGAAATGAAGACATTAAGGAGTGGTTATATGTACAGAGGAAATGGAATTTTTAAAAAGTGCAGGCTCAAAAAAAGACCCAACTCCAAAGGTTTTGACAGAACACTAAATCTTTAGGCCAGGTTAATTAGTAAAGGACTTCCTCTGCACAAAGGCAGTCCACAAAGATGAGGAGAGGTTGATATGACTTTAAATACCTAATTTTTTAAAAGATAACAAGGCATACAAAGAAACAGGGAAACATAGCCATTCAAAGGAACAAAATAAGTCTCTAGATACCAATCCCCTTGGCTTACTTTACAAAGCTTTGAAAATAACAGTCTTAAAAATGTTAGTGGGTTAAAAGACATCCTGGACAAACAAAAAATAAAAAAAATACCCGATATGAACGAAATTACAATATAAACACAAAGATGTAAATTGTAATAAAGACACGACCAGAAAATCCTGGAATGAAAAAATATAATGAGTGAACTGAAATGTTCACTGAAAGGGTTCTGCAGAAGGCTGAGACCTGCAGAATAATAAATCAACGAAACAAGCCTAAAAACAGATCATTGGAAAATATTGGGTCTCGGGGCAAAAAGAAATAATGAAAACATGTGAAAAGAGAGCAAGGTATTCATAGGATGCCATCAAGTGGAATAATACATACATTATAAGAATCCCAGGAAAAGAGAAAAGGAGACATAGATGTTATTTGAAGAAATAGTGGCTGAAAACCCCCCAACTTGAAAAAAGAAATGGATACACAAATGCAAAAGGGTGAACAAATTGCAAATAAGCTAAACCCAAAGAACCCCATAGTGAGAACTATTTTTACCACAATCTTGAAAATCAAACACAGCCCTGGCTGGTGTGCCTCAGTGGATTAAGCACCGTTCTGTGAACCAAAGGGTCACAGCTTCGATTCCCAGCCAGGGCACATGCCCGGGTTGTGGGCCAGATCCCCAGCAGGGGGCGGGTGAGAGGCAACCACACATTGATGTTCCTCTCCTCTTTCTCCCTCTCTTTCACTCTGTTAATAGATAAATAAATAATTTTTAAAAAATCAAACACAAAAGAAGAGTTTTTCAAAGCAAGGGAAAAATGACATATCATATACACGAGAGCTTCTACAAGGATGAATGGTTTTCTTAGCTGAAATCTTACAGAACCAAAGGAAAAAAATAACTGTGAACCAAGAATAAATGTGTGGCAAAACTGTACTTCAAAAATGAAGGCCATGAGTGACATCAGCATTATGCAATATAAGTAATTGCTCTTTTTCTGAATTTATAAAACAAATTTGACATCCATAGCTGAACAAATGTGGCTCTGCCCATTACACCAAGGGATCCAAGAGGTTGCCAATATGTTGGTGCATTCAAAACCAACAAATGGAACTTAGGTAGGGCCTTCAGATCCAAGGGAGTCCACCAAGTTGCCACATATCCACTCTCAAGTATTGGGAAGAAGAAACCCGGAAAGTGCAAAACTGGGTAGATATATGTGAGTGAGATTATTCACTCACCTGGAGATTATTCACTCCAGCCTGCCTGAAGGGAGATTCAAGCATGGCATTGGAGAGACAGACAAATTAGAAAGCAGAGGAGAAGGAGGAATTTACCAAGGCAGTCCTGCTCCCCAGGGGCACACTGCAAGTGCTGAGGCTTTTGACAGCAGCAACAGCAACCTCCTGGTATGTTGGAATTGAGCCATAGTCTTTATCAAATGCACTTAACAGACACACATAGAACATTCCATCCATCAACAGCAGAGTACACATTTTTCTAGTGCACATGCAGCATTCTCTGGCAGAGATCGTATGATAAGATACAAAACAAGTCTGAGCAAACTTAAGAAGACTGAAATGTTAGCTGTCTTTTCTGAACACAGTGGTATGAAGCTAGAAAACAAGAACATAAAGAAAGCTGGGGAAATTTACAAATATGTATAAACAACACATATGTGAAGAACAAATGTATCAAAGAGAAATTAAAAGGAAAATAAAAATTGTCTCAAAACAAATAAAGAATCCCACAACATATAAAATTCCATGGGATGCTGCTAAAGCTTACTTAAACAACATTATAGACCACAAGAACCCGAGCCAAATTCAGAACATTCTAACAGCAGTATATGCATCTTCTCGGTGCACATGGAACATTTTCCAGTATAGATTATTTGTTAGACCACAGAATAAAGCTTGAGAACTTCAACGGGGTAAAAAGCATGCCAAATATCTTCTCTGACCACAATGCTATAAAACTGGAAATCAACAACAGAAGAAAAACTAAAATACAAATACATGGAATTAATAGCCAGTAGATTAAAGAAAAATTTAAAGAGCAAATAAAAAAACCATGTGATAAACAAAAGGGAAACATATTACACCGAAAGTAATGGGAAGCAGCAAAAAGAGTTCTAAAAGGTAAGTTCATAGCATTGAAAACATATACTAATAAATAAAAAGATCTAAAATAAACAACCAAATTATAACCCTAAAATAACCAGAAAAAGAAAACAAACTGACCTCAAAGTTAGGAGAAAAAGGAAATACAGATTGGAAACATACAATTCACCAAGACTGAACCAGGAAAAAAGAAAATCTGAACAGATGAATGAATGCTCCTAAGAAGACTTAACCGGTAGTCAAAAATCTCCCAGCAACACCAAGAAATACAAAAGATTGTAAACAAATATAATTAGCAAGTTTATACCAACAAATTGGACAACCTGGGTGAAATGGATACATTTTTAGACACATACAATCTTCCAAAACAGAATCAGGAAAAATAAAATCTGAAAACACCAACTACGTGACAGAAAAGCAATAACTAAAGAAGTCCCAGAAAACAAAAGTCCTGGACTGGAAGGCTTCACAGGCAAATTTTACCAAACATTGAAAGTAGAACTAACACATATTCTTCTCAAACTATTCCCCCAAAATGCAAGAGAATGGAATACTTCCAAGCTATTTTTATGAAGCCAGAATTATTCTAATTCCAAAACCAAGTAAAGACACTATAAAGAGAAAATTATAGGTCAATGTCCTTGATGAACATAGATGTTAAAAATCTCCACAAAATATCAGCAAAACAGATCCAGCAATACATTAAAAAGATCCTATGCCATGATCAAGTGGGATTTCTTCTGGGGATGCAGGGTTGGTACAATATATGCAAATCAATAAGCATGGTATATCACATAAGCATGGTATATCACATAACAAAATGAAGGATAAAAATCACATGATCATGTCAATACATGCAGAAAAAGCATTTGATAAAACTAGCATTTACGATAAAAAACTTTAAACAAAGTAGGAATAGGGGGATTATACCTCAACATAATAAAGGCCATATATGACAAATCCACAGCCAGTATCATACTGAATGGGCAAAAACTGAAAGCGTTTCCCTTAAGACCAAGAACAAGACAGAGATGCCTGCATCCACCACTCTTATTCAATGTAGTCTTGGAAGTTCTAGCCACAGCGATCAGACAAAAAGAATATAAAGCATCCAAATTGGAAAGGAGGAAGTAAAGCTGTCATTGTTTGCAGACAACATGATACTGTCTATATAAACCCCCCCAAAGACTACTAGAACTGATAAACAAATTCAGTAATGTAGCAGGATACAAAATAAATATTCAGGAATTGGTGGCATTTTTATACACCAATAATGAACTATCAGAAAAAGAAAGTAAGAAAAATTATCCCATTTACTATTGCAACAAAAAGTAAAATATCTAGAAATAAATTTAATCAAGGAGGTAAAAGACCTGTACTCAGAAAATTATAGGATACGCAAGAAAGAAACTGAGGGAGATTCAAATAAGTGGGGGCATATATCATGTTCATAAATAGCAAGAATTGGCATCATTAAAACATATATACTACCCAAAGCAACCTACAACTTCAACACAATTTCTATTAAAATATAAATGGCATATCTCACAGTTCTAGACAAAAATATTCCAACAATTTATATGAAACCACAAAAGACCCCCAATAGCTAGAGCAATGTTGTGAAAGAAGAACAAAGTTGGGGGTATCACCCTACCTGATAGCAAAGTAAACAACAAGTCTAGAGTAAACAAAACACAACCGTACTGACGTAAGAACCTGCATACCGATCAAAGGAATAGAATAGAGAGCCCCAAAATAGACCCATGCCTTTATATTAAATTAATACTTGACAAAGGAGGAAAGAACATATAAGAGGGTAAAGACAGTCTCTTCAAAAAATGGTGTTGGGAAAATTGGGACACATACATGCAAGAGAAAAAAAAACTAAACCACCAACTTATACCATTCACAAGGATAAACTAAAAATTGATTAAAGACTTAAAAATATAAGTCATGAGCCCTGGCTAGTGTGGCTCAGTCGATTGAGTGTCAGCCTGTGAACTGAAAGGTCGCTGGTTCAATTTCCAGTCAGGGCACATGCTTGGATTGTGAGCCAGGTTCCCCACAGGTGGCATGCAAGAGGCAACTGATTGATGTTCAAGCTGTTGCTCTCCCTCTGTTTCTCCCTCCCTTCCCGTCTCTCTAAAAACAAACAAACAAACAAATATTTTTTAAAAATATAAGTCATGAAGCCATAAAAATCATAGACGAAAACATAGGCGGTACAATCTCAGACATTACTGATAGCAATATTTTTAGCAATATATCTCCTGAAACAAGGAAAACAAAGGAAAAAATAAACAAATGGAACTACAGGAAACTAAAAAGCTTTTGCATAGCAAAAAAAAAAAACATCAACAAAATGAAAAGGCAACTCACTGAGTGGGAGAACATGTTCATTAATGATACATTTGATAAAGGGTTAATATCCAAAATATATAAAGAGCTTGTAGAACTCAATACCAAGAAAAGAAACAATCCAATTAAAAAATAGGCAAAAGACTGGAATAGACATTTCTCCAAAGAGAACATATAGATGCCCAATAAACTTACGAGAAGATGTTTTATGTCACTAATGATTATTAATGATAGCCATTCTCAGAGGCATGAGGAGATACCTAATTGTAGTGTTTTATTTTTTAAAAAATTTAATATTTGTAGCTTAGTGGATTGAGTGCGGGCTGTGAACCAGTGTCACAGGTTCGATTCCCAGTCAGGGCACATGCCTGGGTTGCAGGCCATGACCCCCAGCAACCACACATTGATGTTTCTGTCTCTCTCTCTATCTCCCTCCCTTCCCTCTCTAAAAACAAATAAATAAAATCTTTTAAAAAATTTAATCTTTATTACATTTTTCTGGGAATATATCTGAAGGTACCCAAAAGACCAGTTTGAAAGAATATAAGCACCCCTATGTTCATTGCAGCATTATTTACAATTGCCAAGATATGGAAGCATCCCCCCACCCCTGGAAAAGCCTGGGGCAGAGAGGCTGGGCCTGCCTGTTCACCATGCCACCTCCGCCTCAGTGAGGACAGGGACCAGACTCGGCAACCTCGCCCCAGATCTCATTCATTCACACTACACCGCTGTGCATTCAGTTTCCGGGTGCCAGCGTTCCCCCTTCATAGTTTGTAGTCATCTCATAATGACAGAAATGCCCAGAGGGGCCAAGCATAAGAAATGGTGAAAGGTTAGTGGTTTGGTGGCTACCACTGTGGGGCACCCCGGTGCATCAGGGACAACTGAGCACCTCAGCCTGTCGGTCGCCACCCACCGAAGCTGGCCAGGCATGTGACACCCAGGACACTCTCGTGGGCTGTGACCTTCACGCCCTAGTTTGCTCTGAGTTGAAGTGGGAGCCAGATTTCCAGGCGATGCTTCTTGGGTGGTAAACCACTCATTTCCCTTCTGACTACTCTAAAGCGGTTTGGTTCGGTATCCGTGGACTTGGGGGCTCAGAATGGACACTCTGGGACCTGGGTTTGCCATTGACCTATGAGGATGAGCAGCTCGTGTACTCACAGCCTTCCCGAGGGTATGGCTATGAGGAGTCACCAAGAGCTTTAATGAGAATAAAACCCAAGCCTGGTGTCACCTCAGAGGCCCCACCCCAATGCCACCTCCACCGGCCATTTCTCTGTGCCTTCTCCTGGACTGACGGCAGCCCCACGCTGCACTCCCTTGGCCACCTGTCCTCCTTAGCCTCGTCATCACCTGCCCAGAACCCATCAGGGCCCTTGCCACTCGCAGAGGCTTTGCCTATGTGGCCTTGTCCCAGATTCTCAGAGCTCATCAGCTCCTCTGTTTCAGGAAACACAAGTAGATGTTTGAAGATAAGCAAGTGCCATTTCCAGTTATTTCAGGGAAACCATTTGCCTCAACATAATTAAAAATCCAGTTCTCTTCTGGGTAAATCGCTGAAGAGTCTTGAACTCAAATGATCTTATTTTCATTGATTAAATTTTGAATATTATGCTGGGAAATTTTCTCTGGAGTCCTGTGAGGTTTTCTGTATTCACCATGATATAAATTTCACATCCTTTCCTTTGAGGAAATGTTGAACTCGAAGTGGAAACTTACCTCCAGGAAAAATACTTTCCCTTACTGAACATAATCACTGTTGCTACATGATTTTTATTTAGGCAATAAAAATGTTTTAAGAATAAAAAAAAAGATATGGAAGCATCCCAAGTGTGCATCAATAGATGAGTGGGTAAAAAGATTATGACACATTTACACAAGGGAATACTACTCAACCTGAAAAAAGAAAAAAATTTACCCTTTGAAACAGAATGGATGGATCTGGAGAACATTATGCTAAGAGAAATAAGCCAATCAGAGAAAGACAAATATCATATTATTTCACTCATCTGTGGAATCTAATGAACAAACTGAACTAATGAGCAAAAAAGAGACAGACTCATAGATGGAGAGCAGATGACAGCTAGTGTGGGAGCAAGGTTAGGGAGTATAGGGAATGAGCAAAAAGGAAAGACAATCATGGACATGGATTGCCATGTGTGGCAATTGCTGGGGGAGGGGTATAAGGAAACTAGATGGTAATGGAAAAAATACAATAAAGATTAAATTTTTAAAAAGGGGAAAAATCCCACAATTAGATATCTCTTCATGCCTGTGAGAATGTCTATCATCAATAAATAAATAAAAAAAAAAACAAGTGCTAGTGAGGTTGTGGAGAAAAGGCAACCCTGGTGCACTGTTGGTGGGAATGCAGACTGGTACAGCCACTGTGGAAAACAGTATGGAGTCACCTCAAAAAATGAAAAATGGAACTACCTTTTGATTCAGTAATTTCAATTCTGGGAATTTATCCAAAGAAACCCAAAACACTAGTTCCAAGTAATATATGTACCTTTAAGTTCATAGCAGTGTTATTTACAATAGCCAAGTGCTAGAAACAGCCCAAGCGCTCGACAGTAGATGAGTGGATAAAAAAAGCTGTGGTACAGTCACACAGTGGAATACTACTTGGCTATAAAAAAGAAGGAATTCTTACCTTCTGAAACAGGACCTGGACATTATTATGTTAAGTGGAATAAGCCAGCAGAAGATAAATACCATATGATCTCAGTTATATGTGGAATCTAATAAATAAAATAACTTAACACAAAAAAGCCAAAAGCATAGATACATAGAACAGACTGACAGCTGTCAGTGGAAAGGAGGTTAGGGGGCTGGGTGAATAAAAGCTGAAAGAAATAAGCAAAAAAGAATATATGTAATACATAGGCACAGACAACAAACACTTTTCTTTGGGTGATGGGTACATGATGCAGTATATATTACACTTTGATGTTGGATAGGGAGTACCTGGAACCAGAAGGTCACCATAAGATAGAGGATGGATCAGGAGATTTTAGTTAGTGTGGCATCCAGGAAGTAGAGAATTTCAAGAAGAGGGGATCAGCCGTGATTAGTACAGAGAGACGAGGACAAGTAGCCTGTGGAGGTTCTGCCATAGTGTGGTTTTAGTTGAATGACAGGTACACATGATGGCTTACAGAGTTAATAAGAAAATAAATGCTGAAGAAATGAAAGATAACAGCAGGGTAATTTCTAAAGTGGGAAATCTGGTGGTGGAAAAAAGGAAAAGGAAAAGATGGCCAAAAGAAAGACACTACTTTTGTTAGTGACAGGTGGACATATTGTAAACACAAGGACAAGAACCAGTACTGAATACACATGTGAAGATATGATGATTGATTGGCTGAAGTACTTTTGGAAAGAAAGGCAATTAAGAGCTAAACCTGAAACCCGACTGTGAATTCCAAAGAGAAAATAGTGGAATGAAGTAGGAGTTCAGCTTATCTTCCAACAAAAGAAAATAAACCATGAACAACCCTCTCTTCACACCAACATGCATTCGCTCCTGTCAGGGTAATGTCCACAGACTCTATAGGAAGAAAAAAGGGTATCTAAAAAGAAAAAAAAATGATACTGAGTTCTGGCTTCTCTTTAAGACATTATTCATTTGCATTATTACCAATTATTTTTGCAACAGCCTGATAATATTCTAGACAAATACATTTAACTAAATTAAGATTAGAGTACATTTTGCAGCGTAAGAATGAATTACATTGTTTTCTAAATGCAGTAATTAAGTCAATGAAGTAAAAAAAAAACCCAAACCCTATCAAAAGTTAAATAAAATCCAACTATTGAAACCTCATACTTTTGTTACAACAAACCCACAGGCTAAATCACAGATCATATTCAATCTTAATCATCTTAATTTAGCCCCAATAATTTTGGCCAAGGATGTTAGGAAATCCTTTTGCATGTGAAACATCAAATTTCCAAGAGGTCTCCTTGTCTTTTTTCAATTTTTTCTTTCTCTATTATTTAAGAAGAATGAACCTTGAGTACAAAATGTCCATGCATTATTTACTAAGGTTTTTCCCCCTTTAATGGAAGTTGATATTGGTGGTGATATGGGCAGTTCAAATGTCTAAAGGAACATGATAGAGTATAAGTGTTATTGTACATGTCACAAAAACCAGGAAGGTAAGCTTTTTCTACTGTGGGACACATAATTGCCTTATTAAATGCTCTTTAGGAAAGTAATGAATATGCACTAGAAACTGAATCACGAGTATAGATGAGCTCTCTCTGCTGACTACCCATGGCCAGCCTTTGGCTTTAAAATTGAATGTCCTCTTTACTCTGGCTAGGTGGCTCAGTTGGTTTAAGTGTTGTCCCATCCTCCAAATGGTTATGGGCCCAACCTACTATCTTCCATCCTACAGACAGGATGTCAGATAAAAATGATAAAAAATGCTTCCATAGTCAAAAGACTATCAATACCAGAAAGTGACCAAATTAGGGAAGCTTTGACTTGGTGCTTCTTTAAATATTTCACAAGATTATAATGAAAAGGTGACACCTATTTGAAAGATATGGTTTAATATCTACCCAGTAGGAAAAACTAGAAGTTATTTGCATATCTCTTTATTATTTTAAACGTTTATTTTTTCTCATTTTAATGTAACCAAAGAATTACTGCCTGTGATACCTAATATACATAAATTATAGGGCAGAATGCATAGGGTCGACTGGTCCCAAACCACTAATTGATTTTAGCCTGAGCCCTTCAAGTTGACACTTGGAGACTGTGTTGATGGTCATGCATTCCTCTGCAGCTCAATCCCATCCTCTCCAGGTACCTGGCTCCACTCCCCTCCCAAGACAGGCCCTGAAAGACCCTAGTGGCCAGAGAGCAGAGTGGAGGATGAAGAAACTGACTAAGAGTGTAAACTGTACCACCACAGTGACAGGGAAGCCACTATGGTAGTGGCAGGGATGACAAAAAAAGCTGATTCCAGTGGAAGATCCAGGAATGACAGACACCCAAAGCATCCATGTAGAGATGGACCACAATGGCAAAAGCTAAAGAAATAAAAGGTCAGAGGTTGACAGAGAAGAAGGCCATGGGTGCTGTGAAGAGCCCAGTATAATCAGAGAATGTCAGAAAGAGACCAAGATTAAGGAAGGGTAAGGAGGGTCAACAAAAAGTGCCAAAGCTGGTGGTGTTGAAGAGGGGTGAGGAATGGCACGAAGCAAATATTGAATAAAAGAGTGAAGAAGTGATAGGGAGGAAGTGGGTTGACTAGGAGTAGGAGCTCAGCTTTGTCAGAGAGTGAAGATGTGGAATGAAAAGAGGGAAACTTAAACCTCATTTGTGGAAACAGACATTGACTGAGAGTTTTGGAGACTGCCGCGTGGTGATGGAAAATGACAAAAGTTGATGGAGATGATCTGACAGCAAGGGAAATAATGAAGAATGTAGGGTGTGAGGTGTTGAGCTGTTCCCAGCTTATGGTTGTTGACTGTGTCTGGCTGCCCTAGGGGTTTGGGATCTCTTGGGGGAGTCTTAGCTGAATCTTCACTGTTTTCCCAGGGTTTCCATATACCCCTTTAACCCCTTACCCCACCACTAGAGACTGACATTCCCACACCAGGCCATCCCTCTGAACCTGGGAATGGCTGCAGCCTTGAGCAAGACACCCTCTGACAAGGCAAAGCTGATGAACTCTACCCCAACCTTCCAGACAGGTCCAGCTACCACAGCTGTGCTGGAAGGGGAGTAGGGGCTCTTTCAGAAAAGCTGCCTAAGGAGCTTGATGTTCAGCTCCTCCTGAAAATGCTATACCTGGAGTTCAGTCCCCAGTGTCCCTTCAGTCCCCCGTGTCCCTCCAGCCCCACACCCTAAGCCAGAATCCAGGGTTCCTCCACAGCCTACCTCTCCAGCTCTTTTTAGGGACTGCAGTCTGGCTTGTGAAGGCCTCTCTGTGCTCTTCTCATGCCCAAGCTTTCTGTTATCACATCTGGGTTCCGTTTGATTAGGTCTTCATGGGCTGCTTCTTTTTCATGCAAAATAAATCTTTTCTTTTCACCTCACTGCCCCCAGATGCCATGACTGACTTACACAGGCTTTATAAACACGCTATTAGTTCAAAAACTGCCTGAGGGGAGGGTGGCATAAGGCATGCATAGGTAAGAAGGCAGTTGACTCAGGGTGTGCCAAGCCCTGTGCCAGGTTTCACCTAGAGGACTCCACATTCCAGTGGGAAGCTTCCAGGGCACGAATTACTGAACCCGGGGCATGGCCCAACGTCTGACATTCTTTGTTGGCTCAGGAACCTTCTTACTCCAGTGTTATTCCCATGGTGCACACTAGATGACAGAAGAGAATAACTTTTCCTGGTTACGTCCACTCTGGTGTTATTTCCAAGATGTACACGAGATGGCAGCAGAGAAGAGCATTTCCCTGCCTTATGGGCTCAAACAACTTAGCTTTAAAATGGGAATCTATTTTTGCGGATATCTCCATACTGCTTTCCACAGTGGCTGCACCAGTCTGCATTCCCACCAACAGTGCAAAAGAGTTTTCCCTTTTCTTCAAAACCTCTCCAGAACTTGTTGTTTGTTAATCATTTACAATGACCATTCTGACCCGTGTGAAGTGATATCTCATTGTGGTTTTAATTTGCTTTTCTCTGCTGATTAGTGACATTGAGCATTTCTTCATCTATGAACCATCTATACGTCCACTTTGGAGAAGTGTCTATTCAGGGTCTTTGCCCATTTTTTAGTTGGGTTGTTTGTTTTTTGGTGCCGAGTTTTGTTATTCTTTATAAATTTTGGATACTAACATTTTTTCAGATGTATCAGTGAATATGTTTTCCCATTCCATGGGTTGTCTTTTCTTTTGTTGATGGTTTCCTTTGCTGTGCAAAAACTTTTTAGTTTGATGTAGTCCCATTTGCTTATTTTTTCTTTTGTTCCCCTTGCCTGAGGATATATATCAGATAAAATATTGCTATGAGAAATGTCCGAAATTTTACTGCTTATGTTTTCTTATAGGAATTTTATGGTTTCACGTCTAACATTTAAGTCTTTAATCCATTTTGAATTTATTCTTGATTTTATTCTTTATTCAAAAGAAGGATCTTCATTTTGACCCAATGATCTCACTTCTGGGAATATATCTGAAAGAACCCAAAAACACTAATTCAAAAGAACATAAACACCCCTACTTTCATTGCAGCATTACTTACAATTGCCAAGATATGAAAGCAGCAAAAGTATCCATCAGTAGATGAGTGGATAAAACAACTATGGTTCATTTACACAATGGAATACTACTTGGCTGTAAAAAAGAAGACAATTTTACCCTTTCCAACAGCATGGATGGACGTAGAGAACATTGTGCTAAGTGAAATAAGCCAGACAGTGAAAGATAAATACCATGTGATTTCATTCACATGTGGAGTCTAATGAACAAACTGAACTAACAAGCAAAGTAGAGACAGACTCATAGAGAGCAGGATGACATCTAAGGGAGTGAGGGTGTAGAAGAATTGAGCAGAAAGAAAAAAGGACTCACGGACTTGGACAACAGGATACTGATAGTGGCAGGGAGGGTAATACCATTTCCATTATACCAGCGGGTAATGGAAAAATACAATAAAATGGTTTTTGTTGTTTTAAAATTTATTATTATTGCTTTTCAAGTAGAGTTATCTCCATTTTCTCCTATCCCTCCCCCCCACCCCACCCAGCCCCACCTCCCACCCTCAATCCTTTTGGTTTTGTCCATGTGCCCTTTACACATGTTCCTTGATGTCCCTTTCCCTTCTCTCCCCCACTATCACACTCCCCTCTCCCCTCTGGTCATTGTCAGTTTGTTCTTAATTTCAATGTCTCTGGTTATATTTTGCTTGCTTGTTTGTTTTGTTGATCAGATTCCATTTATAGGTGAAATCATATGGTATTTGTCTTTCACCACCTGGCTTATTTCACCTAGCATAATGCTTTCCAGTTCCATCCATGCTGTTGCAAAGGGTAGGAGCTCCTTCTTTCTTTCTGCTGTGCAGTATTCCATGGTGTAAATGTACCACAGTATTTTGATCCATTCATTTACTGATGGGCACTTAGGTTGCTTCCAGCACTTGGCTATTGTAAATTGTGCTGCTATGAACATTGTGGTGCATAGGTTCTTCTGGATTGGTGTTTCAGAGTTCTTAGGGTATAATCCCAGCAGTGGAATTGCCAGGTCAAAAGGCAGTGCCACTTTTAGTTTTCTGAGGAAATTCCATACTGTCTTCTATGGTGGGTGTGCCAGTCTGCATTCCCACCAACAGTGCACAAGGGTCCCCTTTTCTCCCCATCCTCTCCAACACTTGCTGTTTGTTGATTTGTTCATGATGGCTATTATGACTGGCATGAAGTGGTATCTTACTGTGGTTTTAATTTGCATCTCTCTGATGGCTAGTGATGCTGAGCATCCCTTCGTATGTCCCTGGGCCCTCTGTATGTCCTCCTTGGAGAAGTGTTTGTTCAGTTCCTTTGCCCATTTCTTAATTGGGTTGTTTGTCTTCCTGGAGTATAGTCATGTGAGTTCTATATATATTCTGGAGATCGAACCCTTGTCTGAGGTATCATTGGCAAATATATTTTCCCATATTTTTGGTTCTCTTTTCATTTTGCTGATGTTTTCTTTAGTCATTTAGGAGATTTTTATTTTGATGAAGCCCCATTTGTTTATTCTTTCCTTTTTGTCCCTTGCTCTAGGGAACATATCAGTGAAAATATTTCTGTGTGGAATATCTGAGATTTTCATGCCTATGTTCTCCTGTAGGACTTTAATGGTGTCACAAGTTATGTTTAAGTCTTTTATTCACCTTGAGTTTATTTTTTATATGGTGTAAGTTGGTGGTCGATTTTCACTTTTTTACATGTAGCTGTCCAGCTTTCCCAACACCATTTGTTGAAGAGGCTATTTTTACTCCACTTAATGCTCCTGCCCCCTTTGTTGAATATTAATTGACCATAGATACATGGGTTTCTTTCTGGGCTCTCTATTCTGTCCCATTGATCTATGTGTGTGTTCTTATGTCAGTACCAGACTATTTTAATTACAGTAACCTTGTAATATAGTTTGATACAAGGTATTGTGATTCATCCTACTTTGTTCTTCTTTCTCAAAATTGCTGAGGTTATTCAGGGTCATTTATGATTCCATATAAATGTTTGAAATGTTCATTCTATATCTGTGAAATATGTCATTTGTATTTTAATAGGGATTGCATTGAATCTGTAAATTGCTTTGGGTAGTTATGAACACTTTGATGATGTTAATTCTTCCAATCTATGAACAGGATATATGCTTCCATTTATTTGTGTCTTCCTTAATTTCTTTTTTTAGTGTTGTGTAGTTTTCTGAGTAAAGGTCTTTTGCCTCCTTGATTAGCTTTACTCCTAGGTACTTTATTTTTCTTGTTGGTATAGCAAATGAGATATTTTTTCCTGAGTTGTGTTTTTGATATTTTGTTGTTGATGTACAAAAATGCCTTCGATTTCTGAATATTGACTCTGTATCCTGCTAGTTTGCCAGATTCATTTATTAGGTTGAATAGTTTTTGGTGGAGTGTATAGGATTTTCTATGTATACGAGCATGTCATCTGCAAATAATAACAGTTTTTGCTTCCTCTTTTCCAATTTTGATGCCTTTTATTTCTTTTTGTTGTCTGATTGCTGTGGCTAGGACTTCCAATACTATGTTGAACAGGAGTGGTGAAAGTGGACATCCTTGTCTTGTTCCTGATCTTAGTGGGAAAGTTTTTAGTTTTTGCTCATTGAGTATGATATTGGCTGTATGTCTCTCAAATATGGCTTTCATTATGTTGAGGAATCCTCCCTCTATTCCCACTTTGCTGAGTGTTTTTATCATGAATGGGTGCTGTACCTTATCAAGTACTTTTTCTGCATCTACTGACATGATCAAGTGATTTTTGGCTTTCCTTTTGTTTATGTGAGGTATTACATTATTGACTTGCAAATATTAATAAAAATGTTTAAAATTTGGTTTAAATGAGAATCTAGCCCTTGCTGGGTGGCTCAGTTAGTTGGAACATCATTGGGTACACTGAAATGTTGTGGGTTGTATCCCTGGTCGGGTTGCATACGGGAGGCAACTGATACATGTGTTTCTCTCACATCAATGTGTTTTTTCTCTCCTCTCCCCTCTCTAAAATCACTAAATATATCCTCAGTGAGAATTTTTTTTAAAAACGAGAACCCAGAACCTCTGTATTAAGCTCACTTTGAGATACATATGGCTTTAGGCCTTTCACATGCCTTATTTCACCTACTGCCACCATTTCTCATTTTACAGATATAACATTTAATTTGAAGACTGATTCTAACACAGTTCAAAGTCCAGATTCGAACCTAAATGGGCCAAGGTGGGCCACAAGAACATGCATACATAGTATCCTGGACAAATAGAATAATCCAAATAGTACTTGGAGGTTTGGATTGAATTTTGGTCATTGTACTTTAAGAAAATCTGCTAGTTCAGTTTATCTGGGCCACAAGAACATGCATACATAGTATCCTGGACAAATAGAATAATCCAAATAGTACTTGAAGGTTTGGATTGAATTTTGGTCATTGTACTTTAAGAAAATCTGCTAGTTCAGTTTATCTTGCACTCAAGCTGATTTATGGGGTGGGACTAGGGCAGGAGGCTGGGGATGGGGACAGATTCAGATTCCTGCAACAATGAGTTCCCAAATTCTACACCCTGCCTGTCCTCTGGCCCTTTAAGATCTGTTCTTCAGTCCAGAGCACTGGTCTGCTTCTGTGCATGATCCCTTCCTCTGAGGTCTCAACTAATAAGAGCTTTCTAGGTGCACGAAATGGAGTCTAGGAGGTTTCCTTATGGAGTAGTGCCTGAGCCACAAACATAGAGTTGACTACTGGCCCTACCACCCACTAGTTGTGTGACTTCAGGCAAAGAAATGGAAACTCAGTCTCCTCATCTGGCATATGGGATAACTGCTCCCTCTCAAGATGGCTGAGAAGATTCAGTGAAGTAGTGTATGTTAGCTCCTGCCCAACATGTGATCAGCACTCACTGTCCCTCCCTCTTCACTTCTTTGTCCTTTTTTAACCTTTCACAGGCTGGATAAATTTTAAAAAATAGCAAATACTCTCCTTTTAGCAGAATGAGCTCTCCTAGTGGTGTCCAAATATTCAAAGTTCCCCTAAGCACTCTCTTGCATCTGTGCTAGCTTTATCCTCAGGATAATATTAACCAGTCTCTCCCTGCTCTTCATACCCCTGTTCCTCTCCAAAGCCATGGTCCCTGTCTCAGCCCAAGCCAGCATCACCTGCAACCAGTCTTCTCAAGGTCTTTGTTTCCTGTCCCTCTCTCATCCAGTAGAACCTCTACACTGTGACCAGCTTGATCTTTCTAAATTAGGAATCTAATCCTGTCATTTCCTTTGTACAGAACCACTAACAGCCTCCACCCACTCCCCAAACCTAGACAATAAAGTCTCATCACCAGCACAGTGTTGAGACTCTTATAAGGCCAGTTTCTTCTGGTCTCATTTCCTATCATAACACCACAATTCAATGATCCACCAGGTACCCCAGCTGTCAGCATTAACCTTTCTGGTTGGATGATCAGTAAGGACTTTAACACATAGAGGCACCAGCACTGAGATTGTGTGAATGCCGGAACCTGAATAAAATGTAGAATTTGGTGAATAATAATGAATCAATACTTGTTCATGAATTGTAACAATTCTATTTAAAAACTGGAAAGAGAGAAGTTAAAAGTGAGATAAGATAAACCCATTGAATCAAACTGGAAACCTAGAAGAAATGGGTGATTTCCTAGTAAAAATAAAGATTAATAACATGGACACCAAAATAAGGAAAATATGAACAGATAAATTATCCATCCAGGGACCTCTTTCCCCTGTAGGTTCTCTCATTATTCTGGGGTTCCCCTGTCACAGGACAGGGGAGAAATAGTGACAGAGCTGTTCAGCAGCTCCCCTAAGATCTGACCCTATGCAGGTCTTCATCTCTCCCAGGTGTGGCCTGCCTAGTGACAACCCCATACTGGAAGGAGTCTCAGGGATTAGTTGGCTAGGACTTTCTTGATTGCTAAGAACTGGACACATTTGCTGAAGTAAAATAATCATTTTCTATTGTTGACCCTATTACGGATGTCCCCCATCCCCCCCCCTTTGCCCCCCTCCAAGCCCCACCTTGACCTTCACCACATTGTTGTCTGTTCACAGACTGTTCATACATGCATATATGTTTTTTGGCTGATTTATTACAGTCCGCCCAAACCCCTTCCCCTCTGAGTTGTCTGTTCTATATATCTACTGCCTCTGGTTTTATTCATATTAGATCCTACATATATTAATACTTGCAAGAGGCAAGTTTAAGAATAAGTTTAGACCTGGCAGGTCCAGCTTCTCACACTGTGGCAGTGGGACCTGGTCCCTCTCCACACTCCATCCTAAGTGCCCTTGGGTGGCGCCAGTCACAGGCACAGTCTCTCTCCCTGCATCCAGAGCCTCACCCACTCACCCATCATTCTAAATGGGTGGGATTTTCCTTCCCTTGGGTTCCATGAAAACTCACAGCTTAAAAATGCTAGCTGGACACTGAAACTATCAGGGAGAACACTTTGTGAAATATGATTGTCTAACCACTGTGCTGCACACCTGAAACCAATATAAAGTAATATTAAATGAGAAACATAAATAAAGATATCAAAAATGCCTTTGGCCTGGCTCGGTCATTCTCATCCTTGAACCCATCAGAGCACCCAGAGGATGAAACATGTGATTGGCTAGACGTAGGGTCAGCCCTTTGGAGCTGTTTGGACTGGGAAGAGGTGAGACGAATTCACAAAGGAAAGCTGAGGTGCTGGATTTGGGTAGACCAGATGCTGGGCTGGGGAAAACAGCAGATACCCATCACTGACGGCCCACTGCACAGCTGTGGGATCTGAAGCACACGGAAGGAAGGGGTTCACTTAGGGTCAACAGCTGCAGCCACCCGTTCGGTTATCTTGCTGTGAAGCAATTCCACTTGCTGAAAGAGCAACATTGTTGTTAGTGGTAAATTCACAGCTTCTTCTTGTCTTTGGAAAAGAGATATAAAAAATCACAACATATTTTGGATTTAGATAATGCTTTTGTTTATTGAACAGCATGAATCCAAAATAATTTTGTACACTGTATCCTGACCAAAAGAATGCTTTAATAGCCTTTCTCGATAAGATAAAGCAGTTAAACTGATCTAATGAGTAATCTGGGAACAACGTGGCTTTCCTGGACTGACACCATAGCTCTCATCAGAAGCTGGGAATTTCATAGAAACCTGTTTCCCTACATGCTTTTAGGATTATGTTTTGCCAGCAAAATGAACTTGTGTTGTGACTTGGAAAGCAGCAGAGGGAAGTGGAGGCCAATATCCTGATGGTCAGGGCAGTCAGACAAAGATGCAAAGGTGCCTGGTGTACCCCAGCTTTTCCTCAGTCTCCACTCCACAGCCAGCCCATCCTCCTGATTACTGGCCCTGCTCACCAATTCAGGCACAAGTTAGGTCCTTGGCATCAGGTCCATTGAGGCTGTGGCTTCAACAAACCTTTCCACATGGCAATCCTCACACCCACTTTGGCAAAGAGATACGTAGGGATTGTCAGGTTTTTCAGCAAGCTCCATCCTGTCCGCAGTGCCAGTCCTTCAAGTGCACGTGCTTAGGACAGTTCCTCTTATACCTTGGTGCCTCCCTTCTACACCTTCCTGTCCCAGTTTGTCATATACCTGTATAAACTTGAATCTTGTATTAAGCTCATTGTTTCCTCACTGAATTCAAACTGAATCATAGGTCAACCACCACCACCATTCCACCCCATTTATTATTCTTCAAAAGAGAGTTGTCAGAAAGAGACCTGCTTGTAATGTAGAATAGTGGTGGGGAGTGGGGGTCTTAGTGCTGCTATTATTGTTGTTATACCTATTTCCATCAAGATACCCTGGGAAGCAACCCAATTTAGCAGAGCTAAACAAGGAGAAACTACTATGTGATGTAAGCCATATCCATTCATTCTGAGGGAAACTTATGGATTGTGACACTATGTAACCTTGTGGTCATGCATCTGATCTGAGGTAAAGAGGTAAATACCTACAATCTCTGGGGTTCTTTTTTTGTTGTCTCAACCATGGTCTCAGGATGATAGTTGTGGAGGCTGTGTGGTCATTTCAGGATCTTCCACTGCTTTCAGTATGACCTATATATTTTATTAAGTTCTTTCGTGTCTTTTGGTTTTGAAGAAATTTTATAAACATAAGACAATGCTATTGCTCTTTACTGAAGGCTGCTGTAAGTTACACTTCTTAAGTCTTTTCAGCATAAATACTTTTGTTCTGTAAACTATGGCAAAATGTCGTTGGAAGAAATTAGATTCCAGGAAGAAATTCTAAAACAAGTAACCCACTGTGTTACTCTTAAATTTTATTAATGCCTTCAGTTTGTGCATCACTTAAAACAAGATTATGATTTAAAAGAGCATTCTTATACATAAACAGATCAAAGGATCATTAAGTAATTCATCCCTAAAACATGCACATCATTTTTTTACAGTTGTTTACAAGAAAGGAAATACACTTTAAGTCTCTTTCTTTGGATTAAAGACATTTAGAAATTATTATTCAGGAATGCCAAGTGTTTTCCTGGAACAAATATGTTTTCCAACAGGAAATGCTGATGTACTGAAAAGGCATTAGTGTTGATAAACAAAACTGGAAAAACATTTGCACTATGCATGGTCACCAGGAAAAGAGTTCCACTGCACATGTCAAATAAACGAGTCCGGTAGCATGAATCAAAAGGCTTCAACTGAAAAACAGGTAGCATGAGCCAGACTGTGACATATATATTCAAGGCACATGACTAGGCTAAACAGGTGACTAGCTTTTATTGACTAATTTTTTTTTCTTTCATTGGGAAAATAGTCAAATGTAATTTAATTTCCACTTACTGGCACTTATTGATAAATAAATGTAATCAGATCTCAGGCTGCAAATGCCCTTTCAGATACACACTAAAACTACATACTAGCTGACAGATGCCAGAGTAGCCAAAGCAGTATGATTACGCTCCAGTTTTCTTACAGTGCATTTAAATGAATGTTAAACTGTCTTGTATTGTTTCTATACATCGCACTGCCTACCCTTCTTTCACAAAAGAATTATTCAAAACTAGGCAGTTAAAGAACTTATTAAACCACAAAGGATTCTCAGACTACTATTCAACAACAGTCAAACCCAAACCCTGGAGTTAACTGTTGACTATATTCTGTTTGGGCTTTTCCTAGATGGGCAAAAAAATTCCCGTGCTACCTCCCTTCGTACAGCTAAACTGCCAGCACATTCACTGTGATTCTCTCCTTTTTCTTTGGTGAGCCAGAGGAATTTGCCTCTTCACTCCCTCCAATACATATTCTATTAACTATATAATTGTCCTAATATCAACTGAATAATATCAACTGAAGAAAAGTATATATTAAAAAACATAACCTTCTAATAAACCAGCCTCTTCTCAAATTAACTGCAATGGGGAAATAGAAGATACCAAACTCTGCGAGGTTTATAAATGGTCAAAATGTTCTTGAAAGTGAACACTAGGAGGTCAAAGATAACTCCATGTGCTTCTAATGGGCTAGCAAAATGTTCTCCATCTGACTGAGAGAAAATGTCTAATACTTGCTCTGCTTCGGCTCCTAGAAGCGAGCAGCACCAACAATTTAATAACAATTTCCCAAATAACAATGATTCTCCACTTATATTGTTTTCAAGCACCTAGAATTCTTCAAGAACAAAAAACAAAGATGAGATGTTACCTATACTATCTGCTTCTTGAATATTTTTGCGTGCACATACAAAATTCACCTCTAGATATAGTAGATAGCTCAGAAGACTGGTGCTTTCCGCCTTGGTGACAACTTTGTGCAATCACAAGCAAAAATGTTTCTCTAAGTAAATGACAGGAGTAGTTAACCAAACAGACAAACAAAAAGCTTAGTAAAGCTACTGCTGCAACGAATGGTTCAATCTGAAGTGTACTGGAATAAACTGGTTGACAGGACAAAGATCAATATGGATGCACAGTATAAGATTAAAAACAGAAAAAGAAAGAAGGTTGAAGAGACTGGCAGAAACCATCTGTCAGTATTAAAAGGCTTAAATCACATGGAGTTTTCAACCTCTTGTTCTCTCATATCCTTGGTTACTGACAACTTTTTGTTTATTTCTTCACACAGTTTGGCCATGTAAATCCACCACAGAGAGGTGACACGATGATATAGATGAACACCTGGAAAGAGGAAAAAGGCAATATTATTTTCTTGAATCTATCGTAGGCTCCTAAATAATATGTAAAGCAGTATAAAGACCTAATAACAAATACTGGTTCCATCAGAGTAGCAGTTGTGTAATACACTAATTTAGTATTTTCAAAGATATGAGTTGAATTAAAGTGATCCTTTCTGATATAATTCTCATGGATTTGCATAAATCCATGAGAATTATGCTTTTATCACAGAAAGCATAATTCTACTGTGCTTTTTCTAGTGGGAAAGAAAGCAGTGGGGTTGCTTCTCTTCACTGGAAACTAGAAAGAATTCAGCTATGTGAGAAACTCTTATTGATACATCATTAATAGTCATAAACATTACAAATTATAATTCATTTGAAGTATTGTTTTATTATTAAGTACATTCTTAAGTTTTATGCATGGATTAATCTATCATTATTAGGATAAAAATTTAAAATGTACAGTAGATACTCTACATTTATATTAACTGTGAGTAAGAATGTTGCTACTAACCTTTCAGTAGGTAATGACACACTAATTATAATTACCAAATCAAAGGAAAGCTGCTGGTAAAAGAAAGACAGCAAGGATAGAGTACATTTGTTAACAAGTACACAAGTTCCGTGATAAAAAAGGTTAAACTATGTATAATAAGAGTTCTTAAAAATTTAAAACATGGTTATAATAAACAAACAAACAAACAAATAAATAAAAGAGCTGGACAGTAGAATAAACAGAGCTGAAAATAAATTTACTTTGCTGGAACAGTTAGTAGAATGAGTCTCCCAGAATGAAATGCAAAATGGAGTTTAAACATGCTGAAAAGGTTGCTAGACATGCAGAATAGTTCAAAGAGGTCCAGTATCTGTTTACATGTGGGTACCAAAAGAAGAACAGCATATAAACTAATTTATACTTACAGATAAGAAAACTACTAAATCAATAATAGGAAATTATACTTATCATGCATTAAAAAGTACTGCATAATAACCTCTAAGTATTTATCCCAGAAATCAGTTAATAATAGTTATCCCAGAAAGAAGTTATTCCAATAATAGTCAATTATAAAAGCAGTTATTAATATAATTCAATACATTAATATAAAATGTAAGTAGTCACATTATCAATTCATTGAGTAGAGAAATTTCATTTCCTAAAATTAAATGCTTATTCCTGATAAAATGTTTTAGCAAACTAGAAATAAAACTGCCCGGGTTGGATAGCTCAGGTGGTTAGGGCATCATCCTGATACACTAAGGTTGTGGGTTCAATCTACAGTCATGGCACATACAAAAATCAACCAATAAATGCATAAAATAAAACAAACTGATGTCCCCCCTCAAATCAATAAATACAAATTGAAAAAATAAAAAATATAGAAATAAAAGTTGTTTAACTTGACAATAAAAATCCAACAAGAATTCAGAGTAAATATCACTCTTTTTAAATTTTTTTAAACATTCTCTTTTTTTAAAGATCACTTATTTATTTATTTTTAGAGAGGGGATGGCAGGAAGAAAGAGAGGGAAACATCAATGTTTGGTTGCCTCTTGAGTGCCCCCTACCAGGGTCCTGGCCCACAACCTAGGCATGTACCCTAGACTGCGAATCGAACTGGTGACCCTTTGGTTCACAGGCCAGCACTAAATCTACTGAGCCACACCAGCCAGGGCTAAATGTCACTCTTAAAAATGAAATATTAGAAGCATTTCAATTAAAACTGGGAACTAAATAAAGATGCCCATTGACATCATAATTACTCAATACTGCTAGTAAATACAAGAAAAATATATAATTATATAAAATTATATATAAAGTGTGTGTGTGTGAATTTGATGAAGTTAAAATTTTTAACAGATGGTATTATAAATTTACCACTATACCAGGGGTCAGTAAAATATAGCCCATGGCCTACAAGCTAAGAATGGTAAATGCTTGCTTAAAAATAAGAATAGCCCTGGGTGGTGTAGCTCAGTGGATTGAGCGCAGATCTGCAAACCAAAGAATTGCCGGTTTGATTCCCAGTCAGGGCACATCCCTGGGTTGATGGCCAGGTCCCCAGTAGGAGGCACTTGAGAGGCAACCACACATTGATGTTTCCCTCCCTCTCTTTCTCCTTCCCTTCCCCTCTCTCTAAAAATAAATAAATAAAATCATTAAAAAGAAATTAAAAGAATACGTGATAGACTATATAGAGCCCACAAAGCCTAAAATATTTATCATCCAGCACTTTCAGAATGTTTGCTGACTCCTGACCTATAGCATACAGAAGAATCAACTATTCCAGCTAATAAAAGTTATGCAAATTTCCAGACACAAAATACATCAATTAGAGAAGAGAAACCAGCGATAAATAGAAAATGACATAAACTAGAAAAGAGAAATATAATTAGAAACTATGGAATCAATTTAAAAAATGCGATATTAAAAGAATCCCATTTCAGTAGCAACAAAAACATTACATATCCAGGAATATTTGGAATGGCTTGCACAGCTCCTTACATATAAGGATTCTACATAGGGATATGGGGTTTAAGTAGAGATAATATTTCAATGTGACTTCATGGGAAAGCCACTGTTTGGTCATGTGTTTCACCATTAAAAGTTATACGTAGCTCATTGTAGAGTGCTAATTATTAGAAAGTATTCTAAGCCCTAGTTGGTGTGGCTCAGTGGACTGAGTGCAAGCCTGCAAACCAAAGGGTCACTGGTTCAATTCCCAGACAGGGCACACACCTGGGTTGTGGGCCAGGTCCCCAGTAAGGGGCGCACTAGAGGCAACCACACATTAATGTTTCTCTGCCTCTCTTTCTCCCTTCCTTCCCCTCTGTATAAAAATAAATAAGATCTTTGAAAAAAAAACAGAATTCCAGCCCCTAATTTCTTAGAGATTAAAACATAAAACCACATAAAAGGATAAAAACTTACAATTGATACGATGATGATGATGATAGTAAGTTTGAGATTCTTCATACACATGGCTCGGGCAAGATTTCTGCTGGTTGTTTTGAAGGTGACAGACTAGGAAAAAAACACAAATTTGCTTGATTTCTGGCACTGACTACACGACTGATTTGCAGCACTACCTGCAAAACTTTTACCTTCATTAATTCTGTTAAGTTCCAGTGTTCTTTACCCCTTCTCTCTCTTCCCTGTAGAAATGGCCATTCATAATCCCTAGTCCCCAAAAGCAGAACTCTTCCAGGTCTATGGCAAGCAGTATTAGCCCATTGGAAAGGCTTCCCTCCTTTTTCTTCTCCACCATATCCATGCACATAATGTAAAGCACCAGAAGTGATTCTTCCTGCTAGTAGAAAAGCCTTATCCTCTTTATGCTTCCAATAAGAAAGGCTTCTTCTAAGCCAGCTGGCTGCAAACACATTTGCCTACTCTGCCCAGTATAATTCTGGGATTTTGAATAATGCCCATTCAATTTCCATATGAAGATGTGTATTGACTTGCAGTTCTTCGGTTATCCATTTTCTTTTGAAACATCAGTTTCTCAGTATCTACTGAACCATTCCCAGCAGGACAGAAGCAGTTCAAAACAAGCAAACAATAAAATTTCCTAATTGCCCAGCAATTCTACTCCTAGGTATATACCCAAAAGAGATGTATGCACAAGTTCACCAAAAGACATGTACAAAAATATTTCCAACTGTACTATATGACTTATCTCAAAAGTGGAAATGATCCAAATGCCTATGAACTGTACTATGTAGTGAAGAACTTAAACTTGTCCCAAAGGGGTATGACCTTTGCCCGTAGCTCCTGGGAGGTAAAATCTTTGCTTGCCTGGGGTATATTGGGCTAGCCAAGTGTGATTTAAGGTGGGGCTTATTCACTACAGAGACCAACTGTATGATTTAGGGTAGAGGCTTTGGGTCACACATAGAGAAAGTGGAGTCTGCAGACAAATCAAGCAAGTAGGCAATCAGTCAATTGTGCCTACATAATAAAACATCGATGAAAACTGAATACCACGGCTTGGGCAAGCTTCCCTGCTTGATAATACTCTATGCATGCTGTAACACATGTATGCTGGGAGACTAACATGTTCTAACTCCATGCAGACATGACAACACAGGCTCTGGGTTTGGTACTGTCCCAAACTCCCCCGTATGTGCTTCTTTGCCTTGGCTGACCTTAATCTGTATCCTTCGCCTGTAATAAACCATAACAGTGAGTATGACAGCTTTCATGGAGGTCTGTGAGTCCCTCTAGTAAACGATCAAACCTGAGGGTGGTTTTGGGAACAAATAAACTTGCAGTTGGTGTCAGAACTGAGGGTGGTCTTCAAGTATGTGCCCTCTAAACTGTATAGTTTGTAAATTCCTCAACTGTCTGAACTCTTTGAAATTACTTACAAACTAAATCACAATAAAGAATTCCAGAAATAAGAAGATAATGTAGATAAGAAAAAGCAGTGAGCAATGAAACTAATAAAACTGAAAAGAGTTATGTCATTCAGTTGGTTGGGGTGGAGATTCCTCCACAACCCTCAAGTCAATATTTGAACATTGACAAATTATCTACTTATCTTATTTTACATATTTTTAATTAAATTTATTGGGGTGACATTAGTTAATAAGATTATGTAGGTTTCAAGTGAATGATACATGAACTGTTTATTGCATTGTGTGCCCACCACCCAAATCAAATCATTTTCCATCACCATATATTTGTCCCCATTACCCTTTACTACCCTCCCACACTCCTTCCCTCTGGTAACCACCATACTCTTGCCTGTGCCTATGAGTTTCAATTTTATGCCCCACATATGAATGAAATCATGTTTCTTAGCTTTTTCTGACTGACTTGTTTTGCTTACAATAATAGTCTCAAGGACCATCCATGTTGTCATAAATGGCAGTATTTCATCTTTCCTTATGGCTGAGTAATATTCCATTGAATATACGTACCACACCTTCTTTATCCAGTCATCTATTGAAAGATACTGTGGTTGATTCCATGTCTTGGCCATCATGAATAATGCTGCAATGAACATAAGGCTACACAGATCTTTGTGAATAAATGTGTTCAAATTTTGGGGGTCGATACCCAAAGGAGGGGTTGCTGGGTCATATGGTAACTGCAGCCTTAATTTTTTGAGGAACCTCCATACTATTTTCCATAGTGGCTGTACCAGTCTACATTCCCACCAGCAGTGAATGAGAGTTCCTTTTTCTCTACAAACTCTTCCTCACTTGTCATTACTTGTCTTGTTGATAATGGCCATTCTAATAGATGTGAGGTGATATCTCATTGTTTTGATTTGCATTTCCCTAATTGCTAGTGAAGTTGAGCATCATTTCATATATCTGTTGGCCATTTGTATACCCTCTCCGGAGAAGAATCTATTCAGGTCCTCTGCTCATTTTTTAATTGGATTGTTTGTTTGGTGTTGAGTTGTAAAAGTTCTTTAATATAGTTTGGATATTAAACCTTTGTCTTTGTTGTTGGTTTCTTTCATTGTGCAGAAGTATTTTAGTTTGTTATAGTCCCATTCATTTATTTTTTTCCTTTACTTCCCTTGCTGTTGGGATCAAATTCATAAAATGCCCTCTAAGACCAAGGCCCCTAAGTTTAGTACCTATGGTTTCTTCTATGTAATACACTGTTTTAGATTTTGTATTTAGGTCTTTGATCCATTCTGAATTCATTTTTGTACATGGGGACAAACAGTAGTCTAGTTTCATTCTTTTCATGTGGCTTTCCAATTTTCCCAGCACCATTTATTGAAGAGGCTTTCTTTTCTTTGTTGTAAGTTTTTGGCTCCTTTGTCAGAAGTTATTTGCCCATATGTTTGTGGTTTTATTTCTGGGCTCTCAATTCTGTTCCATTGGTCTGTGTGTCTGTTTTTCTGCCAATACCATGCTGTTTTGATTTACATTTGCTCTGTAGTATAATTGGAACTCAGGTAGTGTGATACCTCTGGCTTTGTTATTTTTTTCTGAGGATTGCTTTGGCTATTTGGGGTCATTTGTGGTTCCATACAAATCTGATTATATTTTTGTTATATTTCTTTAAAAATATCCTTGGAATTTTGATGAAGACTACATTAAAATCTGTATATTGCTTTGGGCAATATGGACATTTTAACTATGTTGATTCTTCCAATCCATGAACACAGGATATCCTTCCATTTCATTGTGTCTTTTTCAATCTCTTTTAATAATGCTTTGTAGTTTTCTGTATACAGGTCCTTCACATCCTTTGTTAATTTATTCCTAGGTAATTTATCCCTTTTGTTGTGACTGCAAAAGAATTGGTGTTTTCATTTCCTTATCCAAAATATCATTGTGAATATAAAGGGATACAGTGGATTTTCTGTACACTGATTTTGTATCCTGCAACTTTGCTGTATTTGTTTATTGTTTCTAATAGTTTTTTGGTGGAGTCTTTAGGGTTTTCTATATAAATCATGTAATCTGCAAAAAGTGACACTTTTACTTTTTCATTCCCAATTTGGATGCCTTTTATTGCTTTCTCTTGCCTGATTTCTCTGGCCTAGACTTCTAACACTATGTTGAATAAGAGTGGTGAAAATGGTCATCCTTGTCTTGCTCCTGGTTTTAGAAGAAAAGCTTTTAGTTTTTCACCATTAAGTATATTAGCTTGGGTTTGTCAAATATGGTCTTTATTACGTTGAGGTACTTTTCTTCTATATCCATTTTATTGAGTGTCTTAATCATAAATAGATCTTATTGAATGCTTTTCTACATCTATTGATAAAATCATAGGATGTTTATCCTTTGTTTTGTTAATGTGGTGTATCGCACTGGTCAGTTTGTGTCCGTTGAACCATCATGGTGCCCTTGGAATGAGCCCTACTTGATTGTGATGTATTTTTAAATGTATTGTTATATTCAATTTCTTAATTTTTAAAAGGATTTTTGCATCTATGTTCAGAGATATGGGTCTGTAGTTTATTTTTTTGTTTTATCCTTGCCAAGTTTTTGGTATCAGGGTTATGTTGGCCTCATAAAATGTGTTACGAATTATTGCATCTTCTTCAATTTTTTGGAAGAGTTTGAGAAGGACAGGTATCAAATATTCTTTGAATGTCTAGTAGAATTCACTTACAAGGCCATCTGGTCCTGAACTTTTATTTTGGGGGGAGGTTTTTGATGGTTATTTAAATTTCCTCACTGCTGATCAGTCTATTTAGATTTTCCAATTTTTCATGATTCAGTCTAGGAAGGTTATATATGTCTAGGAACTTATTCATTTCTTCTGCACTATTAAATTGGTGGCATATAGTCTTTCATAGTATTCTAGTGTGATCCTTTGTATACTGCAATGTCTGTGGAACTTCTCTTTCATTTCTCATTTTGTTTCTATGAGTCTTTTCTCTATCTTTTTAAAAAAGATTTTATTCATTTTTAGACAGAGGGGAAGGGAGGGAGAAAAAGAGGGAGAGAAACATCAATGTGTGGTTGCCTCTCACATGCCCCCTACTGGAGACCTGGCCTACAACCCAGGCATGTGCCCTGACTGGGAATCAAAACGGCAACCCTTTGGTTCGTAGGTCAGTGTTCAATCCACTGAGCTACACCAGACAGCACTCTATGAGTCTTTTCCCTTATATTAGCAATATTAGAAAATGAAACTTAATAGTTTACAATAGGATAGAAAACCATGAAATTCTCAAGGGTAAATTTGAGAAAATATGTGTATGACCTGTACACTGAAAACTACAAAACACTGTTCAGAAAAATTGAAGAAATTCTACACAAAAGCAGAAATGTGCCATGTTTACAGGAAGGATGACTTAGTGCTGTCAAGATACCATACTCCCTAACCTGACCTACAGAGTAAATGCAATCACAATCAAAGATACATGCTGTTTTTAAAGATGGAAAATAACAAGCTTATTTTGACATATAAATGGAAATGCAAAGGACCTAAAATAGTGAAGACAATCCTGGGGACGAACATAGTTGGAGGACTTAGTGAATTCTATAAAGCTATAGTTATCAATACAGTGTGCTATTGGCATAAAGGTAGATAAACAGATCAATGAAATAAAATAGAGAATCCAAAATTGGAGCCCCACAGAGGAGAATGTATAAATAAATTTTGGTAGATAGATTTATACAATGAAAGAGAAGAAAACAATAAAAAGAATAAGCTTTACTACAATGTGGATGAATCTCACAGGTATAATGATGAGCAAAAGAGGCCAGACACAGCAGAGTACATGACATATGATTTCATTTCTATACATTTTAAGAATAGACAAAATATTGTCCAGGGTGGTACAAATTAGGAAAATGGTTTATTGGGGATTATTGACTGGAAGGGGCATGAGACAGCCTTCTGAGGTGTTCAAAATGTTTTATATCTTGATCTAGGTGGTGGTTACATGGGCATAGACATGTAAAAAAATAACTTTACAGTAATTAAAAGTAATATACTTGCTGTACTTTATTGTATGCATGTTATTCCTCTGGAAAAAGAGACACCTGTTAGCTCATGAGCCCCTTTTGTTGTGCTGGGAAATGTAGTCAACTAAATTAAGAAGACTTTTATTTGGAAAGTACAAACTATATTAGTACTGATCAAACACAAACCATTCCCATCTTAATTTTAGGATTAAGAATATCTAAGAGATGGGCCTGGATGGGTAGCTCAGTGCATTGGAGCACTGTCCCATACACCAAAAGCTCGTGGGTTTGATTCCTGGTCAGGGCACATACCTAGGTTGTGGGTTTGATCCCTAGTTGGAACACGTATGGGAGGCAACTGATCAATGTTTCTCTTGCCCTCTCACCCTCCCCTTCTTTTACCTCTAAAATCAATAGACATATTCAGGTGAGGATTTTTTTAAAAAGCTAAGAGATGGACTGGAAGTACCAAAGAAATTAATCAGCCTGCATGTCTGGGATCAGATGCTTCTTCATCCTCTTCACATCCTAGCAGTGGGTTATAGAGTGATTCATTACAGAACCCTGGGGTTTTGACTTCCTGTATCATGCCACTCTTCCTCCAATTACCACATGTTTTGATGAAAACACTGCTATTCTTCTAAGACCTACTGTTAACAAATGTCCCTATAAAACTAACAATGACAATAAACATTTAAATAACTCTTACTGTGTATCAGACATTGTGTTAGGCACTTTGCATGCATTATCTGATTTAAGCCTCAAACCACTAATGAAGTAGATACATCTCCATTTCACAGATAATGACTGAGGTACAGTTAAGTAACTTTCCTGAGGTCACACAACTAATAAGTGGCAGAGATGGGATTCAATCCTAGGTAACCCAACTCTAGAGCTTGTGCTATTAATTACTGCAATCTAGCTGCCAGTAAAAATGAACATGAGCACTCACTGATCTATTTCTAAGTGCGAACTTCCACTCTGCATTAAAATTTGTGATTGTGCAGACTCAAGGTGGAACCAATCTCTGCCCTATTTCTATTCACCATCATCTTTCCTCAAAACTTTCATCTACTAACCAGATGGAGAATGCAATGACACACTTAACTGTAGCAGAAGTACGTGACAGGGACACACTGATTCCTTTAAGTCTCAGAGGCCCTTCCCTATCCATGCCTCTTGCTTGATATAAGGAAAGCTCAAGCTGTCACGGTAAGCAACAAAATGATTGAATTGCCCAGGTTTCAGGATTCATACTGGGTCACAGTGGCCTGAAAATCTATTTTTCTCATGTTTTACAAAATGCACAGAGAAAAACAGACTGGTATGTGCAGCTGAGGTGCTAAATTAATAGGCATCAATCCAAAGCTTTAAAAAAATTGTTTCTGTACTGAGTATGTTTTCCAAACCAAAGCTTCCTTAATGGGTCATGGCTTTTTGTCTACGCCCCACTGTTGTGCTCATAATCAAAATGCAATCACATAATGGAGGTCAGAACAAAAAAGACTACAGTATTGAATTTAAGACATTTCCCTATTAAGTTAGCCATCAACCAGTTTTTCTACTTTATATCCTGAAAAATATCATCATATTCTGTACTTACCGAATCCACGAGATTTTCTGTTTTATCTATCAATAATTCCAATCTTTCTCCTCGTTGAGCTACCAAATCTAAAAATGTTGGAAAAACAGAAAATATCATGTTTATATTTAAAATTTGATCTTTATTTTAAGCCAAATCTGATTTTAATTGTATTTGGTACCCTTGACAACATAGAGAAGCATCTCTATGTTTAAGTAATAAAAGACATTAGTAAAGCTTATCAACTGATCTGGGGTTGGCAGTTTGTTTGTTTGTTTTTTTTTCTGTAAAGGGCCAGATACTAAATATTTTAGGCTTTGTAGGTCAATCTCAGTTGTAATCACACAACTCTGTCAGACACAGACAATATGCAAACAAATAGACATGACTATATTCCAAGGAATTTTTATGTAGAAAAATAGGCCAGATTTGATCCAAGGGATGTAGTCTCCAAACCCTGAAATTAAGGGGATAATCTGAGAGTGACAAAAAGGAACCATCAAAATGAGTGCGAGTTAGAAACTCCAAGAATTGTGGTGTGAAGAGCTCCACAGACCCTCTCGTCAAAACAACTCTAACAGGTGAAAATGATAAAAACAAGCAACCAACCAACCATTACCATTTAAAAGTCTCTGAAAACTGTGACTGTCCTAAAGACATAGAGCAAATAAGAAACATTTATACAATAAAATCAACTAATTCTCAGTAAGAATAGTGAGAGTCTATGGCATTTAATCCATGACTGCTCCATACCTCAGCTCAGTGAGATGGAAGCTCTACTCCTGGCAAGTAAAGCCAGGTCCCCTCTTTCCCCTCAGGTCCCAGTCAAAGACTATGCTTTCTCCCTAGGAGGGGCAAGTTGGGGCAAGTCATTACCATTTCATGTCCCACCCATCCCATCTGAGGCTACATGATGCAGAAATTCTAGGCAAGGCATCATTGAAAGGTATGGGGCTCCCTTTCTGTACCCTAACCCTAACACATAGGGCAGAAGCTTTACCTCAGGTGGCAAGCCAAGAATTCTGGGCCCCGAGTGCCCTTGTCCTGACTTACTCATCAAGCAGAGGTCCCATGCTGGAAGAGGCAAGCCAAGAAGGCCACAGTTACCCAGCAGTCCTTAGGTAGAGCAATCATGTCACTCAAAGAGAAGCAGTTCATTGTCGCTATCCATTGCTCCAGAGCAGTGGCTGAGAGATAGTTCACAGGGGAAGACGGCCTTAAGAACAGGGATTTCTGCCCTGGCTGGTATAGCTCAATGGATTGAGTGTGGGCTGTGAATCAAAGGGTCACTGGTTCGATTCCCAGTCAGGGCACATGCCTGGGTTGTGGGCCAGGTCCCCAGTTGGGGGTGCACAGGAGGCAACCACACATTGTGTTTCTCTCCCTCTTTTTCTCTGAAAATAAATAAATAAATAAATAAATAAATCTAAAAAAAAAAAAGAATAGAGATTTCCCTAACAAACTTTATTTGGAACAGAACAGAGTATGGGGAAGTTTAAGCCTAAGAGTGTTGTCAAAAACAATAGAGATTTTGGAGGCAGGCAATTAAGATGAGGGTGGTAGCTTCATGAGAACTGCAAGTTAAACAATAGGCCAGCTAGAAATTTAACAGAATACCAGGGAAAGAGACAGCTAAGAAGAATCCTCCTGAGGTCAGAACAAATATCTAAGACTGGCCACAAAGACAAAGGGAACTCAAATCTAATTAGATCAGACTGAAAACATTTATGTCTGGGGAACTACTGGAAAAAATAGAGCAATTAGCCTACAATGAGTGATGGCTAACAGCTGGGTGAGATGCCAACAGGGGCAGACCAGCTAGAAGCATAACACAGAGAACAAGAGACAAAATGAGACATGTCATTTCAGAGTGACTGGGTGCATACCCAAGGTTTTCTGAGAAGTGACATTAGAAGCTGAACCCTCTGAGAAAAAGACTTAAAAAATAAAGCCCAGCAGAATCACTAAACAAATAAACAAGCAAGCAACAAACTTTGGGTGTTGGGAGTCAGTACCCAGAGTTCCTAAAATATATTATGTAAAATGTCCAGTTTTCAACAAAAAAATTGAGATACGAATGCAAACAGGAAAGTGTGAGTCATGCAGAAGAAAAAGAGCAGAGATTAAAAATTTACTTTTGAGGGGGCTTCAACTAAGGAAAGGAAATAATATGCACTAGAGCAGAAAGAATTAAATGCAGAACAAAAAAAGAGAGAAAAATCAATAAAACCAAAAGTATATTTTTTAAAAGATCAACAAAATTGACAAATCTGCAAAAACTAACCAAGAAAAACGAGAAAAGACTCAAATCACTAAAAGAATCACTATCAACTTCACATAAATTAGGATTCTAAGAGACTACTATGAACAAAAGTATGTGAATACATTAGGTAACTTATATGAAACAGATATAAGAAAGACACAAACCACCAGACTCAAGAAGAAACAGAAAATCTGAATTAGATCTACAACAAATTAAATACAGAACAGAGGTTGAATCAATAATTATTAAATTTTGCACAAAGAAAAGCCCAGGCCCAGATGACTTCAAATGTGAATTCTTCCAAACATTTCAAGAAGAATTAATACTATGTTTTTCACAAACTTCTCCAAAAATAGAAGAGGGGGGAACATTTTTCAATTCATCCTATGAAGCCATGATTACTTTGGTATCAAAATCAGACAAAGACTTCACAAGAAAACAACAGATCAATATCTGTTATGAATAGAAACATAAAAAAAATATCTCCAATAAAATACTAGCACAATGAACCCAGCAATATATAAAAAGAATTGCAGGCCAGGTCCCCAGTAGGGGGCGCACAAGAGGCAACCACACATTGATGTTTCTTTCCTCCCTTCCTCCCTCCCTTCCCCTCTCTCAAAATAAATTAAAAAAAATTAAAATAAGTAAAATGTTAAAAAGAAAAAAAGAATTGCAGACCATGATGAAATGGCATTTATTTTAGAAATGCAAGTTACTATAATATACTGTGTTAACAGAAGAAAGGACAAACATGTTTGATCATTTCAATACATGGAAAAAAGTCCTTGATAAAATCCAACATCTTTTCATTATAAAACCACTTAACAAGCAGGAAATAGAAGGGGACTCCCTAAACTTAATAAAGGGCACCTATAAAAGTACCACAGCTAACCATGCTTAATTGTGAAAGACTCCCTAAGATCAGGAATAAGACAAGGATGTCCACTATTGCCATTTTTATTTGATGTTGTACTGGAGGTTCTAGAAAGGGCAATTGGGTAGGAGAAAGAAATGAAAGGCTTCCAGATTATAAAGGAAGAATTAAACCTATCTTTATTTTCAGAATATATGATCCCATATACAGACAATCACAAGTTGTATACAAACTAATAAGTTCTACAAAGTTGTACAAGATAAAATCAGTATACAAAAATCTACTGTATTTCTAGATATAAGTAATTAACAATCCAAAAATGGAGGAGAAAAATTCTATTTACAATAGCATAAAAAATAAAATCCTTGAAAACAAGGCAAGAAAAATGTTGGAAGAGAGATACTGTTCCAGAGATTATTCTGACACTTGTTAAAATGGCAAGGAAGATGTTATTCAAGACTATAGCCATAGGGGAACTATCACAAGAGGGGAAAAAAGAGACTGAGCTCAACTCTGAATATAACAAGTGGGTGAAGTCAGTATAATGGTGGCCCTGCAATAGAATGGCACCTCATCCAGGGTGGGTTCCCGCCTTGCACCCTGAGCTGGCAGGATAGGCTCCAACCACATGCAATTCTGAACTGGAATAGTGGGTTGGAAAATAACTTTACTTGTTTTCATTAATCTTTCTTAAATATATGTACAGCTTACATTTATCTCAGAGTTTAATATTAGAAGTCTTTGGGGTCTTTATCTTAAAGTTCGGTGATGCTTTTGTGACAAGAAACATACTGTAGGAACTCAACTCTTGTTTATATAGAATAGCCTATGGTAAAAACTGGTTTCATTATATGTTGTTTCTCTTCAAGTAACAGTTTCCAAGAATCTATTGATGACATGAAATGAGAACTTACTGTGGTATACCACTCAACAAATTAACTCAAAATGGATTAAAGACTTAAATTTCAGACCTGAAACCATAAAATTCCTAGAAAAAAACATGGGAAGAAGATCCTGGATGTTGGTATTTGCAATGTTGTTTTAGGATATGACAACAGAAGCACAAGCAACAAAAGCGAAAATCAACAAGTGGGACTACATCAAACTAAAAAGCTTCTGAACAGCAAAAGAAACAATCAGCAGACTAAAAAGATGACACAGAACTGGAGAAAATATTTACAAACCATATATGGGATAAGGGGTTAATATCTAAAATATATAAAGAATTTGTACAACCCAGTAGCAAAAAACCAAACAAGCCAATAAAAAAATGGGCAGAGGAACTGAACAGACATTTTTCCAAACACATACAAAAGACCAACAGGTACATCAAAGACATTCGACATCACAATCATCAGAGCCAAGCAAATTAAAACCACAAGGAGGGGAGGGAGAGGGAGGCTACAGGTGGAGCTGGAATGTGGTGTAGCTTCAGGCTATCACAGGCTATGCTTAGACTGATCAGCTGGAATGTGTTCAGTGCAGGCTTTCTGCCACAAGCCACGTACGCCCCTCCTTGTCTCCCTCACTGCTTGCTACTCCCCTGTGCTCTGGGCCCCTCTGCTCTCCAGGTCTCATCTCACACAGCTCAGGGGCAGGCAATGATATTTGCAGACACAAAGCAAAGTCAATAAAACCACCTCTAGCCTGGAAAGAAAGAAAAGAAAAAAAGGAAAAAAAGGGAAAAGAAAAGGGGGAAGGGAAGGGAAGGAAAGGGAAAGGAAAAGGGAAAGGGGAAAGAAAAGAAACAAAACTCATACCTGTTACAATGGCTATCAGCTAGAAGACAAGACATAACAAGTGTTGTCAAGCATGTGGGGGGAAGGAACCTTTTTACTCTGTTGGTGGAAATGTAAATTGGTTCAGCCAGGTTTCTCAAACAATTAAAAATACAACTACCATATGATCTAGCAGTTCAACTTCTGGGTATATATCCAAAGGAAATAACAACAGGATTTTTAAGACATATTTGTGCTCCCATGTTTAGTGAAGCACTATCCACAATAGCCAAGACATGTAAACAACCAAGTGTCTATCAATGGGATGAGTGGATAAAAATGTGATACACACACACACACACACACACACACACACACACAGGAATATTATTGAGCCATGAGAAAGAAGGAAATCCTGCCATTTGCAACAACATGGATGGATCTTGAGGGCACTATGCTTAGGGAGATAAATCAGACAGGGAAAGGGAAATATTGTATATTAGTTATATATGGAATCTAAAAATGCCAAACTTGTAGAAATAGAGAGTAGAATGGTGGTTACCAACGGATAGGGACTGGAAAAGTTGGGGAGATGTTGTTAAAGGCCACAAACTTGCAACTAGAAGATGAATGAGTTGTGGAGATCTACTGCACAACACATACATTATAATCAACAACCCTGTATAACATAGTTCAAAATTGCTAAGAGACTAGATCTTAAATGTTCTCACCACAAAAAAATAATACATGTGATATATGTTACCTAAAGCTAAGGTGGTAGTCATATTGCAATATATAAATATATCAAATCAACATATTGTACACCTAAAACTCAGAGGATTTTCTATGTAAATTATATCTGAATAATGAAACAAAGGACAAGTGGGGACTTATAGCCAATGAGCAGAATGAGGGAGTGGTCAGTGGATGGAAAATTACTAGAAGAATGAGAAATCAAAAGTAGGAGAATGTTGCTGAACTGGCCTCAAGGATCTCTGGAAAAGCAGGCCAAACATTTACACATCAAAGGCAGGGGATGAGGAACCTGATCAACTATCAGGGGTGATTAGATAGCAAGGGCAGGGGATTGACTGAGCAGGATTCTTTGCTAAGACTGGCTTAGGCAGGCCAAGGACAGAGCCCAAGGATAAACCCTTATCAAACAGAGGGTTCAGAGGAGTCTGTTTAACCTTTGGTCAAGCATAGAGTCTTTGTCACATGAGGCTTGTACACTGAAAACTACAAAACATTGTTGAAAAAACTTAAAAGAAGACCTCAATAGATGAAAAAGCATCTCATGTTCCTGGATCAGAGTTTAATATTGTAAAAACTGGTAATACTATCCAAACTGATCTACAGATTCAACACGATCCCTATCAAAATCCCAGCTATTTGTTTTCAGAAACTGACAAGCTTACCTTAAAATTCTTATAGAAATGATAGGTACTCAGAATAGCCAAAGCAATCTTTAAAAAAAGGACAAGGTTGGAAGACTCATACTTCCTGATTAAAACTTACTACAAATCTACAAAACTCATGACAGTGTGGTAACTGCCATGACGACAAACACAGCACTGGCCAAAACTGACAGCACAGATAAACCCATTCATCTATGGAAATTTAATTTTTGATAAGGTACTAAGGCCATTAAATGGGAAAATAAGAATCTTTTCAACAACTGGTATTAGGACAACTGGATATACATTTAAGAGAATTAAGTTGGATCCCTTCCTTTATACACAAATAATAAAATAGATCACAGACCAAATGTAATAGCTAAAATTACAAAACTCTTAGAAGAAAAAGAGGTAAATGTTTGTGACCTTGGCTTTGGCAATGGTCTCTTAAATATGACATCCAAACAACAAGCAACAAAAGAAAAAATAAATTGGACTTCATCAAAACTAAAAACTTCTGTGCTTCAAAGATTACTGTCAAAAAAATGAAAACACAACCCATAGCATGTGTGAAAATATTTGTAAATCATGTCTCATAAGGGTATAGTATGCAGAGTAAACAATGAACTCTTATACCTCAACAATAAAAAGACAACCCACTTAAAAATGACAATGGATTTTGAATAGACATTTCTCCAAAGATATACAACTGGCCAATTCACACATAAAAAGATGCTCGACACATTAGTCATCAGGGAAATACAAATCAAAACCACAATAACATACTATTGCGCACATACTAAATTGGTTCAAATAAAAAAAGACATCATAAATTTTGCAAAGATGTGGAGAAACTGGAATTCTCATGCATTGCTATTGGGAATGTACTATGGTGCAGCCACTTCGGGAAAGTTTGGTCTTACTCAAAATGATAAACTAGGGGTTTCCATGTGACCTAGCAATTCTACTCCTAGGTATATACCCAAGAGAACTGAAAACATGTGCTCACACAAAAACTTGTATACTAATGTTCACAGAAGCATTATTCATAACCAAAAAGTAGAAACCATCAAAATGCCCATCAACTAATAGATAAAGTGAATGTATCAATACAATGGAATATTCAGCCATAACAAGGAATAAAGTACTGATACATGCTACAATAAAAAATTCAAAATCATTATGTTAAGTGAAACAAGCAAAGATAAAAAAAAAAAAAAAGGCCACCAGACTAGGCAACTCTATACAGACAGAAAGGAGGTTAATTGTTGCATAGGGCTGCAGTTTGAGGGGAAAAGAGGAGTGACGGTAAGTGGGTGCAGGACTTCATCCAGGTGGTGATGAAAATGTTCTAAAATTGATTGTGGTGATGGCTGTACAACTCTGATAGTAAAAACCACTGGATTGTATACTTTAAATAGGTTAATTGTATAAAATGTGAACTGTATCTCAGTAAAGCTGTTTAAAAAATCAGAGGGAGATGATTAGAAGTGCTACATTTTTAATTTTCTGTTTCTGTTATTCTAAAAATAAATATGTCATTAAAAGCAGTTGATTAAAAAGTTTCATTTTCTGTAAACATTACGAATGTGCAATCAATAATACTGTAGTAGTTGGCTGCTTTTACTTTCAGGCAAAATGAATACATTTGGTGACCAAAAAAGATGAAAAACAAGAAACTATTTTTTCAATAGGTTCTCTCATCTGCATCTAGACATATAATTAAAACTAATAGCCAATGAAAGGAAATCACTTCAAATAGCCAAGACACACACAAACAAATGTTTCTGCCTTTTGATTATTAATCCCATTCCTAGGAATTAATCTTAAGAAAATAAGACAACTGTAATAGCCAAAACACATTTATAACACAACTGTTACTGTAACACAAGCTCTAAATCAGTGCTATCTAAGAGTGCGCTACTGCTTTAAGTCTCTAAACACACTGTTCAGTCCAACTGAGATTTTCACAGTAAGACATTCTTGATGAAGGAAGCACAGCACTGATTTACATTCTGAAGCAAGCTCCTTATCTGTTGCAAGCTGTTGTAAAACAGCACGCTGAGTGCCACTGCTATACAGAATCAAAGTCTCCAAAATAAGAACATGATTGGTAACCTATGATATAACTCAATCCATTACTGTATGAACATGGAGCAGACTAACAACAGCTAACAATCATTCAGCTTTTACTATGTGCCAGCCACTGTACAAAGTGCTTTACATACATTATTACCTCTTTTATACTATTTGCAGATTTGGAAATAAAGGTAAGAGAATTGATCAAGGGCTAACAGCAAGAGAATTGATCAAGGGGTAAGAGAATTGATCAAGGGCTAACAGCAAGTAGGAAGTGAAACCAGGACTCATTCTCAGGCATATACAACTTCAAGTTTAATCACTATATTATACTGTCTCCATGAAACTGAATATAAACTATGATTACAAATATGTATATATGTGGATAAAAATTTAAAGGAAAGAAAATGGCAATAAATCTTTAGTATGGTGAAACCAAGAATAAATTTTTTAAAATGTCTGTTCTCGAGCCCTGACTGGCGTAGCTCAGTGGATTGAGCGTGGGCTGCGAACCAAAGTGTCACAGGTTCGATTCCCAGTCAGGGTACATGCCTGGGTTGCAGTCCATGACCCCCAGCAACTGCACATTGATGTTTCTCTCTCTCTCTCTTTCTCCCTCCCATCCCTCTCTAAAAATAAATAAATAAAATCTTAAAAAAAGCCTGTTCTCAATGTGTTAACTATTCTAATAATATAAAAAATAATTCACATAGTAAATCCAAGATTATAAGTGACTAGACATTTATGCAATTTGACAATGTCTCAATTATATATCTTATAAAGCAATTATAAAATCCTTTTTGTTCAATTTTATGGGAGTGATTGTCTGTGAGATATTGCCCTTAAAAGATATATTTAAAAGAGTGGTTCTCAAACTGAAGTGTGCACTGGAATCCTCCAGGGGCTTGTGAGAACACAGATTTCTGGGCTCTAGTCCCAGAGTTTCAGATTCAGTAGGTCTGGAGTGGGACATGAAAAGCTGCATTTCTATCAGGATGCCAGGAGATGCTGATGCTGATGGCCTAAGGACTTAAAGCACTGTGAGAGCCAGTGCTTTAAAAAAAATTAGCATCATCCCAAATCTAAATACCATTGAATAATCAATTTAAAAATAAACTTTAGGAATTTCTCTGGATTATTTTAATGTATTAAACAGGTTCTTGACAACATACGGGCTGATAAAATCTATATATGAGGTCTGTCCACAAAATGTCCAGCCATTGTTAATATAAAGAGGATGTTTTGCGTGACATTGATGTAACCTGGCAGCAAAGGTGAGTGGACTGGAATACACGTGTGTGAACAATGATGACTTCACTGTACTAATCAGTGGGGGCAGTAGATGCCATTGAATGAGCATGTATACTGTGTGGCTGTCACATTCAAAATGACCTGACCGAGCGAGTACAGCAACGAATCTGCATCGAATTTTGCATTAAGCCTGAACATTCCTCCACAGAAACTATTCAGTTAATTCAGAAGGCCACAGCTATGGGCAACTGGTGATTGACAGTTTCATCACAACAATATGCCCACTCATACATCACATCTCATGCAGAGTTTTTTGGCAAAACATCAAATCACCCAGGTGACTCAGCCTCACTACAGCCCAGATTTGGTGCCCTGCAACTTCTGGCTTTTCCCAAAGCTGAAATCACCTTTGGAAGGAAAGAGATTTCAGACCATCAATCACATTTGGGGCAGCTGATGGCAACTGGAAGAACTGTGTGAAGTCCCAAGGTGCCTACTTTGAAGGGGACTGAGGCATCATTGTCCTGTGAATGATGTTTCTTGTATCTTCTTCAGTAAGTGTCTCTATTTTTCATATTACATGGCTGGATACCTCCTGGACAGACCTCGTATATCATAGTTCATATTGCTGAAGAATACAATAGTTTTGGGTCCAATCGTTTCTGTCTATCAAGAGCTACAATCATTCTAAGGAGATTAAATAGTTATACTTTAAGTTATCTACTGATAATATCAGCTGCATACCTCCAGCCAAAATTGACTAAATTATGCTAAATTGCTGAACTGTTGTGAGGGTCTCAGAATTTTTTAATTTTTTTATTGTTGTTCAAGTACAGTGGTCTCCGTTTTGCCCCCCAACCACTGCTCCCTAGTCCCACCCACCCCCACATCCCACCATTGATCCTACCCGCCTTTGGCTTTGTCCATGTGTCCTTTATATACGTTCCTTGACGAGGGTCTCGGAAATTAGTCTGGCTAAGTCAATCAACAATTTTATAATATAGACCAGTCATATAAGTACTAAAAAGAAACCATTCATACAGTAGACACTACCATAGGTAAGTAATCTCCGTATCTTAGCTGATAATTAGCTTCCATTAGTAAGAATAATGAGGTTCTATTTCAGTCTCTCTAGAATAATTTGACCTCTGGTAATCTTATCAAAATTTTTGCCCATATTCATGTGGACTATGCCATCAAACGTACCTATGTTTCTGACCATGATTCCTTTCAGTTCATCCACTTGGGCTTGAGTCTCCATCACTTTGTCAAGGCCCTTATTCTCAGAGTGATGCTTCTGTAAGAAAATAATACTTAACTTATGATACCTAGACACTATTCACAATAGGAAAACAAAAAGAAATGACATTGACAAATGCTATAAAATTAGGTCTCTATTGGTACAAAAAAAAAATGTCACTTCATTAAAAATTGTTACCAGACCTAGGAAAAAATGTAGACAGCATAAAAATTCTACCATATGAAATGTAAGTTACAGTATAAAAATACCACTTTATTTTAAATTAAGTAGAATTAAATGTATTATATCAAATATACATCTGAGACTTTTGGAGCAGAAGTAGGGAGTTCAGACAAAGAAGAACAGAAGACTGTAGTTGTAGCAGGGGAACAGGACTGGGAAAGGGTACGCTAAATTGTTCCCCACTTTTTGGGTATGATGGGGTAGGAAGTGGCCCAGCTTCCAGGCATTGGTTCTTATACCCTTGGGATCAGGGTATGTGTCCTATTTTCATTGGCTTTTTACAGGACCTAGAAATGTAATACACGGATAATATGTATTTTGAAATTACTATCCATAGCTGACAATTATGGAGTGCTTAATATACAATGTTCCAGTCATTTCACTGTGTTAAATGCTTCAAAAAGGGGATGTTATTTAATTCACCCAAAAATTCTATGATGAAGATGTCATAATTATTATCTCCATTTAGAGATGAGGAAACTATTCAGAGGGTCACACACAGAACTGGAACTAATGACAAAACCAGCTAAGTTGCAAGTTTGCTGCCAGCTAACTGTTTACTTTTGACTGTGTAGTGGTGTATTTTTGTTGGTGATATTTTATATAGTTTCACATATGAGGGAGGATCCCCAAAGCCCCAGAAAATATTTATTAAAAAATGTGTATTTATGATGCCTTTTAGAGCTTCTGCTGTTTTTTGTTTTACCTCTTCCACATTGGCAAAACATTTCCCTTTGAAGACTTTTTCATTCAGGGAAACAAAAAAAAAGTTGCTTGGGGCAAGATGGGGTAAATATGGAGGGTGGGGCACAGGGATCATGCCGTTTTTAGTCAAAAACTGAACACTCAACACAGTGTGGGCAACTGCAGTCATAAATCACTCATCATGACATCAAAATTACAACTAAATTATAGAACAACCATCACTCAGATCTGCCAGAAATCGAGTTGAATGGAAGTCTGACCACTACAGAATTGAATAAATCACATCCATCCAGGGTGGTAGGAGGCACAGAGGCACAGAACAGGTTGGTCCCAAATCCACGTGTAGTGGATAAGTTTGGCAGGGATCTCTTGGGAGCAAAGAGTCCCAGCCTCACACCAGGCCCCCCAGCCCAGGATTACAGTACCAGGAAGATAAGTCCCCATAACTTTTGGCTGCAAAAATCAGCAGGGACTTAGTTGGCAGAAGAAACTTCTGTAGTGTTAGGCAGTTCCTCTTAAAGATCCCACACACACATGCCATGGCTGGTGGGGCTCACTGGATTGAGTGCCAGCTTATGAACCAAAGGGTCGCCAGTTCGATTCCCAGTCAGGGCACATGACTGGGTTGCGGGCCAGGTCCCCAGTAAGGGGCACATGAGAGGCAACCACACATTAATATTTCTCTTCCTCTCTTTCTCCCTCCCTTCCCCCTCTCTAAAAATAAATAAATAAAATTCTTTTTTTTTAAACGATCCCACACAAGGACTCACCTACTCAGACTCACTCCCTCTAAGCTCCAACACCAGGTAGCCACTTGAAAGGTACCAGTGACATACATGGAGGAACCAAAGTATCTGGCATCGAGGGGAGAACAGGGGGACAGCTTTCTCCCAGAGAGAAAGCTGGGCAGAGGCCACTGTCCCTTTTCTGAACCCTCTTGTCACAGAGCCACAGAACCCTCTTGGCAGCAGGTGCCATATTGGAGACTCCATCAATCTGGTTTTCGCTGTGCTGGAGATCCCCTGAGACTCTGCCCACCCAACTTATAGACCCACCCAAGCTTTTCCATATGAACACAACTCATGCTTCACAACTTCCTAAATCCTCTCAAACAAGTAGCAGCTGGCCTCAGTGAGGCCCCCAGACCCATACCTCTTGTTAAGTGCCCCCCCCCATGCCTGGCACTAGTCACAGCCAGACTAGATTCATACCTTGGCTTTGCCTGGGAATCCCCAAGCCCAGTATAAGTAGCAGCCATCTCAGATTGCTTTATAGTCCAGGCAGGGTGACTCTGGGAAAAACACCGGTGGGGGCTGACCTTGGCCTAGACCACCTGGGAAACCCCAGAGCCTGTGCACCCAGTGGATAGGTATAAGCCATGTTGGAGCATCACCACCCTGCCAACTGCACAGCTGATCCTCCACAGAGGGCAGAGGTTGGTGGTCAGTGGTCACAGCCAGTCCTTGCAGCTGACTGGTCTGGGTAAGTTCCTCCCAATGACCTGCCAACAGCAACCAAGGCTCAACTACAAGAGGGTGTACTCAGCACACACAAATGGCACACCTCGAGTACATAGCTTGGATGTTAAGGGAGGCCATGACACTGAACACTACAGGACACCTACTACATCATACATTAGGCCATGCTACCAAGACAGGGAGTCACAGCAGCTCTACGTAATACATAGAAACAAACTCAGGGAGGCTGCCAAAATGAAGAGACAAAGAACCATGGCCCAAATTAAAGAACAGATTAAAACTCCAGAAAAAGAACTAAACAAAATGCAGGTAAGCAATCTATCATAGGCAGAGTACAAAACACTGGTTATAAGGATGCTCAAGGAAATTAGTGAGGACCTCAACAGCATAAAAAAGATCCAATCAGAAACAAAGAATTCACTCATTGAAATGAAGAACAATTTACAGTGAAACAACAGTAGAGTGGATAAAGTCTACAATCAAATCAATGAGTTGGAACATAAGGAAGCAAAAACAAGCAATCAGAACAATTAGAAGAAAAAAGAATCCATAAATATGAGGATAATGTAAGCATCCTCTGGGCAACTTCAAGCATACCAACATTCACATCACAGGGGTGCCAGAAGGAGAAGAGAAAGAGCAGGAAATTGGAAATCCATCTAAAAAAGTAGTGAAAGAAAACTTCCCTAATTTGGTGAAGGAAATAGACATGTAAGTCCAGGAAGCACAGAGTCCCAAACAAGATGCATGCAAAGAGGCCCACTGCAAGACACATCCTAATTAAAATGCCAAAGGTTAAAGATAAAGATAGACTCTTAAAAGCAGCAAAAGAAAAGATATCAGTTACCTACAGGGGAGTTCCCATAAGACTGTCAGCTGATTTCTCAAAAGTAACTTTGTAGGCTAGAAGGGATTGGCAAGAAATATTCAAAGTCATGAAAAGCAGAGACCTACAGCCAAGACTGCTCTACCCAAAGAAACTATCATTTAGAATCAAAGGTAGATAAAGAGCTTCCCAGACAAGAAAAAACTAAAGGAGTTCATCATCACCAAACCATTATTATATGAAATGTTACAGGGACTTATTTAAGAAAAAGAGTATCAAAACTATGAACAATAAAATGGCAAGAAATACATATCTATCAACAACTGAATCTAAAAAACAAACTAAGCAACAAGAACAGAAACACAATCTTGGATATGAAGAGAGTTTTGATGGTTACCAGATGGGATTTGGTTGTAAGGAATGGGTAAAGAGGTGAGGGGATTAAGAATTACAAATAGTGCCCTGAGTGGAGTGCCTCAGTGAATTGAGTGTTGGCCTGTGAACTAAAGGTCCACTGGTTCAATTCCCAGTCAGGGCACATCCCTGGGTTGTGGGCCAGGTCCCCAGTAGGGGGCGCATGAGAGGCAACCACATGTTGATGTTTCTCTCCCCCTCTTTCTCCCTCCCTTCCCCTCTCTAAAAATAAATAAATGAAATCTTTTTAAAAATTACAAATAGTTACAGAATAGCCATGAGGATGTAAAGTACAGTATAGGAAATGGAGTAGCCAAAGAACTTATATACATCACCCACGGACATGAACAATGGTGTGGGGATTGCTGGAGGGAGTGGGGGGTACTGGGTGGAAGGGGGCAAAGGGGTAAATATTAGAACTGTAATAAGATAATCAATAAAATATAATTAAAAAATAAATCACCCATGATGAAAAGGACAAATGCATGGAGTCTTAAAAAAAATTCACTGAAACCAAATGCAGCCTCTCACAACAACGCCAGCTGGTACACTGATACAGACGGGTTCCTAGAACACTCACCTGCTGGGGGAAGTCTGTACTACAAGGGGCCTGCCCTCCCAAAGATAATTCCAGTTATTTTAGTGTACCCCCTCACATATGAATGTTTCCTAGGGGGAAGTACAAATCAACTAATTGTATAATAAAAATTTATAACTATTTAAAGAAACTTCATCACCCAAAGTAATGCATTTTTAGAAGTATAATACTCAAAAAGAATATTAAAAAGAACACTTACGGGAGAAGTGAAAAGGAAAGTATTCAATCATAGTAAGTTTTTTCTCATTCACGACACACTCAGAACTTGTGTCATTGCACTCAGAAAGGTGCATAAAGCTAAGCATTTTTAAGGTTTCAACACCATTAGTCCTTGGGGAAATGCTGATTAAAAGCATAATAAAATATCACTAGATACCTACCAGAATGACTAAAAGATGGACCATAACAAGTGTTGGCAAGGAAGCAGAAACACTGAAACTGCTGGTGGGAATGTAAATGGTGCAAGTACTTGGGAAAAAGTTGGTGACTTATTATAAAATTAAATAACACTCATCATATGACCCAGAAATTCCATTCCTAGGCACTGTATTTTGCCATGTTTAATGCACACCCACATTTTTGGTGCATAAGTATAAGTAAAAGGATTAAGAACATTTATATAGATAAGGAATTAGTGCTACCCATGTACAATGCACATCCTTATCTTCCCCTCAAAAATTTGGGCAAAAAGTGCACATTATACTTGGAAAAATATAGTATTTACCAAAGACAAATAAAAACACATCCACGCAAAGACTAGTACATGGATATTCATAAGAGCTTTATTCGTGATAGCTGAAAACAGACAGTACCTCAAATATCCAGCAACAGGGAATGGATAAGCCAGTTGTGGTATATGCATATATACTGCTAGGCAAAAGAAGGGAACTATTGATTTATATGACATGGATGAATATCAAAAGCCTTATAGTGAACAAAACAAGCAAGAAACACAGGAGTCCATAATTTGTGATTCCACTTACATGAAGTTATAGAAAAGACAAAAAACTATAGTGAAAGAAAATAGCAGTGATTACCTGAGGCACAGTGTGAGGGATAGGACTGACTGCAAAGGGACCTGAGGGAACTTTTAGTGTCGTGGCGATGTTTGGTATCTTGCAGAGGGTAATATTTCACAGGAATATACATGTGTAAAACTTCACTGAGCCAACAATTAGGCATGTATACAGATGCCTAATTGTAATGTAAACAGACTTTCAAATGACTACTTTGAGCTGTTCAAAAATTAAATTTGTCTCACAGAACAGAAGGTCAATGAATAGGTTAAGAGGCCATTTGGCATGTGGAATGGATGTGTGCTAATGGACAGTTTAGGTAGATAATCTTTAATGTCTTTCCCAATCCTGAGATACTCTATTATTAATAGTGAATATCACCAACTATTAGCTTTCTACCTTAAAATGGCCCCTTCAACTTTTTTATCAGGGAAATTTTATTATGTTGGAATATAATAACACAATCAGCAAACTATATTGCAGTTCAGGGACCTCTATATTCATGGCGCTTTAAGGTAATAAAGACAACATGAATAAAAATACTATATCCGGAGAAAGATCTTACCAGCTGTGCAGCCAAGACACTTGAGAATTCACTATTCATGGCATATGGGAGTGCTGTCTGTGCTCTTGAACCATACGTAGTCTGGAACCTCTTCTTTATCTCATTCAGAAAATTAAAGGCTCGGGAACGTTCAAAATCCTGAAGAGAGACCAACACAGAGTTCAAAAGCAAACAAAAGATGACATGGATGATTAACAACAACCATAAGAAAAGCTAACATTTACTGAGCAATGATTCCATGAGAAGGAACTAACACTGACCTCATTTTACAGATAAGTAAACAAAGTCCCTGAAAAGGTAACTAACAGCTAAAGGTCAGATAACTAGTAAATGAGTGAGCTCAGAGTCCAATCCAAACATGTTTGACCACTGCCAACTGAAGACAGCAGAATGTAGGTTAGTTTCTTAAGAGCGGGAATTGGGTTTTACTTCCCCCATATCCTTCACAGGATCTATTAGATAGCCCAGCACAAGATGTCCAACAAATTCTAATAACAGTATAGTGTTTCATACACAAAGATAACACTACTGACACAAATTTAGAACTGATTTTTTTCAATAGTGGTGATACATTTGAAAAAAAATCAAGCGATGTACTCTTGTCTGGTTCCAGCTAGTCAAAAAGTATTTTTAAACACACACACACACACACACACACACACACACACACACACACACACACACAATTACAGATCAATAAATAAGACTCAACTCTGACCAGCCCAAAGTTAATGGGATTTATTTCTCATCTACTCCAAGCCCTTTGACTTCAGTTGTTTTAGATATAGCTGCCTTTAAAAAATAATTTGTAAAAAATCCTGTAAGAAACCAGAGACAAAAATCACCATGCGGATCACTGTGGCTGACATTCATCTCCATTCACCTGAGGTGGCTGTCTAAGCCAGGGGCTCTCAAACTGGGGTCAATGGTCCAAACTCAAGGGGCCAATGTACTTAGATGGAATAAAAACTACATTGTTATTTTTACCAATCTTTTTTTCCCACAGTTGTTTTTAATAGGTTTATTGAAATATAATTTATAATGATTACCCATTTTAAATGTATAATTTTATTTTATTGCTGTTCAAGTACAGTTTTCTGCCTTTTTCCCTCACCTCTCCCCACAACCCCATCCATCCCCACCTCCTTCCCCTGTTTCCACCCCTCCTTGGTTTTGTCCATGTGTCCTTTATAGTTGTTCCTGAAAACCCTTCACCCTTTTAAACTTATACTTCAATTGTGAATGTAGGTAGCAAACCAGAGTAGTATTATTAGAGGGTACCTAGGAGTCTGTCACCAATAGAAATATTTTTTTCATATGCCACCAGTGATAGACATTTCAAAATGTGATTTATTCTCCACTTCAAAATTATTATTATTAGTTATTAGATCCATGACTAGATCTTATTAATGAATTCATAAAGAAGCATATATACATTACTATGTCAATTTTTAAAATATTGTGAATACTATCTTTCAATATACTTGGTTTGGTTTATAGTCATGTACTTTACTTCATATTTTATAATGTGTCTTCACAGGACTTTTCTTTCCTCTAGGAAAAAAGTTGAATTTGTACTGATACTGCTTAACTCATGATTCTCCCCAACCCTGTTAAAACAAAATGATGGACCAGTGCTCAATAAAGTTCTATATCATAAAAAAAAAAAACATTCTTGGAGGGGACCATGAGTGTCAAAGGGGTCTGTGACACAATAAAAGCCAATACCTGGCTTTCCAGCCTGGCTGGAATAGCTCAGTGAATTGACCACTGGCCTATGAACTAAAGGGTCGCTGGTTCAAATCCTAGTCAGGCCACATGCCTGGGTTGCTGGCCAGGCCCCCGGTGAGGAGGGGCATGCAAGAAGCAACCACACATTAATGTTTCTCTCTCTTTCTCTCTCCCTTTCCCTCTCTCTAAAAATAAATAAATAAAATCTTTTTAAAAATTAAAAATAAATGAAAAATAAAAAAGCCAATAACTCATACCTATGGTAATCATATCAATTCCATATCTCTTATCAGTAATCGACTTAGAAATAAAAATGCAGCCTTGTCCTAGCCAATATGACATGAAAGGAAGTCCACTTTCAAAGCAGAGGTAGGGGAGAGTGTGTGCCTGGGAAAAGTTTCCTCATTCCTACAATAACAGACTCGAGCAGAAATAGTCAGTCTTCTCTGGACACAAGCATAAATAAGGGTGTGGCTGCATGCAGCCATAGGGGAATGGGGAATGTGTCTGGGAAGAAGCTGACACTACAGATAGCAGAGGAGAGAAAGGGTCACGGTGACATTGTTAAGTTCAGTGAGTATTTTCAAATACTTAAAGCCAACCTACCAATGTGAACTACAAGTCTACAAAGCTGATCATAGTGTACTGTGATTTCCCCAACGTTCATATACATTAGACAATTCACTAATTACTGACTAGAGGAATGAAATAATTTAATATTTCAGATACATTTTGAGAGGGCTTGATGCCAAAGTGTGATAATTATGAACACCAATTCTTACTACACAATAGGATAAATGTAGAAGTTGCAAGAAGTTAGCTAAAACTCTACCAAAACCAAGCTGATTTGTATATACTCAGATAACGACTCTTGTCATTTGTTGCTCTATATGATAAATGGGAAGTATAGAAAAACATTTCCAGCTGTGGACAGTGATATACATGTCACCTTTACCCACCACAGACACATAGTTAAGAACTGACTCTATTATTAATAGTACACTTAGTTAAATAGCAAATGTCTCCAAGTTACTTACATCATCAGTGATACAAAGGTATACAATCCTGTCTTGGCAGATGTAATGAAACAAATAACTGTAGGATAAAACGCATACAAATTATGTGGTTATGAATAATACATCTTTCACTTCTATCTTCTACATATAAGCAAATTCATATTAATGTGACCATATTTTTACAGATACTGTCTGTTGTTTCTCTTTACCTCCAGTACACATACCTGTTTCTCTCAAACTGATAGGAATGAATAAAAAATTAAAAGAATGTCTCTACCCTAGCTATATAGCACAACAGTGTGCACATTACCAATTAAAATGATAGCTGCATAAATGTATCATTTAGACTCTTACGGCCTGGACACAAGATGACATCTTAGGAGGGTCATGTAAGTAAAATTAACCCCCCAATGAGCCGTGTGGTCTTCCTTGCATTCTCCTAAGATCTCAAAGCAAATACTTTTTGCCTACCAAATACTTAACAATAACATTTGTTTGGTATCTGCTTTGAATTGGTAGCTGGTCTGGGTGCTGAGGATACAAATGAGCAAAATCATCAGTCCCTGCTTTCACAGAGATCACAGTGAAGGTAATTACAGAGCAGCATGGTAAGCAGGATGAGGAATTAAAGTCAGTACATGGTACTCTGGGGACCTACAGGAGGTACCTAACAGAGTTGGGCTAAAGGTAACAGGAAGGATATCCTGGAGCAAATGATGTCTAAACTGAGACCCAAGGAATGAGTAAGAGAAGGCAAGGTAACGAGTGAGCAAAGTATTCCAGAGTGAGAGACCTAGAAACTTAAGGTCTTTGAGCAAATAATGGGTTTAGGAAAGTAAAATTAGTTCATATGATTAGAGTATAAAATGTGAGGGAAAAAACTGACTGTACAGATGAAGCTGCAGAAGTAAGCAAATAGCAGGTTATGCAAAGCTTTAAAACCTCACTATGCATTAGCCTAAGAATAGTGAACAAGGGGAGTGTGTGATCAGATTTGCAATATAGTAAGATGCTTTGGCTAGAGTGTGGAGAACCGACTGCAATGAGGACCAGATAGGAGACTCCTGCATGTAAAAAGCAATGAGGGAAATAAAGTACTATAAGCAGAAGAAGAAGGGACAAAGAAGAAATAGAACAGAATCTGATGATTGGCTACTGGGGGTGAGGCACAGGGATAATTTGACTTTGCCTCCCAGATTTTTACCTTGGGAGTACCTGTTGAATTACATTATTAATGTTTACATAAAGCACAGGTGGCAAACACAAGGCCCTCCCTCGCCTTGTTTTATCCCACCCGACACCTTGTTTCTACCAGGTGGCAGCGCCAAGTTCTCGCTTAACTGTTAAGGAGTAGTTACATTTATACAGTCCTAAAATTACATCTGGCCCTTTGAGGGCAACTGCGAGGCTGATGTGGCTTCCAGTGAAAATGAGTTTGACACCCTTGACATAAAGGCTTGCTGTGAATTACAAGGAGGTATGGGAACCCAGATGTCTTCCTCCACTACTTTGAAACAGTTCACATCCATCCAAAAATGACTTCCACATTGCCATATCTGGTGGTTCTCTCTGAAACATTTAACAGTGTTGACCACTTCCTTTTTTCAGGGAAGTGTTTTCTCTCCACTAGATTTCTTGATACCACACTTGCCTAGTTTATGTTGTCTCTTTCCTCCTTTGTTGATGTCTTCCAGCATCTTTAGCCCCCTGCTTTCTTCACACACACTCCCTTAAGGGCAGCATCTACTCTCACATTCTGTTGTTGATGTTTGTTTTCAGCTACCACAATTACAATGACGATTCCTAAACCTAGATCTGACCTATGTCCTGAGTCATTGGCCTGCATATGCTACTGTCTACCAGACCTTCCAACTGGATATACCATAGACGACTTGAACACATGTCCAAAATGGAAGTCATGCTTTTCCCTACCAAATTTATTTCTCCTAAATCACGCTTGGGGGTAACTTGGTGCAAAGGTGACCAAAGTTAATTAATTAATGAGGCCTGCTACCAAGGAGCCTACAGTCAGGGGACAGAGATAAAAATAAAGTGCAATAATACAGTGCAATAAGTGCTATAATATGAATAAACCAAGGTTCCTAGGGAGACACACAAAAAGGGGGCATGTGGCCCATCTTGGAGTTCAGGGATTTCTACAGGAGGAAACATCTCAGCTCAAGAAGACAAATTTAGATTTGTTAAAAGTAAGACAAACACATTCCAGTAAAAGATACTAGCTACTGCAAAGGTTAGGAAGAGAGAAAGAATAGGCATTGAAATGAAAATAGCTAAGTGCGGCTGAGAATAAAACTTAGGGCTAAAGTAGTGAGAGATGACATCAGAGAAGGGAGCAGGGGCAGATCTTAAAGAATCTTCCAAGTCATGTTAAGGAATGTTACCCTGAGGGGTAGGAGTGGCTCTGCAGGAAGGGACAGGAACAGAACTACCCTTTTACAAGGACTAAAATGATAATTAAGACAGTATTTCCTTTGAGACCTGTAAAATGAGCAAAACTTTACCAGGGGGCCTAGGAGGGGAAGGATATTCCAAGATGCAAAAGCATGAAAAAAATATACTAAGGCTTGAAGTAATATGGCTGGGTCGGGGAATGGCAAGGGATCCTACAAAAACAAGGATAGAAAGGTCAGGAATGAACAAAATTGTGAAGGCCAAGTTTGGGCTTTAGTCTAAAAGTCATGGGTTTTAAGCAAGGAAGTATAATCAGAAATGTGAAATACTTCCTGGTCTTGCCTGTAAAAGGACTGCAAGTGCTTTCCCTGGACATTTTCCTAGAAACTGATTAGAAACACACAGACAGTAAGTCTAATAAATTTTGGAAGAAACTATGAAGCCATAATCAGAATAAGCTGGCTTTATTTTATCCCTCAGGCAACCTGTAGGCCTCTAAACTATACCAGCAAGCAGAAGACTACAAAACCTGCACAGTTGCCAAAGACGACACACTCTCTAACACCCATTTTGAACGTGGCAAAGGGAATGATGGACCAGGAAGAGCCTCCTAGAAAACAAAGCCAGGAATCAGAGAGAAAAGATAAGGAAATATCTCTAATCCATTCCCTGGTTACAACATGGGATCTTTGAAATTGCCGTGCAGTAGTTATTTTAATATTGCTAGGCAGCAGGGACTTCTACATATTTCTTGTTCTTCCTCTTTCTAAAAGGGAGTTTGTAACTTCCACTGTGGTGGTGCTGTTCATATTTCACCCTTGTCTGCTGGTGGGGCTGGAGGAACAGAGGGAACATATGACTTGTCTTTAAGCTTATGGTCAGTGGGTCACAGGAACCAGCCCTGGGCCTGATGGAGAGGACTGTGTATCACCCAGACTCTCTCTGGACTTGGAGCTGGACACAGTAACCAGATGAGTCTTTGGGGACACCTCCTACAAAGAGGAGGTGTGTTCTATCTTGGGAAGAAGAGTATACCCAGACATTTGGGTAGCCCAGAACAGTACACTGCAAGATTGCAAGTTGTTTCCTGATCTCCTAGAACTTCCTGCAGAGTAACAGAGTTTTAGCTGAGCATATGGCTGCACAGCTAGAAATGACACATCCTGGCTTCCCTTCCACATAGATTAGCTACTTAACTACACAGCACATAATAAAATGTAAGCAAAAGCTTCTGAACAGTAAAGTATCAGGCCACTTCTGGGCTTTGCTTTTAAAAATACTGGGCAACCACAGGGAGGTAATAAGAACTGAAGAAGCTGCCTTAGCCAAAGTTGGAAAGCTCTAATTAAAAATGGTTGAGCCACCCCACCCGCTCCGACATACTCACCTCTGGGCTATCTAATTTAAGTTAACACTGTATTTTGGGGTTTCTCTTACAGTAGCTTAGACTAGATCCTAAATTATAGGAGTTAGCCCTAGTAAGCAATGAGGACCTCCTTTTGAGATACGAACTAAGAAAATGAGCATGGGTTAGGTAACAAAAGTTTTTTAAGTATTAATGATGAAGGTTAAGGTACTTTTAATACTAAGACTGCCCATCCATGCCCTGTCCACTCCCTTCTCCAACCAATCAGCACAGTGATCTTTCTAAAGCAAAGCCTAACCATGTCAACTCTGGCTGAAAGCCTTCAGTGCCTTTCCACTGTCCAGGGTGTGTGTATAGTCCAATCTCTTTACATGGCCTATAAGCTCCGACATGACTTCTCTTCTATCCATCTCTCTAGTTTTATTCTTGTCATGCTTGGCACCAGTCACCAAAAACAAAACAAAACAAAACAAAACAAAAAAAAAACACACCTGCATTTCCCTAAACATATCCTTTGATGCGATGCCTCCATACTTCTTTACTAGCTGTTCCTTCTACTTGAGATGCCCTCCACCTACCCACCACCTCTCACACTCTACTACAACTATCTATGCATTTGACTGTCTCCTGCATTAAACTGTAACCTCCACGAGGGCAAATACCGAATTTCTTGTTGTATCTCCAGCACCACACAAAGCAGTTGGCAACAGTCAAGTGCTCAGTAAATATTTACTAAAAGAATGAAGAAATATTATGCATTTTATCTGTTTCAAGTCTCACATATCACAGAGCTCTATAGCAAAATCAGTTTCACATCTCACATTTCCATATCTTTCTTTGAAAGATATCACTTCAAATGATAGAACAAAATAATTACAAGTTAAATTCATAGTTACTAGAACTAGACACGTTCTAAGCTGGCAAAGGTTACTGTTCTGTCAGCTTATTCAAATGATCTACCAATGAGTTTCTTTTCTAGTTTTATACTGTCCTGATTATAATAATAGAATTCATTTCTTTTACCCTCTACCCATGCAAAGCAGAACTCACTTGCCGTGTGAGTACGTTAGTTTGTTATTTTCAGAAGGTATCTTAGCCAGAATCTGCTCTGTCACCTCCAGGAAGTTTCCTCCACACCAAGCATGTTTGGCAAGGATAGTGGTTCCCCTGGCAACAACAGCAAAAAGAATGGCCATGGCTTCAATCTATCAAAAGGAAAAGAGACACACAAGACTCAGAATATTTCTTTGACATGATCTTTCAAAAGTAACTGACTATCATTTAGCAACATCTACCTGGAGACAGTACTGACCAAGACACTCTAACATCAAATGTAACATGTAATTACAGGTTTGACAAGTACACCACAGTATTGTATAAGCTTACAACCTAAATTATGCTGATATGTGTACATATAGAGAGACATACCAAACACACACACATATATTTACATACATACACATATATGTGTGTGTACAATGATAGATAGCTTGCATTTATAAATTATACAGCACAAACTCATGTCACCCTTTAAAAAGCAGTGATGTAAAGATGTCTTCATCCTTTAGTGCAGTAATGCCATTCTGAAAATTTATTCTTGGGAAATAATTCAACAGAAGTTAGACTCTAGATTCATAAAGATACCTATGAACAAGAATAATAGGCCACATTTAGTAAGTGCTTACTATGTGTCAGGCATCATTTTAAGCATTTTTCAAATATTAGCTGATTTAGCTCTCATATCTATAAAAGTATACACTATTATGATACTTATGTTAAAATGAAGAAACTGAAGTATAAACAACTTACATAATTTGCCCAAAATTACACAGCTAGTAAGTGATAAAAGCTGGGGTTTAAACCCAGGCAGTATGGTTCTAAAATCCACAACTTTATCCTTATATGTATACTGCCTCTACCAGAAAGGCATTAATTATCCCAAATAGAAATGAAGTGAAAATAACCCAAACCTTCCACAAGAGAGGGATGATTCTATAAATGATGGCAAGATCCTTCATAAAACATTTCTAAAACAACGCAGCATGAGTTTAAGATTATTTTTGTCATTTTATGAATCTGTACCATTGTTTTCCTACCTATCAGCCCAGTCTGTCTTATCTAATGATATACATTTATGAAACAAATGCCTTCCTAGTCTTCCACTAACTCTTCAACTTAATGTTATTTGTTAACATGTCTCCTTTTATCCAATAAGTCAGTGGTTCTCAAACTGCAGTGTGAATGAGTCATGTTAGGTGGCAGAGTCAGAGCCACTTATTAAAATTTCATTCTTGGCATCATCCCCTGAAATTCTGATTCAGTAGGGCTGAGGTGGGGCCTTGAATATGTATTTAAGACAAGCCTGCCTGGATGCAGATGATTCACACAACCATATTTTGTGAAACACAGCAACAGATATAAAGTGTTTGAGGTCAGGGGAAGCACCAATTCCCTTTTGGAACACTAGCACTGAAGGACAGTGCACAGAGAAGTGCTTGTCTGTCTCTGGAGCTGAACTCCTCTCATTCCATTCTCTAAATGAGTGTGTTCCCCAGAGTTATGTCCTCAGCCATCCTCTTTCTGGATTTCTCCTTACACATTTGTAGCAAGTTATAATTTCCAAATCACTTTTCATACATTACAATCCTTGATTCTAAACCTTCAACTGACCGTGTAACATGCTCCACGTACTGCTCCATTTCTTAAAATCATCATCTGGAAACACTCTCTGCTTCTCTATCTCCTTTTAACTCAAGTTACTATCATCTGGCTTTTGTCCTGAACACTCCACAAAACCATGCTTGCTGAGATCACCAACAGCCTCTCTGTTGCGAAATTAAGTGGTAACTTCTCTATTCTCACCTTACTTGACTTCTCAGAACAGTCAACACCACCAACTAAACCTTCTTTCTTGAAATCCTCCTGCATGCCTAGCTCTCCTGTCTTCTTGCTGAGTCTTCCTACTCTAGTTTACCTCTAAACGTTGAATTTCCACAGGGATTGGTTCTGCACTCTTATCCCTAGATTAGCTCATCTAGACCTGCCCTTTTAAACATGATTTATTTGCTGAAGATACATTGCATGCAAAGATCCAAAACAAAGCAAAAAAGAAACAAAGGCACATCATAACTGAGGGAAAACCAAAGGTAAAACCTAATGTGCAACCAACAGTTGAGGGAAAGGGAGATGAATAGGGAAGCACAAAGACGGGAAAGTGAAAGGAAAGCCAGAGGAGTATGGTGGCCTGGAAGCCAAAGGGAAAGAAAGCTTCAAGGAGGAACAAGTGTCAGGGCTGGGCTGTGTTCACTGATGCACGGTATGACTCGAAAACAGTCACTGAAATTTTATAAGGAAGGAGGTCATTGGTTAGGGTCAAACAGACATGAAGTGGAGTGGAACAAACACACAAAGAGAAACAGAGATGAAAAATCATGTGGTTCCTGACACAGAGATGAAAAAGTAGTAGCCTCAGTCCCTTAGCAATGTGAAGAATAAAACTGAGTTTGGCAACAGTACAAAAACATCTAGTGTCTTAGTGTACCATAAGTTCATTATGAACTGACTTGAGGTAATTACTTAAAAAGCTTATGTAATCTTAAATTACATTAAGAAATAGGGTATCTTGATCTCTTTAAGAACTACTGCCATTATACTCTGTGGTGGTTAGAACACAACTGGAACACTGACTTCAACTCTGGGTATAGTATTTCAAGAATGCACACAAGGGCAACAGTATGGGTGAGAGGACTGGAGATTGTATCGTTTGAAGACTGTCTAGAGGAACTAGAAACATTTAACGTAAAAAAAGAGAAGACTTAGAGGGAATGTCTTAAAGAAGACAGCAGTCTTCAAGTTTATATAAAACAGTCACCTAGAACAGGGTACATTATTTGGAATATAATTAGGAACAATGAAGATAAATTATAGGGAAGCAACTTACTGTTCAATTAAAGCAGTCCCCAATTGAAAAACACCTGACTATTAAACATCAAATACATAGCAACAAAAACTTTACTTTCCTCTCAGATCTCACTAATAAGAATTAATTAAAAATCCCACCTATAATCAAGTCTCACCTGCCCCCACTGTAGATCTCTTGCAATAGAATCTGTAATGTTTTTTTTTATTTTAATTGTTGTTCAAGTACACTTTTCTGTCTTTTATTCCCATCCCAGCCCACCCATCCATCCCTCCCCACCTCCCTCCCATTCCCACGCCCCCTAGTTTTTGTCCATGTGTCCTTTATCCTTGTTCCTGTAGACCCTTCCCCCTTTCCCCTGAAATTCCCCTGAAATTCCCTCCCCTCTCCCCTCTGGTCTCTGTCTGTAATGTCTTAATGAGTATTGGGGCAATAGAAACAACTGTGGCATAAATAACACTACAGTTGAAATCAGAAAACCTAGCTCTGCTAATGATTAACAGTATATGAATGTCTAATAAACTATAGAGTGCTATACAAATATAATATTCAAGAAGAAAAAGAATGAAAAGATAAGTCAGAGAGAGAAGAAGAAAAAAAAGATAATGGAATGGAATAGAAAGCCTTGTCTCAACACTATTCTTCTCTGTCCTCTTGCTCACTGCTTGCTTGGTCCCAGAGCCATCATCCCAATTCTATTTCATTCCTGCTCAGAACTGTGTATGAGTTTCCTGTGACTGACATTTTTGAAAAGTACCAATAGCTGCAAGGCTTAAAACAACAGAACTGTATTGTCTCATAGTTCTGGAGGCCAGAAGCCCCAAATCAAGATGTTGGAAGGGCCATGCTCCCTCTGAAATCTGTAAGGGAGAATCCTTCCTTGTCTCTTCCTAGCATCTGGTGGTTTGCTGGCAACCCATGGCATTCCTTGGCTTGCAGCTGAAGTACTTCAGTCTCTGCTTCCAGTCAGTGTTCTCCATGTGTCTTTGTCTCCACATGGCATTTTCTGTGTCTCTTTTCATATAAGGACACCTACTGCAGTATGACCTTATTTTAACTTACATCTTAATTTATATCTTAATGAACACATCTGCAAAGACCCTATTTCCAAAAAAGGTCACATTCACAGGTACCAAGGGGAGAGGATTCAACATATCTTTCATGAGGACACAATAAGCCCCCATATTAGAAACTAACTGGTCCTCTCAATTCACTCCTACTCTCCCTTCCTTATATTCACATCACCCGAACTTGCCTCCCTCTACTCTCCAAAACCTCTATCCCAGTTCTTTACTTACTCATTTAAGAGTCTTCAGTAATGGGCCAGAAGGGCAACCTCCAATAGCTTGGAGTTAATAAAGGCCTGTTTCTATTGCCTAGAAGTTTCCAAGGAAAGGACATTCTTGTTCCAGTTTTGGGGATTCCAAAAGAAAAGATATGCTATGGGTGAATCCAAATGAGCAATCTGGATGCAGTTTCTTATAGAAGAATTATTATAAATTGTAGTGAAGGTCTTTAAGTCCTCAAATTAAAGGGTAAGTAAAATGCTACTGGTTGATGTAACCATCAAAAGGTCATAAATAGCATTACTTATAGAGGAAACTGCATCCAGAGTGTCAAACTATAATCTTAGGAAGGAACCTTTGGAATATATCCATTTGTAAGGAAAAGACTGCCTGTATTTAAAAAAAGTGTTAACAAAATAGCATAACAATGATGCAAATGTTCCTCAGTGGAGGCATCTTCAAGTACAGATTGAATAGTTTCAAGTAACTGATTGGGGCAAAAAGCCCAGTCAGTGTTTCTCACATTCCAGTCTATGTGTTCTGAAAATTTTTTAAATTCTGTATTTTATTTTGATAAAATTATATAATGCACATCAGGGGTGTCCAACCTTTTGGCATCTCTGGGCCACACTGGAAGAAGAAGAGTTGTCTTGGGCCATGAACTAAATATGCAAACACTAACAAAAATTGATGAGCAAAAAAAGGTTTTAAGTAAATTTATGATTTTGTGTTAGATCACCTTCATAGCCACCCTGGGCCACATGTGGCCTTGGACTGAGGCCTGGATACCCCTGACTGTGTATGAACATTCTGGATCACCCATGCATATAAGCTATAAATGAGGGATGACACACAATTCAGTGCTCCATTTGCATTATGAAAGCATAGGTACCAAGAAATTCCCTAAAATGACAATGCTTAATTTTTAATGTATTAGAAGCATGTCTGGCTGCTCTTATGTTGTCATATTCTAAAATCATAATGACAATCATAACTCAAGTACTCTGTATTTGTCATGTTTTTGCTCAGTTATAAAGATGAAATTTATGTTTTATAGTAACAACTTACAACTGAAAGATACCTTCATGGAAAAAACTTTAATTTTAAGAATTGAGATTTTTATCTGACATTCTGAAAATGACAATGTGGCAGAATGACATGAGCACATACACTATCTCAGACTAAGGAGAAAATAATATCTAAAGATGTGTTTGTACCAAGTGGAAACCAATGATACCATAATGTGCTGTATAATAAATAAAGGCTGTGTGACAGTTCCAAAAGAAGAAACTGGACGAATTAACTCATTACATAACACATGGTAATAGACAATGCAAAATAAAAAGTATTCCATATCATTATTTATAATATTGTAAGGGAATGTATTATGCTAATCCTTGCAACAGTTCATCAGCAGAATGTTTCACTGGAAATCCACAATGGATATTAACTTTTTCCCACCCTTGTATTGTGCGGCATACTATTAAACTGGCGCATTAAATTAAATGGTGGGGCATGCAAGGTACTGAGGAAAGAGATTAGAACTCATTTTAGGAGGAAGTTATGGGACAAGAGAGGACACAGAAGAGAGAACAAGTTAAAGAAGATAAATAAGCAAACCTGACAAAATGGAATGGTCCACATTTGGTTAATGAGAAGGCATAGGGATAAGCCCAATGGCCTTATATAAAGAAAGCTTGAATAAATTAAGTAATTTGGATTGGATCAAATAGTTTTTCTATTTCAGTTCAACACATATTTTCTGAAGGTCTTCTATGTGGTAGTCAATATAGTAGACACTGGAATATGAAGACCAGTGAAAATCAGACCTCTACACTCAAGGGAGCCATAGTACAATGGGGAAGACAGACACAAATAAATGCAATAAAATGTAATGAGTGAATAATCTAAGAATGCACACAACTGTTCAGGAGATTTGCACTTATCTCACCTTGAATGAAGATAAAATATATGTGTCAGCATATGTGTTAGGAATTTTCTCAGTATATGTCACAACTATTTCTCCTTGGAAGAAAAATCAATGCATCTGTTTTATCCTCACTAGGTTCTCAGTGTCCGGTACAGTGCCTGGCATATATCATTCCCTCAAGTATTTGTTGAATAAATGAATGGACATTGAGTACGGTTTGGTTTTAAATATACTATACATGACATAACTTTATTAGTAGGAGCTGGCAAAAATAATATTTCGATCACCAACTATCTACCTAAGCAAGATAAAGCAGCTGATCTGAGAATACTCCATTCCCCAACTCTTCTGTCTGAGTCTTAGGAGGAAATAAGCCAACAACAGATAAGTCACTGATTCTGATGTAATAACCTTGGGAGAGACAGAAGAATGAAGAACATTGATACGACAAAGGAAAAGAAGAAGTATTTATGAAAAGCCTTAAGCCTGGTCATGATGCAGACCGTTCTTGCTGGTATTGCAAATATTCTTTCTGGGTGATCCTCTTAGGCCCAACCCAATCCCTCTGACTTTCTCAGAACAGTAACCTACTGTCAAGTCAGCCACTTGTTTTACTTTACATTAACTACCACTACCTCATATAACGTGATCTTGCATTCCTCTGTGTTCCCACACACACGCATGTAAATTACAGGGAGCAGCGATTTCCTGTGTCTTGTTTCCTGCTACATCCCAGGCAGTTAGACAAGTGTTTAGCACATATTAGCTATTCAGTAAGTGCTCTCACACACAGCTATTCAAAGGGAAAGAATGTCCCAAACATGACAGTATCCTCCGGGATCAAGGATGGGACCATGGAAGTGCAGGTAGTTGAGAACAATTAGTAAGACAGAAAAGTGTTTGATAACTGATTGTAGGTGTTACGGGAGAGGGAGATGTAAAGCATGTACCGAAGAATGTATTACATGGTCTGAGTTTGTTAATTTTGGTCAATAATAATAACTTACATGTTTGACATTGAGAAAACAGGTCTGGGTGGAAATAGAGTTTCTATCCGAACGGAGGAAGAAGGATGTCAACAATGAGCGGTAGAGGAAGGGCATGCAGAGGACTAAAAACCCACGTAGGGGCTCAGAAGGAGGGGAGGCAGACAGTGACGTCATTAAAACGTGAGCGTGCAGAAGAGTTTTCAAAAGACTCAAGCGATTTAAAGGCTACAGAAAGGTCTTGCAGAATGCCAACTGAAGGAAAGTTATCATTTTTTCCCCTCCTGTAAGTGACGCATTCTGACACTCCTTAATTCCAGGCCTTTTCAGCGGCAAAAAACTCACTTGGCCAAAGTTGCACCTGTCCAACAATTAGGACTGTCGACAACAGAGAAAGCCCAAGTCATCCCTGCACTGCCTCCTCGTTCTACCCAAACATGTTCAGGTCGACACCTCTGCCCACCCTCCGCCGTCATTTCCCCGCCTTCTGCCGACCGCGCCCCGCTCCATTTACCTGTGCGGGGACCCACTGAGAGCGCGGGGGCTCGGGACGGAGGGGTGTGGGTCAGCTGGGGTCGCTGACTGCCCACTCCCAGAGACAGCTGGGACCGGAGGGCGCCAGCTTCCGGGTACAAGCCCCGCCCGCGCGGGGACTCCTGGGAATGTGAGCACTCCACCAATGGGTGCGGCAGGAGGGGCGGGACCTGTGCTTTCCCAGCCACCACACTTCCCAGGAGCCGCATTGCATTCTGGGAGTGGTAGTTCCGACTGGCGTACCGCGTAGTCGGTCACACTTTCAGGCAACAACTCTTGTAAACATCAAGCACTAGTCCTGCGGGAAAACGAGAAGATGCAGGGTCACAAAGACTTTACCAGCACTAAGTTGGCGGAATAAAGGAAGAGCTGATCTTGTCCCACCATCTCCCTTCTTAGTCTTAGCAGATAATATTGCCTGTTAACTTCACATACAAAATAGAATTCATCTGGAAGGAACTCCCTCTACTTTCGCCACAAAATTTTCTAACCTCCTCGGACACCCCATAAATCTTTTCTCCTTATCTTTTGCAACAACAACTACTACTACTACTAATACTACTACCAATCTACTTTGATCTAACCTCTCTCATCTGCTTTACAACCTCATTCCCTTTTGCCAACTGAGTCTAGCTCCACTGATGAACCCTCTATTTTTCCTTTTTACTACCAGCACTTAAAGATTGTCAAAGATTCTCTCATCTAAAATATTCCAAAATCATCTTTCTCAGCCCCACACCCCCCAAACCGCTCACCACACACAGACTTAACCTTGTGGTCTTTCTTCCACCTCTCCTTTCCAGTCAAAATTCTTCAGTGTTGCTGAAACAAATAGATAACTTCTCAAGAATTACCATATTTCAATTCTTCAGGATGTTACATGGATTATTCCCCTCCTTCTTGAAAACTTCTGTCTTAGTTTCAGCTGCTTTAACAAAATACCACAGATTGGATGGCTTAAACAACAGAAATTTATTTCTCACAGCTCTGGAGACTGGGAAGTTTCAGGCCAGGGTGCCAATATGGTCTCGGTCTGTTGAGGACCTGCTTCGTGGCTTGCAGGCTGCTGCGTTCTTTCTGTATCCTCACATGGCAGAGACATCATCTCTTTCACATCTTTTATAAGGGCACTAATCTCTTATAAAAAGGGATTCATGAGAGCTCCGTCATCATGGCCTAATTACTTCCCACAGGCCCTACCTGTAAACACCATCACTTTAGGATCAGGGCTTAAACATATAAATTTCCGTGGGGAGCACAAACAGTCACTTCATAGCGTTCTTTAGTCTCAGCCCTTTTTAAGATGTTTCATTCTCCTGGTTCCTTTCTCACTTCTGTGGCAGCTTCTCGTTTTCCTTTGAAATGTTCATGTTCCATAGGACTCTGCCCTAGACTCTTTTCTTTTCTTAGTCTTCACACTTTTGTGGGGTGGTCTTAACCATTACCATTGCTTTAGTTGTCATCAGTATGCTGATTATTCCCACATATAGGAAGTCCAGATAGAATTCCTGTAACTGAGAGTGAAATATCTAGTGACAGCTGGACCTCTCTTTCAGGCACCTAAAATTTAACTTACTATTCAGTTAGCCTAATACATTTTAACCCTCCTGTCTCCCATAACCTGCTCCTCCTCCTCTAATCCCATTTCAGTGACTGGCACAACCATGCAATCAATTGACCACACTAGAAAACTGGGTATCATTTTGAATGTGCTTACCCCTCAATGCTCACATCCAAACAATTACCAAGTCATTAATTCTACTCCTAAATATTTCACTTTCAAGATTCACTTTTCTCAACTTTAAAATTAGGATAATAATAATATCTGTATTTAAGGATTATTGCAATGATTAATAAGCAGTAGTACCAGGCAGAGAGTAAGCACTCGAGGATAATAAGTATTTATTGAACAAGCATTGTGTTTTTTAAAATGTTTTATTTATTTATATATATTTAGAGAGGGGAAGGGATGGAGAAAGAGAGGGAGAGAAACACTAATGTGGTTGCCTCTCATGTGCCCCTTACTGGGGACCCGGCCTTCAACCCAGGCATGTGTCCTGACTGGGAATCGAACCGGCAACTCTTTGGTTCACAGGTCGCCACTTAATCCACTGAGCCATATCATCCAGAGCAGCATTGTGTTTGTTATTAGTTCTCCTTCATCAGGCCTTAATAATTATAGCTAGCATATACTTTTACTTAGTTTATATTTAGAGAGAAATAAAATGGAGGGGACAAGAAATGGTGAGATATTTTGTGCAAGTTACCCTTACTCCATTCTTCATTATTTTTCTGAGTATGACACAATATATTGTAGTACTGATCATGAGGCACTATACACATGGCTCTACTCTCACATGTGCAGAATATACTCTGCCTTAGTTATTGTTACCAGGTCTGACTGGGCTATAGAGAAAGAAACTGAAATATACTCAGAGAATCATCACTAAAATGATCTGGGCACTAGAAATCAGAATTAATGTCTCTGTACCTGTTGTATCTTCTTCACCATCCCCTCTTCTCACTTGAGATTGTATCTAAAACACAATCTGATCACTTCAAACTCCTATTTAAAATGTTAATTGCCTCCCCATTATGGAAAGGATAAAGTCTAAGATTCAAAGCCTCCATTAACTGACCTCTCTCTATCTCTTCAGCTTTATACTCTGCTTCCCTCATCAACACAGCCTATTTTCAAGCTTGATTCTGTATGGTGATATTCACTCACCCATCCATTCATCTATCCACCCATTCCTTCAACAAATGTGTACTATATGCTCACCATGAGCCAAGCCTGTTCTGGATACTGAAGATATAGCATTGAACAAGAAAGACAATGTCCTTGCCTACATGGAGTTAGCACTTCAATACCATGCTCATCTGTGCCTCAGTGCCTTTGCACATGCTGCCTCCCCTGTCTAAATCTTATTTATTTTTCAAGACTTATCTCAAATATCACCTCCTTATTTTCTAGCAAAGTATATGCTTATTTTCTCAACTTTACCATCCTCTGCAAAGGTTTACTTTACATATTATTATTACTTTTATGCAATACCTACTCTTTGAGAGATAACACAGTATCTTATAAAGAGACTGAGTTTTGGAGAATAAATTACTCATTATTCTCTCCTAAAGTAGTATCATCTGATCTCTACAATTTGTATATCTAGCATAAGCTTTTACATTGGGAAATGGGAGAAGGTCTCTTTGACAAAGTAACTTTTAAGCTGAAACCTAAATGTCAAGGAGGAATTAACCATAAGAAGATGAGAGGGAACAGAAATAAAACCAAGGTGACTCATGGTACGGGAAGAGAGGGAGAATTGTAGGAGAGATCACACTAGCCCTGTTTCTGTTCCTCAAATATGTTAAGTGCCTTCCTATCTTAGGATATTTGCACCAGCTCTCTCTGCTTGAAGTTGTTCCATCTTTTCATCCTGTAGCCAGAGGGTCTTGCAAGGCTGTGTAAACTGGGATAAGGAGTTTGGATTTTATTCTAAGTGCAATGGGAAATAATTAGAGAGGTTCAAGCAAATGAGTGATATGATCTAATGTATTTTTTTTTAATTTGTGACACTTTTTTGGCATGATAATACATTGTCTATTTTGGCAGTAAATTAATATGTACAGCTTTTGAGATATGTGGGTTGGTTTCCAAAAAAATGCTTCTGGATATGTACACTAAAGTATATATGGAATTATTTAAATAGGTGGCTTTGCAATTTTATAATTTTCAAATTTAGGAGTTCTGTTGACATATCATCAAGTTACTAAAGCATGGCAACTCTTTCTTTGTAATCCATGATTTTAGACAGTTCGAGTTTATGGAGTAAAGTTTCCAATTTCCACTTTAGCTCCTGCATCTACCAAGCCTAGAATTATAAAATTTATGGTTTATATAGCCCAATCCAGTTTCCTACTTGTACACATGAGAAATGTTCTGGTCTTTTTAAAAAATTATATTTTATTGATTATGCTCTTCTAGTTGTCCTGATTTTTCCGCTTTGTAGTAGTAGGTGTCCTGTAGGTTCCAGTGACACAGACTCCCCTATAACCCAAGCTGGATATTACAGGTGTGTCATTTGTGTGTGCTGAGTACACCGTCCTCTTGTAGTTGAGCCTTGATTGCTGTTGGTAAGCCAATGGGAGGAATTTACCCAGGCCAGTCAGCTGCAAGGACTGGCTGTGACCACTGACCACCAACCTCTGCCCTCTGTGGAGGATCAGCTGTGTGGGGGCAGGGTGATGGTGCTGCAACGTGGTCTGTAGCTGTCCACTGGAGCACAGGCTCTGGGGTTTCCTGGGTAGTGCAAGCCAAGGTCAGCCCCCGACCTGTGTGTTTGCCTGGAGCCACCCTTCCTGAGCTATAAAGCAATCTGAGCAGCAATGGCTGCTACTTGTGCTTGGTTTGGAGAATCCCAGGCAAAACCAAATTGTGAATCTAGGCTGGCTGCTGCTAGTGCTACGCCTGGGGATCAATGAAGCCAGATGTTGCTTGTTTGCAAGGATTTAGGAAGTTGTGCAGCTTGAGCCACAAACAGCCATTCATATGGAAAAATAGCTGGGGTGGGCCTGTACATTGGGTTTGGCAGAGCTTCTGGGATCTCCAAGTTGGGCCAGTGTTAGCCAGGTGATGGAGTGTCTCAGGCACCAGCTTCCTGGCTTACTGGCCTTGTGGGCAGGGGTGGGTGGGGTGAGGGAGGACGGTGCACAGAAAAGGGACAATGGCCTCTGCTCACCTTGATGCCAGACACCCCAGTTTCTCCTAGTATGCCCTTGGCGCCTTTCATGCTGCTACCCTGGTGCTGGAGTTCAGAGGGAGTGAGTCTAAGTAGGTGAGTCCGCGTGTGGGTTCTTTAAGAGAAACTACTTGTGGCTCCAGCAGTTTCTTTCACTGCTGGGTTTTGCAGCCAGAAATTGTGGGGAGTTAATCTTCCTGGCACTGGAACTCTGGGCTGGTGGGGGCGCCTGGTGTGAAGCTGGGACTCCTCATTCCGAAATATCCCTACCGAATTTTTATCCACCAGCCATGCGGGTGGGACCAGCCCATTCCATGTCTGCACCCCTCTTACCAGTGTGGATGGATATGGTTTCTTTAATTCCGTAGTTGTCAGACTTCCATTCAACTTGATTTCTGATGGTTCTGAGTGATTACATTTTAGTTGTAATTTTGATGTGGTTGTGCGAAGAGACAAGCCATGTCTGCATACACTGCCATCTTGACTGGAAGAAATTTTCTGATCTTGACAAAGATTACAAAACTAAGAAGAGATTAAACCTGTGTTACAAACCAGCTCACATGTACTAACTAGATACTCTAGAAATGTCTGTTGGGCCCAAATAAGTTACATATATTAAACAGAGCTCTGGTCACATCTGGGATACCCTGGTTTTACATTCTGTTTACCATGATTGGATCTTAATGTGTTATTTTATGGTTCACAAACAAATCTAGTGACTGTTGCTGTAGAATCAAAATCTTTGATTTTCTTGCAGTTTATCACTGATAACCAGTGCTGCTTATGCTTCTTTCTCCTTGATATTTGGACTTGGGCAAATTTTCTTCCTGTTTTCAATACTTAAAACAGACCTACCTCAAGAATGCCTGTTCTCCTTTGAAAATCACAATCAGCAGAGGAAGCTAACACATTATCAAATATCTATATAATCATTGACATTTAATTATGGGACAGTTTGTTTCTCTTTGCAGCTCATTCCAGAGTCATCACATGTTCTGATCTGTTCATTTAAGCCATCAGTAGTTACAACACCAGCTTTGGCAAAGTAGTTGTGGATTTCTTCTGAGTTGCCTGTCCCACATAGCAATGAAATTTCTCATCATATCAAAATATACCATTTCTTTGCATCTGCAATAGAACAGTGCTCCTCATAATGTACCAAGCACTTACAGCATCCAAATTTTTTTGATTTACCTCTCAGTCTAATGGCTATACATAGCCATGGTGCTGGTAGGCAAACACAAAACAAAACAAAATGAAAACAAAAACAAAAAATCCCCACACATACACACGCAAACTTGTTTTAATTTAAACCTCCAGTGTCTGTGTGGAGCTATCAGTAATAGAATGTTCACATTCTGGTAAACCATTTTTTTCTCTAATTGCAGGAGGCATTTTCCAAACAAACTGCCAGACGTCAGTGCATTTTTTAACTTTATATACACAAAGGAAAGTTGTACATATAAAGCCAGTTTTCAAATTTCCATATAAGTGATTCTAATTTCTTGCTCCTCTTAGCACTGTAACAAAGGAAATCTGATGATCCATCTCTCCATATATATTTATTTTTATCCAGGACAACATTTTTCTGTCAGAGTGTGCCTTAGAGCGGTGCACACATGTGCCCCTATGAGAGTGTCTATTTAGATTTGTCCTCCCATTTTCAAGATGATCTGCAGCAAACAGAGTTTTTGTAGCTGCTTCACTTTTTAGGCGAAGTGACATGATATTGTGATGATGTTGAAAGTGTTGTTGCCAGCCATAAAGACTTGAGAGATCAACTCCCATCTGGAGAGCAATTTCATTAGCTTTTTCTAAATCCCAATGAGCATCCAGATATAGAAATATCTGCTCTGATGTAGCAAAATTATTCAAGTGTTTTATTTACTAAGTTGGCATATTTTGATCATCTTATTTTATTATAAATTTTACTTCCCTTGGCTGCTTGACTTATCTTTTCTTAATTCTAAAGAAACATACACAAATTCATAAGGTGATTCCAAATTTTCTGACAATTTCCTTTTTTACTTTTCTTATGCACTAACTCTCATTCTAGACAAATTGGGAGCTCACTATATTTTCTCTTTACTGGCATAACTTAGACTGGATGGAGTGTAACAGAAAAGAGACCCTTCTTGTTTGCCTCTGCTTCTTACATTGATCTGTTTTGACTCCCTGAGTTTGTGGTATGAACTTCTATGGTAGGAGACCTGTGAGATTCGGTGGTGCAGTCTCCTTGATCTCCTGAGCTTGATGCTATTGGGATGCCCTTGATGCCATTTATGTTGGCTCTGGACGGAATTGTGTTTTGATTGTTGTTGGGTCTACCTTTGGTGGATCCTTCCCTCAGCTGGTTGACTGAGGGTCACTCTGGCTACCACTTCTTGAATGCTGTTGTACAGGTGCTGCCAGAGCAAAACTACAAAGCCCAGGGAACAAACTCACATCTGCAAAAATATCTCCCCAACAATCCCACTCTCAACAGCAAATGAACTAGTATTAATAAGGGTGTAAAGCCAGGCTTGTTACACTCATTTTCACTGGGGGCCACACCAGCCTCATGGTTAACATTAGCCTTCAAAGGGCCAAATGTAATTTCAACTCCTTAACTGTTAAGGACTAGTTACATGTATACAGTCCTAAAATTATTTCAGCCCTTTGAAGGCAACTGCGAGGCTGATATGGTCTGTGGTGAAAATGAGTTTGACACCCCTGGTGTAAAGAAATTAAGGCTATTATAAAAAAGGAGAGAAATAAACTATAGCATAAAATGTAGTGACTTAATATGCACAAACTTGATGGAGAAGGAATGAATGTTAAAAAGTTATGCAGGAAAGAAAATATCACAAATCATGGAGAAGACCACAGTGGCTTTTGTCTTGGTAGCCTCTAGTATTTACCACTGTTTTTGCTTTCTGGATCCTCCTCTGGTGATGTCAGATGTTGATCCCATCTGAGCTTAGGAAACTTCCTCTGAGACTGCCAGGGATCTTCTGTCTGTGTCCGTCTCCTTCAGTTGTTAATCTAGTCACTCTGCACTCAGCAATCAGGCTTAAGCATCACAGACCAGGGCAGAGTCCCTCCTGGGTATGGGGTTGTTGTTTCCCCTCAGGCTGCTACCACTTTGGAAGAGAGTGATCTGAGTGAGCAGAATGGCTGCTGACATTGGGGGGATGACTCAGCACTGAGGGCCTGGCAGCTACTCTCTCAACTCTCTCCACAAACCTGTCCCCAGTCTCTCCTCAGGCATCTCTATCCCACTCTGCCTCCACCTTTGCTGGAGCCCCAGGTAAGTGGCTGCACATGAAAATGTGTGCATTGGCCCTTTAAATGGCTCTTTGTGTCTCCCACTGTCTGTCTCTGGCAGAGAGCAACCCTGCCATTTTTGCTGCTGGTTGTTATCTGTGTATTTTGGGGGCTCTTGAGCTCTAGGCTGGGGACCCCAGCTTAGGGTTTAGATCCCACACTTCTCAGGGGGATCCAACCAGTTGCTTAATTATCCCTCTAGTGCTGCCACCTGTGGGTGCCCAGTCAGCCTTCTCAACTCTCCATTGCACTCCCTACCATTCAGTCAGTTCTGAAGATGAGTCTTCTGTTTGTCCGAGGTTATATGGCTTCTCTCTTGCTATTGTTCAGTTATTTGTTCTGGGTAATTTCTCCACAATCTAGTAGTAATTCCAGACTGGTCCTGGGAGGAGGTTAGTGTAGCTTCCATTTACTGCTCTGTCATCTTGCCTCTCTTTGTGATTAGGTTTAAAACATAAAAATAGTGAAATAGAGGGAAAGAAAGCACTGATTTAAAATTATCCTCCTTTAAAATACTGATGGACTATTAAAAGCACTTCCAGTTCAATGTTCTAAGCATAAAATCCAGGCAGGTCCCATCTGTTCTCTCACTTCTAATTTCATGTAAAGAATCCACATTCTAATATCAAACCACGAAGAACTGGTATCTGTGGGAGAGGCCTATAATTTACCATTTGTTTTTTTCCCTACCTTGGCTCATTCCCAATTGTTCAGAATTTTGACTCCTCAAGAATTCAGCATTTAACAAATTATTTGTTTATGAAGGGGCTGAGGTTGACTCTCCACTCACTAACTGACCTTTGTCATCAATCACCTTTATAATTACATAACATCCAGGACGCATAGCTCTATCTTCCCCATTCTCCAACTCTTCTTTCATGAGAATGCAGATGTGCATATAAGTTATCCCTACATGTGCAGTGTTAGAAATGCATCTCCGAGGCATGAACACATGCAAGTGCATAATTTCCACCTTGGAACAGACCAAGTATGTTCTCACCTTTGAGTTTTTACATCAGCTGTTTACTCAGCATTGAATGCTGAACCTCCAGATCTGCACATATGTCTTTCTTGTCATTCAGGTTCCAGTTCATACTACCCCTCCTCAGATGGACTCTCCCTGTTCACTGATCACTATACACTTTCATGTTTTATTTTCTTTACAAAATTTATGATAATCAAAATAATTTTTCACTGTTTACTTGCTTATTGTCTGTTTGCCACATTACTTTTCTTATTCAATAGTGAAAAATATTATTGCTCTTGTTCATCATTCTATCTCCTCAAGGTGGCACAGAGTGAGTGCTCAATTACAGCTTGTTAAAAGAATGTGCACTAATGAGAAGGGCTAACATTCTTCTGGTACCAAACCGTATTCTAAGATAAATACATATTACTGCATTTAATCATTGCTGTGGTGGTATAAAGTAATTATTATCATCAACCTCCTTTGCCTGGGTCTTGGCTTCCTGACCCAGTCCCTCTTGCATAAATTTCAGAAGCACCTTAGGAGGGAACACAAGGATTGGTGGGCAACCACTGTTGGTTTACTAAATCAAACAGTTCCAGACTCATACACACACTGTTTGCTTCTGTACTACTCCTATATTTCTGTTCCTGTCTCTTGGGCCATGTCTTTTTGAAAGCAGATGCTTAGCACAAAGGTGCCAAATGGGCGGGGGGGGGGCAACGTCTGTCTCACAGCAAAATGATTATAAGGCAATGAAGTGAATGGTAGCAAGGGATAAAGTATTTCTAAGTACACAGGCAAGGGACCTTAGCAAAAATTCCCCCAGGGCCACCAGAGCTTGAATTGGAGCTCAGGATAGGGTCAGGGGACTGGGGACAGGAAGGCCCAGTGGTCACTGCTAGAGGCAGCTGCTCTACAGGGAAGTGTGTGCTGGAGGGATGGGACAGAGTGTCCTCCCTGTGGTTCTCTTCCTTCCTGAGGACTATGGCTTCCCTTGGATATTGAACTTGGCCACCAAGTGTGAGCATGACCCAGATTTGGGAGATCAGTAGGAAATGGACCAAACCTGCAATCTCCTTCAAGGTGCAAGGGGATGTAACAGTTATGTAGACCAGGTTAGCTTTGGTTTTATTTTGTCTCTTTCATTGTTCCTCGAAAAGATACAGTGGACAGTGTTTCAGCTCCCTCCTTACTCATCTTGAGATGAGTGGAGCACTTCTATGAAGGAAAGGAGACTGGGGTTAAAATGATGGGGTAAAACCATGGATGGAGTCCACCTCTATAGTCTTATACAGTAATGCTCAAAGCAGGTGCTGTAAATCACCCTGTACTTACAGACTGTGGAGCTGGGACTACAACCTGAGGCAGCTGCTTCCTGAACACTTGCTCTCCCCAGCACATCTCAAGGTTTTTTTAAATTCCCATTCAGCCTTCAGTTTTATTTCAAATTATGTGGCCATGGCAGTTCCCTGTAAGGAAAGGAAAAAAAGCTTCAGATAGCTCACATTAAAAGGTAATGATTTTCATGTTATATTTTAAAGTATTTGAAAGCTGTGAGTCCATATGTTACACAAAGGAAATCAAGAAATATATGTATATTTTTAATTTGTCCATCTTACTCCCTCTGGAAAGTAACTGTAGAGTGTTTTGGAAGCTCTGTAAAAAAGTGGCGGGAATCCATTCACATCCTGTAGCTCACAGGATCACTACGATACATTCAACTTTACATTGATGATTACTACAACTTCACACAGCTGTGCAGATAGACCATTAACTTTGTTGAGGAGTGGGAATACTTTTTTGTAAGACAGTAAGTTGCTAAGTGTAACAGAAAGTCATATAGAAATTTTAAAAGAATTGAAGCACCGTACAAACTTAGCATTTATTGAAGCCTGCTGAACTGAGTAACTACAAACAAGGATAAAACCATGTGTTCACAATCTGGTTTGGGATGCAAAATAGAAAAATACATATGCATGGTACAATGATAATTGATATAATAGATATCTTATGCCAAAGTACCAAGAGGAAAGAAAGGAAACACATTCCATTTTATTTCTTGAACACATATTTGTTGAGTTCCTGATATGTCCAAGATACTAATACAACAGTACACAAAACACAGCTCCTGCCCTCTTGGAGATCATATTTGTTGAGTTTCTACTTAATGTTAGGCAAGTATTCTTACCTTCTTTTTTAAAAAAACATATTTCACCTCAGTTAATATCCTACCAATTCTGGATAACATCATCTTGAGGTATATCACTTGAAATTTCAGCAATAACTAGAATTGTAAAAATAATCCAAAGACATCTCCTTATATAGATATTGAGTTGGCCAAACAGTTCATTTGTTTTTTTCCATACCATAATTCTAGTAGGGCTTACTTGTCTTTAACTTCATTCAAAACAATTTTGTTAGATTGTATTGTGACAGCTGTCATATCAGTGTGCATTTAAAAAACTTATCAAAATTGGTGAATTTTTGTGTAGCCATTTTATATTGATGGAAGAAAATATGCAACATTTTCAGCATATTATGCTTTATTTCTTCAAGAAAAGTAAAAAAGCAACTGAAATAAAAAAAGAAAAAGAAAAAAAGATTTGTACAGTGTATGAGAAGGTGCTGTGACTGAATGTGTCAAAAGTGATTTGTGAAGTTTCTTAGTACTATTAATATTTTGGCAAAATTATTCTTTGCTGTGGGGATGTCCTATGCATTGGAAGATGTTTAGAAGCACACCTGGCCCCTATCCACTAGAAGCCAATAGTGACAGATAGCTGACATATTCAAAATATCCAAATCATTAAAGTTATTGGTAAAAAGGAAAAAAATGTATCTTTTATTTTACAAAAAAAGCTATACGGACTTTTTGGCCAACTCAATATATCAAAGGACATGGTGAAAAATAGTGATAAAACTTAGGTTTAAAGGGGTTAAGTACCCTGTAGAAGTTTAAAAGCAAAACTGAAATTCAAATCCAATGTCTATTTTGACTCCAAAGTCCCCTATATACCTTTAAACAATGCAGCTTCTTGTGGGGCCAGCTCAAGCTGACTTCACAGTCAAACTGTGCCTAAAAGGATGACTGGGACAGGAATGTAATAGAGATAAAGGTTCCTTCTTATGTAATAAACCCCACAGAAGGAATCTCTTTTTTTTTTTTCAGTCATTAGGGCAACATGTTTCACTTGTCCAGACTTACTGAGTTATTCATACAACTATAACTTGCCAAATTAGAAAGGCCAACATTCTAGGAATTTTTTAGAAGTTATCACCATGACTTTAATTTTGAGTACCTGCAATTACACAGAAATTCAGTTCAACAAACTTTGACTGAAGCATCATGTGCCAAGAAGAAGTATGCTAAGTACTAGAGACACATGCTCTCAAGGAATTCAAATAATATACATAAGTGATTCATTAAAAAACTTGCAAGTGTAAGTCATTGTGTCCTGAATTTTGTTACACTTTCAGTTACAATATAATTCATATTACTTTACCTTTCTGACTGTCATCTGTAAAATTATAAGGTTGTTGTAGTAGCTGACTGTTAAGAACATTTTTTATGATCTAATTGTATTGGAATCTTGCAAAAATGTTTGCTTTAAGTGAATGTTTTTCTCTTTAAATTTTTGCTGCATTTTATTGTTTGATATTTGATACTGAGCAATAACACTGTTATCCTTTGCTTTCTCTTGGTTGGCAGGTAATGGCAGTTGATACAGATAGAAAACACAAACATTTCTATTGCCCAAGGAGGACCATACCCTAAGAAACTTTCCCATTATATGATCGTGGAGATGTAAGTTTAAATGTCTATCCACCATGAGTTTGCTGGTTTCTTTCTAGAACCATTGGACTGAAACACTGCTTCCTTAACACCAGTATATGGAAGGGCTACATCAGAATCACCTGAGGTGTAAGCTGTATTTTTTAGAGTGGAAAATGGAGGTCTGTATTTGTAGCAAGGGACCTGGGTGATACTGATAAGCTTAGAAAATACTGGAAGAACAGGGGCTATAAAACCTATTTATTTAATTCCCCAATCTCAGGATAGGATCAGATTTAATCCTAAACTGGGATCAGATTTTTCAATTCGTAGTAGTGCCTACCAGAGTTAACAACACAAATGGTCAGATTGCTATTTATTAGATATAACCTAAATCATTCATTCTGTGGTTTCAGGTTCATTTACTGTCCCTAGTAATTGGTACCCTGTAATTCTGGGCTCAATGCCTCTATGATATACTGATACCTAGGCCTAATTCAGTCACCAGTTTGTAAAACCAATGCAGACAAAATCTGCCACTAGCCCGATACTATAAGCCTCATTGTTTTCAAACATTATTCAAAACCTACTTTCATTTGAAATATCATAAAATGTTTATAGTTATATAAGTAATACATGATCTGTAATAGAACACTCATAAAATGAAAGTAGGTAATCAGGAAAATATAAAAACCAATGTTAATCCTGTCATTTAGGGTATATGCTTCAGAAGACTATATATACATATATAGAGATATATGTGTATATGTGTGTATAAAACTACTTTTTAATTATTTTTAAATGTATTGTTCAGTTACAGTTGTCCCACCTTTTCCCCCCTTGCTTACCCCAACCCTATCCCCCTACTCCCACAGTCAATCCCACCTGATTGTCCATGGCCATGAGTCCTCTATTCCTGTTCCTTCGCTTGCCCCTTCCCCTTCTTTCCCCTGTTATCCCCCTCCCCTCTGGTTACTGTCAGTTTGTTCTATATTTCTTTTTCTTTTTTTGTTGTTTAGTTTTATTTCATAATCATAGACTTAAGTCTGCAAACCAGTTAGGCTTGGAAGGGGTAAGGAAAACATGGGACCCAATGAACTGCATGGAGAGCATGAAGATTATAGAACATTCCAAGCACATGGGGGTGAAGGGGTGCTCTCCTGAGCTACAGAAGGAATGGTCTGGTGTTTGAAATAAAACACAAGTCAAATTTATTAGAGTTGTCCACAGTCAGTAATGGTGATCTTCTTGCTGGTCTTGTCATTCCTGGATCTGTAGCACTCCATGGCTGTCACAACATTCATGCCATCTTTCACCTGGCGCAAGAACTCATGCTTGCCATTCAGCCACTTGGTCTTGCCAGTGTAGATGAAACTGTAAACTGTTTGTGTTGGGTCCAGCAGTCACCATGGACAAGATGCCAAGACCTGTGTGCTTCAGGACAAAATTCTTATCATCAAATTTCTCCCTGTAGATGGACTTGCCAACTGTGCTGTTGTGTCATGTGAAGTCACCACCCTGGCACATAAGTCCTGGAATAATTCTGTGAAAGCAAGAACCTTTATAACCAGGTTGGGAGGAAGATGGCGGCTTTACTCTAGGTAGCGTTTTTCTCGGCTTCTGTGAAGAGGGGGGAAACTCGTGGATCGGTGGAGAGGCAGAGCAAGTGGGCTGGGTTGCCGAATCACTTTTGAAAGCAGGACATCAGAAATTATTGCACTCACTGGAAAACCAGACGGTAAGGAGTCTGATACAGGACAAAAGGGGCCCAGGGATCAGCGCGGGGTCTGGGGGTGCGCAGACCCCAGGCCCACCCGGTGCTCCAGGCTCTGCCCCAGGGCTCCCGGGAAAGGGAAGCCGCTGCTCCCTCCCTCCCCCGAATAGGGGGGTGAGCAACTCTAGGGGACAATAGGTTGCTAGAAGGAACAGATTGGCCAGTTGGACTGAGAAAAAATCGCCCAGGGAATATGAACACCCGCCCAGAGACCGGGGAGAAGTGAGAGCCTCTAGCCAACAGGACCAGGGGCATCTCTAGCCCGGTGGAAGTGCAGATCGGTAGAGAGCACGAGCCGGCGCTCGGCTCGCACCCCATAGGGAGGCCGGAATCGTGCGCTGCGATCCGGGAGGGATATGGGGCTGGGTGCGTTCCTGCAGTGGTGGCTCAGAGATTTCCAGCCAGCCCAACTGAGGGAGCCGGGAAAGGCGCCAACATCTGGTCAGAGAGCGGGTTCGGCAGCGGGGAACACGGAGCTGGAAACGGCTGGGCTCGTGCACCGTAGTCGGGAAGATTGACTCTCACGTGCCAATGTCTTCGGGAGTGCCCCGGGTACCTGACAGACTTGCTGAGTTCTGGTTGTGAGAGAGAGAAGCATTTCAAAGGCCCCTCAGCCAGCTGAAGCCAGCAAGATCAGAAAAACTGGCCTGGCCAGTTACAAACCAACAAGAGGTGTTTTTTTTTGTTTGTTTGTTTGTTTGGTTTTGTTTTTGGTTTTGTTTGGTTTTGATTGGTTTCTCTGACTGTTGTTCGTTGATTGATTTTATCTTGTGTTTTATGTGACTTTTTTTTCAATTCTTATTATTTTTATCTCGCAATCCCTTATGTTTCTCTTCCATTCAACCTAATATAATTCTTTCCACTCCAAATTTATCTCACCTGCACCACATCTTCTGCTTTTCTTTCCTTTTTTTAAATCTTGCAAGTTACTGTAAATTTGTATTATCTTTTTCTCACTTTTCCAACATTTTTTATTTTAATAATATTTTGGTATTCTTTTTCTTTCTGTATAATCTTCTTTGCTTGGCTGGTTATACTGTCATTTGATACGTTCCCCCTGGTATCTCAGTCACAAGGTGTTGATAAGTTACTATCCTTCATCTGTGTTCGATTAATACACCTCTCAAGGTTCTATACTCTTTTTTCTTGTTATCTAGACCTCATTGATTCTGCCACAAGACTGTCACTTTACTATTACTGCTAGTAAGACCTAGTCTATACAATTGTAAATGCTTCTCAATACCCCCTACCTGATCTCAGCCCACTTTGCAATTTTCTGAACTATACTATTGTGGGGGTTGTCTCTATTCTTTTACTCACTACTCCTATATACTAATCTTTAGTCCAACCCTACCTTAGAAGCTGACCTCCCACAGCCTCACAGCTTTCTAAATCCAACTAACAATCCTCTCGGCCCCAATAAGAGTCTTACCTTCTTTCCATCCTTTCTAAAACGTGGATAGTGGGGTGGAGGATCACGGTTAACACTATAAGGAGCCAAAGGATAGCCCATCTCTTCTCTACTGGCTGCTAAAGTAAATATCATAGTATACTGTCTTGCTGTTTTAAACCATTTTGCCTTACTCCTCCAACTGATCCCAAAAAAGAGTAGGGGGAAGCTGTGAACACCAGGATACACGAAGGAGATTGCACCACTGAAACACACAAATATTTTACCACAGAAGTTCACACCATAATTACAGGGAATCAGAACAGTTCAAATTAACAAACAAGAAAAAGAAGAAACCCACGAACAATGAGAAAACAAAGAAACAACCCCCAACTGAAGGGAAACGAGGAAGCCTCAGAAAAAATGCTAAATGAAATAGAGGCAACTCAACTATCAGATAGTGAGTTCAAAACAATGATTACCAGGAAGTTCAATGAACTCACAATGAGCTTTCAGAAATTAGAGGGAAACTACATCAATCTCACTGCAAACTACATAAACATGAAAAAGGAAATAGAAACTCGCAACAAAGGTCAAGAGGAAATGAAAAATACAATTTCTGAACTGAAGAACACAGTAGAAGGAATGAAAAGCAGGATTGATGAAGCAGAAGATCGGATTAGCGAGCTGGAGGACAAAGTAGAAAACAGCATCCAGAAAGAGCAAGAAAAGGAAAAGAGGCTCAGAAAGAATGAGGAGGGAATAAGAGAAATGCAAGACAATATGAAACGTAATAATATCCATATAATAGGGATACCAGAAGGTGAAGAAGAAGAGCAAGGGATAGAAAACCTAGTTGAACAAGTAATGAGGAGAACTTCCCTAATTTGACGAGAGAAAAAGTCACACAAATCCAGGAAACACAGAGAGTCCCAATCAAGAGGAACCCAAAGAGACCCACCCCAAGGCACATCATAATTAAAATGACAAAATTTCAAGACAAAGAGAGAATCTTAAAGGCAGCAAGGGAGAAGAAGGAAGTAACATACAAGGGAGCCCCGATAAGGCTAACAGCTGACTTCTCAATGGAAACACTTCAAGCCAGAAGAGAATGGCAAAAAATACTCCAGGTAATGAGAACCAGAGGTCTGCAACCAAGGCTACTCTATCCAGCAAGGCTCTCGATCAAGATAGAAGGCCAAATAAGAAGCTTCCCAGACAAAAGAAGTCTAAAAGAATACACCTCAACCAAACCAGCTCTGCAAGAGATTCTAAAAGGACTGCTTTAAGGAGGACAGAAAAAGAGAGAGAGAGAGAGAGAGAGAGAGAGAGAGAGAGAGAGAGAGAGGAACACACGTACATAAAAGACAATGAATAAGTACTTATCAATAATAACCTTAAACGTAAATGGATTAAATGCTCCAATCAAAAGACATAGAATAGCTGAATGGATAAGAAAAAATGACCCACATATCTGCTGTCTACAAGAGACCCACCTCAGGATAAAAGACCTACACAGGCTGAAAGTGAAGGGCTGGAAACAAATCTTCCAAGCAAATGGACAGGAAAAAAAAAGCTGGGGTAGCAATACTCATATCAGACAAAATAGACTTCCAAAAAAGGTCCATAAAGAGAGACCCAGAAGGTCACTTCATAATACTCAAGGGAAGAATCCATCAAGAAGACATAAATATTGTAAATATATATGCACCCAACATAGGAGCACCAAAATACATAAAGAAAATCTTAAAGGACTTCAAGAAAGATATGGACAGCAACACAATTATAGTGGGAGATTTTAACACCCCACTATCAAAAGTGGACAGGTCTTCTAAACAAAATATCAACAAAGATATTGTGGCATTGAACAATACCCTTGATGAAATGGACTTTACTGATATATACAGAGCCCTCCATCCAAAAGAAGCTAAATATACATTCTTTTCAAATGTACACAGAACATTCTCAAAGATAGACCACATGATAGGACACAAAACAAGCCTCAAGAATTTCAAGGAAATTGAAATCATACCAAGCATTTTCTCAGACCACAAGGGACTGAAGCTAGAAACCAACCCGAAGGAAAAAAACCAAAAACACTCAAAATCATGGAGATTAAATAGCATGTTATTAAACAATGAATGGGTCAAGAATGATATTAGGGAAGAAATCAAAAGGTTTCTGGAAACAAATGAAAACGAACTCACAACAACCCAAAACTTATGGGACACAGCCAAGGCAGTCCTGAGAGGGAAGTTCATAGCAATACAGACCCACCTAAAAAGGTTAGAAACATTCCAAACAAACAACCTAACCCTATGTCTACAAGAACTCGAGGAACAACAACAAAGGCAGCCCAGAGCAAGCAGAAGGAAGGAAATAACCAAGATCAGAGCAGAATTAAATGACATAGAGACTAAAAGCACAATTCTAAGGCTCAATGAATCCAGGAGCTGGTTCTTTGAAAAGATAAACAAAATAGACAAGGCTTTAAGCAGACTCATCAAGAAAAAAAGAGAGAAGACCCAAATAAACACAATCAGAAATGAAAGAGGAGAGATTACAACAGATACCAAAGAAATACAAAGGATTGTAAGAAATTACTACAAAGAGCTGTATGCCAAGAAATTTGAAAACCTAGATGAAATGGACAACTTTCTAGAAAAATATAATCTTCCAAAACTCAATGAAAAAGAAGCAGAAAGTCTGAACAGACAAATAACAACAAAAGAAATTGAAGCAGTAATCAAAAAACTCCCAACACACAAAAGCCCGGGACCAGATGGTTTCACAGGAGAACACTACAAAGCATTTAAGGAAGAGCTAACCCCTATCCTTCACAGACTATTCCAAAAAATCCAAAAAAATGGGAGTCCCCCAAACTCTTTTTATGAGGCCAACATCATCCTAATTCCAAAACCAAATAAAGACACAACAAAGAAAGAAAACTTCAGGCCAATATCACTGATGAACATTGACGCTAAAATCCTCAACAAAATACTGGCAAAGCGCATCCAACAATACATTAAAAAGATTATACACCATGACCAAGTGGGATTCATTCCAGGGATGCAAGGATGGTTCAATATTCGTAAGTCAGTAAATGTAATACATCACATAAACAAAAGCAAAGACAAAAACCACATGATCATATCAATTGATGCAGAAAAAGCATTTGATAAGGTACAGCACCCATTCATGATAAAAACACTCAGCAAAGTGGGAATAGAGGGAGCATTCCTCAACATAATAAAGGCCATATATGAGAGACCTTCAGCCAACATCATTCTCAATGGGCAAAAAATTAAAACCTTTTCCATTAAGATCAGGAACAAGACAAGGCTGTCCACTTTCACCACTTCTATTCAATATAGTACTGGAAGTTTTAGCCACAGCAATCAGACAAGAAAAAGAAATAAAAGGCATTCAAATCGGAAAGGAGAAAACAAAACTGTCACTGTTTGCAGATGACATGATAGTATACATAGAAAATCCTATTGACTCTACCAAAAAACTGCTTGACCTAATAAATGAATTTGGCAAAACAGCGGGATACAAAGTCAATATCCAGAAATCAAAGGCATTTCTGTACACCAACAATGAAACAGCAGAAGCAGAGATCAAGGAAAAAATCCCATTTGAAATAGCAACAAGAAAAATAAAATATCTAGGAATAAACCTAACCAAAGAGGTAAAATACCTGTATTCAGAAAACTACACAACACTGAAGAAAGAAATCAAGGAAGACACAAACAAATGGAAACATATACCGTGTTCATGGATTGGAAGAATTAATATCATCAAAATGTCCATACTACCCAAAGCAATTTACACATTCAATGCAATTCCTATTAAAGTACCAATGGCATATTTCACAGACATAGAACAAACACTTCAAAAATTTATATGGAATTATAAACGATCCCAAATAGCTGCTGTAATATTGAGAAAGAAGAGTAAAGTAGGAGGGATCACAATACCCGACACTAAACTATACTACAAGGCCACTGTAATCAAAACAGCCTGGTACTGGCATAAAAACAGGCACATAGACCAATGGAACAGAACAGAGAGCCCAGAAATAAGCCCAAGTCTCTATGGTCAATTAATATTTGACAAAGGAGGCAGCAACATAAAATGGAATAAAAATAGCCTCTTCAACAAATGGTGTTGGGAGAACTGGACAGCCACGTGCAAAAAAAAATGAAATTTGAGCACCAACTTATACCATATACAAAAATAAATTCAAGGTGGATAAAAGACTTAAATATAAAACATGACACCATTAAAGTCCTAGAGGAGAACGCAGGTAGGAAAATCTCAGATATTTCATGAAGAATCTTTTTTACTGACGTGTCCCCTAGAGCAAGGGACATAAAGGAAAGAATAAACAAATGGGACCTCATTAAAATTAAAAGCTTCTGCACAGCTAAAGAAAACAGTATCAAAATTAAAAGAGAACCCACTGTATGGGAAAACATATTTGCCAATGACACCTCAGACAAGAGTTTAATCTCCAAAATATATAGAGAACTTACAAGACTGCACTCTAAGAAGACAAGGAATCCAATTAAAAAGTGGGCAAAGGACTTGAACAGACACTTCTCCAAGGAGGACATACAGAAAATCCAAAGACACATGAAACGATGTTCAATATCGCTAGCTATCAGAGAGACACAAATTAAAACCACAATGAGATACCACTTCACACCAGACAGAATGGCCATCATAAACAAAGCAACAAACAACAAGTGTTGGAGAGGTGGTGGAGAAAAGGGGACCCTAGTGCACTGTTGGTGGGAATGCAGACTGGTACAACCACTATGGAAAGCAGTATGGAAATTCCTCAGAAAACTAAAAATGGATCTGCCTTTTGACCCTGCAATTCCACTGCTGGGACTCTATCCTAAGAATACTAAAACACCAATTCAAAAGAACCTATGCATCCCAATGTTCATAGCAGCACAATTTACAATAGCTAGATGCTGGAAGCAACCAAGATGCCCATCAGTAAATGAATGGATCAAAAAACTATGGTACATTTACACAATGGAATTCTATGCAGCAGAAAGAAAGAAGGAGCTCTTATGCTTTGCAACAGCTTGGATGGAGCTGGAAAACATTATGCTAAGCGAAACAAGCCAGGCAGTGAAAGACAAATACCATATGATCTCACCTTTAACAGGAACCTAAATAAGAAAACAAAGAAACCAGCAAAATATAACCAAAGACACTGAAATAGAGGACAGGCTGATGGTGATCGGAGGGGAGAGAAGAGGGAATTTAAGGGGACAGTGGGAAGGGTTCACCGGAACAAACTTAAAGGACACATGGTCATAGACTAAGGGGAGGGTGGTAATGGGAGGGAAGTGGGGAGGGTGGGCGGGGGGACTGGATTGGGAGTAAAATGGAGAAAACTGTATTTGAACAATGATTAAAAAAATAATTAAAAAAAGAACCTTTATAACCAAATTCTTTCTCAGTGATCAGAGCAGGAAAGGTTTCTGCTGTCTTTGGAACTTTGTCTGCAAACAGCTCAAAGGAGACATGGAGCAAGGGCTCGCCATCTGCAGCAACATCGAAGAACACAGTGAGGTTGACCATGGCTGGGTGCGGGAGGGTCTGATGCGGTGGTGGTGTCTGCAAGGCCTGTATTTTCTTTAAATTTTTTTCTGAGTGCTTATAATTTGAGGGTGTGTAGGAAAGCAAAATTCATTATGCCATGGAAAGGGTCACCAAAAAACTGATCATTTATACAATTAGTCCTCCTCAAAAATTCCTCCATGCTAAACCATAGCATCTATACCCTTCATCACATTGTTGGTCCTTTGTTGACTATTGAATGCTAATAGTGCAAAAATTACAAATAATGGGAAGTTAAAGTTATAAATCTTGCAAAAGACACAAGATTTTATGAAGTTGAAAGTGGTATTGGATACCTGCTTCAACACACAAGCCACTGACACATTAATTAAATCAGTTACTAACTGAAATAAAATCTACATGGATTGATAAGTGATGGGTATTTTGATATCAAATTAATAAAGGGTCTTTACAAGAAGCAGTGAAGTGTTCAAAAGTTTTGGCAAAAATAACTCTTTTTGTGCTAGAATAATCACAAATGAGGTGTTATCATGTGATACTTTTATTGGAAAAATGTCTCAAATCCCCCAAACAATTCTTATTTCATTCTTTGTCCATTGTAAAAATTAGTACATAGTTTCAATTAAAACGTAAAATATTTTAAAATATGAGATTAAACAAGCTTAGTTTCATAATTTTTGTTTCATTTTTTCTAGATGAAGTTCCAAACAAACCTTGGTTCCATAATTTGAATGAAATTTTATTTCCCTTTTAGGTTGATTATCTTGATATGTCTAGTTAACACCCATCACTGCACGTTGTTAAAATTTTTTTCTTGTGATGAAAACTTTTAAGATCACTCTCTTAGCAACTTTCAAATATATAATACAGTAGTATTAACTATAGTCAAAATGAATATTTCATCTCCATTACTTATTTTTTTGTAATGAAGTTTATACGTTTTGACCACCTTCACCTGTCTTGTCCACCACCATCCCCCACTTCCAGCAACTACCAATCAGTTCTTTATATTTATGATTTTTCTTCAGATTCCACATATAAGTGAGATCATACAGTATTTGTCTTCCTCTGTCTGACTTATTTCCCTTAGCATAATGTTAAGTGACTTTGATTTTTTTGTGTGCTTTTGGTGTTATATCAAAAAAAAAAAAAAAACATTGCCAAGTACTGGCCAGCATGGCTCAGTTGGTTGGAGTGTCATCCTGTAAACCAAAATGTTGCAAGTTCAATCCCCATCAGGGCAGCATACCTAGCTTGTAGGTTTGATCTCCTGGTTGGGGCATGTAGGGGAGGCAACCAATCAATGTTTGTCTCTCACATTGTTATTTCTATCTCTCCTCCCCTCTCTCTTTCACTCCCTCCCTTTATCTCTCTCTAAAAGCCATAAAAAATGTCCTCAAGTGAGGATAGATAGATAGATAGATAGATAGATAGATAGATGATAGATAGATAGATAGATGAAACATTGCCAGGACCAATGTCAAGGAGGTTTTTCCCTTTGTTTTCTTCCAAGAGTTTTATGATCATATCTTACATTTAAATCTTTAATACATTTTGAGTTAATTTTTGTGAATTGTATAAGATAGAATTCTAATTTTATTATTTTAAATGTGAATATCCAATTTTCCCAGCTCCATTTATTGAAGACACTGTCTTTTCTTCATTGAGTTTTATTAGTTGAATATGTAAACACAAATACATGGGCTTTTTTCTAGGTTCTTTTTTTTTTTTCATTTTTACCAGTAACTTTATTGATTTGGATTTTTAAAACTATATTTTATTGATTATGCTATTACAGTTGTCCCATTTCCCCCCTTCACTCCCTTCCACCCTGTACACCCTCTCCCACCCACATTCCCCCATTTAGTTCATGTCCATGTGTCATACTTATATGTTCTTTAGCTTCTACATTATCCATACTATTCTTACCCTCACCCTGTCTATTTTCTACCTACCATCTATGCTACTTATTCTCTGTACCTTTCCCCCTCTCTCCTTCTCGAACTCCCCTGTTGCTAACCTTCCATGTGATCTCCATTTTTTATGGTTCTGTTCCTGTTCTAGATGTTTGCTTAGTTTGTTTTTGTTTTTGTTTTAGGTGTGGTTGTTAATAATTGTGAGTTTACTATCATTTTACTGTACATGTTTTTATCTAATTTTTCTTATATAAATCCCTTTAACATTTCGTATAATAAGGGTTTGGTGATGATGAACTCCTTTAACTTGACCTTATCTGAGAAGTGCTTTATCTGCCCTTCCATTCTAAATGAAAGCTTTGCTGGATAGAGCAATCTTGGATATAGGTCCTTGCCTTTCATGACTTGGAATACTTCTTTCCAGCTCCTTCTTTCCTGCAAGGTCTCTTTTGAGAAATCAGCTGACAGTCTGATGGGAACTCCTTTGTAGGTAATTGCCTCCTTATTTCTTGCTGATTCTAGGATTCTCTCCTTAATTTTAATCTTGGGTAATGTAATTATGATGTGTCCTGGTGTGTTTCTCCTTGGGTCCAACTTCTATGGGACTCTCTGAGCTTCCTGGACTTCCTGGGAGTCTATTTCCTTTGCCAGATTCAGGAAGTTCTCCTTTATTATTTGTTCAAATATCTTTTCCACTTGTTGCTCTTCCTCTTCCCCTTCTGGTACCCCTATAATTCAGATGTTGGAATGGTTGAAGATGTCCCGGAGGTTCCTAAGCCTCTCCTCATTTTTTTGAATTCTTGTTTCTTCATTCTGTTCTGATTGGATGTTTCTTCCTTCTGGTCCACACCATTGATTTGAGTCCCAGTTTCCTTCCCATCACTATTGATTCCCTGTACATTTTCCTTTATTTCACTTAGTATAGCCTTCATTTTTTCATCTAATTTGCGACCAAATTCAACCAATTCTGTGAGCATCCTGATTACCAGTGTTTTGAACTGTGCATCTGATAGGTTGGCTACCTCTTTGTCGCTTAGTTGTATTTTTTCTGCAGCTCTGATCTGTTCTTTCATTTGGGCCATTTTTTTTTTGTCTTGACACATCTGTTATATAGTGAGGGGCGGAGCCTTAGGTGTTCACCAGGGTAAACTTTGCTGAGTTGTGATGCTGTATGTGCGGAAGGGGTCTGAGAGGGAGCAATGGTGCTTGCTTTGCTCTCTGCAAGATTTCATTCACTTCCCCTGCTTCCCACAAGCAAATTGGGCCTTTCTGGTGCTGATTCCTGTGTGAGTGGGCTTGTGCACATTCTAGGGCCTTGTGGGTCTCTCTAATGAACTGCCCTGTGAAGTTGGGAGTTTCTCCCACTACCACCTCAACCCCCAGAGGTGTTTTCAATCAGTGGTTTGAGCCTTTATCTCGCTGCTCTAGGTCCCTGGGTTGTGTGGTCCATCTCACTACCCCTTTGTTTCACCTTGTTTATCTGAGCTTGAATGTGGGACCATCTGGTCCACCAGCTACTACCTTGCTGGCCAGCTGTAGCTTTGCATGCCCCATTCCACAGTCCCCCACCTTGCTGGGTCCACCAGCTGCAGTCAGCCGCCTTGTTGTGAGTCCTCTCTGCCCCAGCTGCCAGACTCTGCCCCTCCTACCAGTCTGGGTGAGTGCGTCTTCTTTCACTTCTTGGTTGTTGGGCTTCCATACAGTTTGATTTTCTGTCAGTTCTGGTTCTTTTTTGTTTTTAAATTGTTGTTGTCCTTCTTTTGGTTGTGTGAGGAGGCACAGTGTGTCTACCTACACCTCCATCTTGGTCAGAAGTCTATTTCTAGGCTCTTAATCCTGTTCCATTGGTCTATGAGTCTGTTTTTATACCAGTACCATATTGTTTTTATTATGATAGCTTTGTAATATTATTTGATATCAAGAAGTGTGATGTCTCCAGCTTTGTTCTTCTTTCTCAGAATTTCTTTAGTTATTGGGATTTTTTGAGGTTCCAAATTTTAGGATTTTTAAATAGTCCTATAAAAAATGCTATCAGAATCTTGATAGAGACTTTTTTATCCAGCAAGTTTTTGGACCTCTTCATGGACTTCTGCACTCCCACAAAATTGTTGTTGTTCATGGGTGGTTGTCAAGGTTTGTGTTTCTGTGGGGGCAAAGACCATACTTTCATTCCACCATCTTGTTGACATTACTTTCCTGACCTAGGATTTAAAACCATGTTTGTCTCCCTTTATCTACATCCTTGCCAACACTAATTGTTTGTTCATTTCTTGATAATAGCCATTCTGCAGGTGTAAGGTGGCATCTCATTCTGGTTTGGATTTGCATTTCTCTGATGATTAGTGATATTGAGCAACTTTTCACATGTCTATTGGTGATCTGTATGTCCTCTTTGGAGAAGTATCTATTCAGGTCCTCTGCCAAATGTTTAATTGGGTGGGTTTGTTTTTCTGGTGTTTTCTGGCTTCTTTATGAATTTTGGATGTTAACCCCTTATCAAATGAATCATTGAAAACTTTTATTTTGTTTTGTATGGTTTCTTAGTTTGATGTAGTCCCCTTTTCTTTTCTTTTGTTTCCCTCACCTGAGGAGATATATCAGGAAAAAATATTGCCAATATTTTACTGCCTATGTTTTCTTCTAGAGGTTTTATAGTTTCAAGTCTTACACTTAACTCTTTAATCTATTTTGAATTTACTCTTGTATGTGGTGTAAGAAGCTGGTCTAGTTTCATTTTTTTTGCATGTATCTGTCCAATTGTATGTTTTTGCCTCCTTTGTCAAATATTAATTGACTATATAAGCATGGATTTATTTCTGGCCTGTCTATTCTGTTACATTGATCTATATCTCTGTTCTTATGCCAGTGCCATGCTGTCTTGATTACTGTGACCTTATTGTCTACTTTGATATCAGGTAGCATAATACCTGCAACTATGCTCATCTTTTCCAAAATTGCTGAGGCTATTCAGGGTCTTTTCTGGTTCTATATGAACTTTTGGACTATTTGTTTTAGTTCTTTGAAGTATGCCATTGATATATTGATAGGAATTTTGTTGAATCTGTTCATTGCTTTGGGTCATGTGGACATTTTAATGATGTTATTTTTTTTGTTGGTGGGAATGCAGATTGGAGCTAAATATAGTGTGGAGGATTCTCAAAAAAATTAAAAATGGAACTGCCTTATATCCCAGTGATTCCACTTCTTTTTTTTTTTAAAGATTTTATGTATTCAATTTTAGAGAGACGGAAGGGAAGGAGAAAGGGAGAGAAACTCTCATGTGCCCCTACTGGGGACCTGGCCCACAACCCAGGCATGTGCCCTGACTGGGAATCAAAATAGTGACCCTTTGGTTCCCAGGCCCATGCTCAATCCACAGAGCTACACCAGCCAGGGCCCACTTCTTAGAATATATTATCCAAAGAAACCTGAAATATTAATTCAAAGGAATATATGCACCTGTATGTTCATTGCACCATTATCTACTATAGCCAAGATATAGAATCAATCCACATGCCCATCAGTAGATGAGTGAATAAGGAAAAGCTGTGGTATATTTACACAATAGATTACTACATGGCAGTAAAAAAAAAGAAATTCTTACCTTTTGCAACAACATAGATGGAGCTGGAGACTACTATGCTAAGTGAAATAAGCTAGTCAGTGAAAGACAAATACCATATGATCTCACTTATATGTGGAATCTAATGAACAAAATAGAAACAGACTTATAGATACAGTGAATAGACTGACAGTTGTCAGGGGGATAGGGAGTTGAGCGAAAACGGTGAAGAGATTAAGCACTACAAATTGGTAGTTACAGAATAGTCATAGAGATGTAAAGTACAGCACAGGGAATATAGTAAATAATATCACAATAACTATGTATGGGGCCAGGTGGGTACTTGAAACATTAGGGGGGCCACTTGGTTAAGTTCATGATTTTCTAACCACTATGCTATACATCTGAGACTAACACAGAATAATACATATCGAATGTAAACTATATAAAAATAAGCAAATAAAATCAGGTTTTTCTTAATTAAATGTTATATTCTTTGCACTGTACAATGCCATTTTCTTTTCTAATTATATCCATTTAGAATTTGCATATAAAATCAAACATTCCTTTTTATTTAGCAAGACCTATTAGTAGTTTTCAACACAATTGACTCATCCCTCCTCAAAGATTTTTCCTGCCTTGGTTTTTAGTAAGCTATTTTTCTGGTTTTCCCCTATTTATATGGTTACTTCCCAGTCCCTTTTTCTAGGTCTTTTTCTTCTAACTGACCCTTTAGTGTTGGAGTATGCAGGATTCTTCCTGGGCCCTTTGCTTTTTAATTCTATGTACTTTTTCTAAGAAATGTCATTCACTCCCATGACTTCAACAATCATCAGTAGTCTGATGACCCCCATATTTTTATCTCCAGCATACACCATTTCTATAAAGTCAAGACTATATCTGGACTTACGGCAAGATGGAGGCATAGGTGGACGCACCATACCTCCAAGCACAACCAAGATTGGAACAACAACAATTTAGAGGGAGAATAACACCCAGAAATGATAGAGAATTTATCTGAATGGAAGTCAGAAAGACAAGAAGTTGAAGTAGACCCGTTCATCCAGACTGGTAGGAGGAATGAACATAAGCAGCCAGGCACGGATTGCAGTGCATGGAGAACAGGGAAAGTAGGGTGCATAAGGCAACCGGGAGCGCATAAGGCATCTGGGGCACACAAGATCGCAGTGGGTAGACCCTGAGTACACAGTCGGCAGCTGGCGGACCCAGTGAGGCGGCAATTGTGGACCAGGGCAGAGCGCGGAACCCAGGATCCCAGGGAAGGGACTGAGGTCCCAGGAAAACGGAGCTACCGCCATTGTTCCCTCCTGCCCTTGCTCCCCCATACAATGTCACAATCTAGCGACTGGGGTGCCCAGCCCCGGTGAACACCTAAGGCTCTGCCCCTCACCGTAATGGGAATGACCAGACCAAAAAAAGAGAGAGAGAGAGAGAGAGAGAGAGAGAGAGAGAGAGAGAGAGAGAGAGGGAGAGAGATGTCTCAAACAGAAGAACAGATCAATGCCCCAGGACTCATCCTTTTGAGCGACTAAGAGATAGCCAATCTATCAGATGCACAGTTCAAAACACTGGTGATCAGGAAGCTCACAGAATTGGTTGATTTTGGAGGCAAATTAGATGAAAAGATGCAGATTACCATAAAAAAGATGAAGGAAGATGCATGGAGAACCAATAGTGATGGGAAGGAAACTGGGACTCAAAACAATAGAGTGGACCAGAAGGAAGAAAAAAACAACCAAACAGGAAAGAATGAAGAAATAAGAATTCAGAAAAACAAGGAGAAGCTTAGGAACCTCCAGGACATCTTTAAACATTCCAACAACCGAATTATAGGGGTACCAGAAGGGGAAGAGGAAAAGCAACAGATTGAACACGTATTTCAACAAATAATAAAGGAGAACTTCCCCATTCCGGCAAAGGAAATAGACTTCCAGGATATCCAGGAAGCTCAGAGAGTCCCAAAGAAGTTGGACCCAAGAAGAAACACACCAAGGCACATCATAATTACATTAGCCAAGGTAAAAATGAAGGAGAGAATCCTAGAAGCAGCAAGAGATAAGGGGACAGTCACCTACAAAGGAGTTCTCATCAGACTATCAGCTGATTTCTCAAAAGAGACCTTACAGGCAAGAAGGGGCTGGAAAGAAGTATTTCAAGTCATGAAAGACAAGGACCTATATCCCAGATTACTCTATCCAGCAAAGCTTTCATTTAGAATGGATAGGGCAGATAAAGTGCTTCTCAGATAAGGTCAAGTTAAAGGAGTTCATCATCACCAAGTCCTTATTCTATGAAATGTTAAAGGGACTTACCTAAGAAAGAAGATAAGGAAAAAACATGTATAGTAAAAGGAGAAGCAAACTCACATATATTAACAACCACACCTAAAGCAGAACCAAAAGAAACTAAGCAAACCTCTAGAACAGGAACAGAACCACAGAAATGGAGATCACATGGAGGGTTAGCAACAGGGGAGTGGGAGGAGGAGAGAGGGGGAAAAGGTACAGAGAATAGGTAGCATAAAGTATAGGTTGAAAATAGATAGGGGGAGGGTAAGAATAGTATGGGAAATGTAGAAGCTAAAGAACTTATAAGTATGACACATGGACATGACTAAAGGGGGGGATATGGGTGGGAGAGGGTGTACAGGGTGGAGGGGAGTGAAGGGGGGAAAATGCGACAACTGTAATAGCATAATCAATAAAATATATTAAAAAAAAGACTATATCTAACTTCATATTGTACATTTGCATGTATCATAGATACTTCAAATGCAATATGTTCAAATTGAACTAATTGTCTTTTTTCCCCTTAAACCTGATTATCTTTTGGGGTTCTCAAACTCAATAAATGATAATACTATCCACTCAACTGCTCAAGCCATAGGCTTAAATTTATCTTTTCCTTCTCCTTCACATAGTATACACAGTGAGTCAAAAAGTCCTGTCAATTCTATTTTCTTAAAAATATATCCAATTGATTAGCTTTTCTACATCTCCACAACTATAACTTACTAACCACAAAGCTATTAACAATGCCTATTTTATTGCTCCAATAGCTTCTTAACTAGTTTCATCATAAAACCTTTTGTGCCCATTCCAATACTTTCTCCACATAGCAAAGAGGAAGATTTTTAAGTACAAATCTGATTATTTCATTGTTTTGATCTCATTTCTCTTTACAACTCCCTAATCAGTAAATCAAACTTATTAACATTACCAGGTCCCTGCTTACTTCTCTCCTGTCTCATATTCTGCTTTTCTCCTCACTTTATTTCAGGTATACTGGCTTTCTCTCATTTCCTTAAACATACCATGTTTTATCCTGCCTCAGGCATTTGCCCCTGTTGGTTTATCAAACCAAATTCCTTAACATAGCTCATTCTTTACATATCTTAACTATCACTTGTGCTTTTTGTCCCTTGAAAACTAGATTATGTTCTTCATTATACAATTCTATAGTATTCAGTGCTCTGTCACTAGTAATTATTTAATTATATGTTTCTTCTACTGTTGAAATATAAATGTTGTGAGGGAAGGAATAGTGATTATGTTGTTAATTTTTGTGTTCTCATTACCTGGCACATTGTAAACCTGTTGGAAATAAATTACATGTATCAATGCACTACAGTCTATTCCACTGATAAATAAAAATAAGTTTCAGGTTATTGCTCATTATAGTTCATTAATGTCACTAGTCCAAAAATACTAAAGTGAAAAATTGAAAGATATATGCATGTCTATGACATAGCCTGTACTTCATTCTCTTTTGCAATCCTATTTTAAAATGTGCCTGAGTTGTTGATTCAAAAATTTTAATTTGTATTATATACTGCTTGAAAGTCATGCATTATTCATTTAATGTCAAAGTGCCCAGAAGTACTTTTAATTCTTCTTTATTTCCTACTGTGATTTTTCAAATCCTGCTGGGTCAGGCAGCATTGACTCATCTTAGAAAATATACTCATTTGACTTCATTATTTGACTTTCAAATAAGAGTTCTTTATATTACAAAAAAGAAACATTTTCTCTTGTCTCTCTTAGATACAAAACCAGGAGCCAACTAAATGTTGTCTAAAAGAGACTCACTTTATTATAAAGACACAGATAGGTTAAAAGGAAGTATGTGGGAAGTGATATACAATACAAAAAATAATCCAAAGAAAGCTAGAGTGGCTATAATATCATATAAAATAGATTTCAGAATAAGAAATATTAAGAGTAAAGACACACATTTCATAATGATAAACAGGTTAATTCTTAGGAAGACATAACAATCCTAAATGTATATGCACTTACAACAGGGATTGAATATACATGAAGCAAAAACTGAAAAAAATGAAAGACAAAATATACAAAACATTATTATAGTTGAATATTTCAACCCACTCTTCTCAGTAATTGATAGAACAAGTAGACAGAACATCAATAAGATTATAAAAGATTTGAAGAACTCGATCAACCAACATGACTTCCTTGGCATTTATATAAAATTCCAATCAACAACAGCAAAATACATATTCTTTTCAACTGTACATAGAACATTCACCAAAATAGCCATATTTGGGGCCATAAAGCTAGTATTAATAAATTTAAAAGAAGTGAAATCATACAAAGTATGGTTCTCTGACCACAATGCAATTAAATTAGGAATCTGAAAGTTATGTCAAAAGTCCCTAAATATTTGGAACTTAAAACACATTTATATATAACACATGCGTTAAAGAAATCAAAAGTTAAATCAGAATATATTTTTTACTGCATGAAAATGAAAACATGGAATACTAAAATTTGTGTGTTATAGCTAAAGGCATGCTCGAGGAAAATTTGTGGTATTAAGTGCTTACTATATTAGAAAGGAAGAAAGTATTAAATCAACAATCTAAGCTTCTATCTTAACTAGAAATAAAAGCAAATTCAACCCAAAATTTGGAGGGAAGAAAATAATAAAGAAAGGGAATTAATGAAATTGAAGACAGATAAACACTAGAGAAAATCAGTGAAATCAAAAGCTACTTATTTGAAAAGATTTATAAGCCTTAACTAATGTGATCAAGAAAAAAATGGAGGAGAAACAAATTATAAATATCAGGAATTAAAGAGCGAACATCGCTAGAGATCCTACATATATTAAAAGGATAATAAGAAAACATGAAAGTCTTCATGCCAAGAGATTTCACAACTTATATTAAATTGACAAATTCCATGAAAAATCAATTTTTTTGAAATTGACTATAAAAAGGAAAATCTGAATAAAAGATATTTTATAAAGACTTTGAATTCATAATTTAAAATACTAAAGGAACAGATGGCTTAATTCTGTGATACATTTAAGGATGAAATAATATCTATCTTATACAAACACTTTCAGAAATTAGGGAAGCATTTCTCAAGATATCTTTAGGCCATTATTACCCTGATATTAAATAAGATATTACCAGACGAGAAAGCTGTAGAGCAACATTCCTTATGAGTAAAGATACAAAAGTACTCAACAAAATATTAGCAAACTGGGTTCAGCAATGTATACGAAAGATAATGAATGCATCAAAACCAAGTAGGCTTTATTCTGAGAATACCAGGTTGTATTAACATTTGAAAATAAATTATTGTAATATTGTAATATGATATCAACAGGATAAGAGAGAAAAACCACATGATCATCTTAATAGATGCAGGAAAATAATTTTTAAAAATCAAGACTGTCATGATTTTATTTATTTTTTTAATTAAAATGCTTTAAATCAGCAATTTTCAACTTTTTTCTTTTTATTTTTTTAAGATTTTATTTATTTATTTTTTAGAGAGGGAAGGGAGGGAGAAAGAGAGAGAGAGAGAAACATTAATGTGCAGTTGTGGGGGCTGTGGCCTGCAACCCAGGCATGTGCTCTGACTGGGAATCGAACCTGCGATGCTTTGGTTTGCATCCCACGCTCAATCCACTGAGCTACGCCAGCCAGGGCCTAAGTCATGATTTTAAAAACCTCTTAGCAAAAAAGAAATCGAAGAGTACTTTCTATATCTGATAAAGGGCATCTATGAAAAAAGTCCTGCTATTTTAAGATTGAGGACAAGGTAAGAATGTCCACTCTTGCCATTTCTTTACAACATTATACTGTGGCTCTTCGCCATTGCAGTAAGGTCAGTACAAGAAATACAAGACATAAAGATTGGAAAAGAAAAAAACAATACTATCTTTATTTACAAGTGACATTATCATGTACATGGAAAATATTTCTGAATACCCCCAAAAGATAGTAATTACACAAGTAAGCAAGGTTCAAGGTAGAAGATCAATATACAGAAGTCAATTTTATTTCTATAAAATAGAAAATAAAAACTGGATATTAACATAAAAGGAATTATACTTAAAACAGCATACCAAAACATGGAGTACGTAAAGTTAAATTTAACAAAACATGTGCAAACCTGTACATTTAAAACTTATTGACAAAAAATGAAAAAAACTTTGGAGAAATATACTATATCATAGGTTAGAAAACCCAGTTCTGTCAAAGTGTCAATTCTCCTCATATAAATTCATAGATTCAAGTCAAACTCAATATCTTAACAGAGTTGTTTAAAAGATATTTATAAGTTGATACTAAATTTTGTATGGAAATGCAAAGGATCCATATACCAAAAAGAAATTTCTAAAATAACAAAGTGTGAGTACTTGTACTACCTAATTCAAGACTTAACTAAAAGGATGCAGAAATCAAAATAATTTGCTGTTGGCAACAGAGAGCCATATACTTCAGTGTAACAGAATAGAGCATTCAGAAATAGACCCACAAAGTTATGGTCAATTAATCTATGACCAAGGTGTCAAAATAGTTAAATGGAGAAAAAATTATCTTTATAGCAGATGGTTCAAGAACAATTAGATATCCACATGCAAAAATATAAGAAAAGGAAAGAAAGAAACTTGATATTTACCTCATGCCACACAAAAATTCACTTGAAATGGACAATAGAAAAAAAATAAGACAAAACATTTTCAATCTTGGGGTAAGTAAGAAAAGATTTCTTAGTATACAACTGTAAAGCATGAGGCATAAAATAACACAGACTGATAAAGTGGACTTTATCAAAATTTAAAACTTGTCCTATAAAATATACCATCAAAAAGACAACTCACAGATTGTGTGAAATGTTTACAAAACATATCTGACAAAGGACTTGTATCAAGTGTATACAAAGAATTCTCAAAATAATAATAATAATAATAATAATAATAATAAAAATAATAATAAAAATAATAAAAAGAAAACAACTTGCAAAATATGTGGCCAAAAATTTGAACAACAATTTTATAAAAGATTCTCTACAAATGAATCATTAGGAAAATACAAATAAAATCACAATGTGATATTATAGTACACCTAGTAGAATGACCAAAATTAAAGGATGTAACAATACCCCATATTGGTAAGGATGTGGTGAAACTGAAACTCACTTATTGGTGAGAACATTAAATGGTACAACCACTATGGAAAGCAGTTCAGCAGTATCTTATGAAGCTAAACATATGCTTTCCATACAAACTGGTAATACCACTTGTAGGCATTTCTTCAATAAGTAGAAACATATTTCCACAAGAAGACTTGTGTTTGAATATTTACATCAACTTTATCCATACTAACCCTAACCTGGGAACAACCAAAGTTTCCATCAACTGAGGAATAAACACGTTATATATTGCTACAGTGGAACACTAATAATAATAAAAATAATAAACTGATGATATATAAAACAACATGGCTGAATCTCAGTAACAGTCTTCTAATTAAAAGAAGCCAGGCACAAAAGGGTACATTTTGTATACTTCCATTTTTGTGGAATTCAAATGCAAACTACAATAACAGAAATCAGATGGACCTGAGAGTTGGGGGAGTAGGGGGAAGGGCTTGAGAATACTTTCATGGGTGATGGAAATGTTCTACCTCTTGATGTCGATGGTAGTTACATGATTATATACATTTGTCAAAACTACAATGGGTACATTTACTGTATATAAATTACATATCAATGATTAAATATGACTAAAAGCATGTCAAAAAGCCCTGGCTGGTGTGGCTCAGTGGATTGACTGCTGGCCTGTGAAGGGTTGCCAGTTTGATTCCTAGTCGGGGCACATGCCTGGGTTGCAGGCCAGGTCTCCAGTGGGAGGGCATGTGAGAGGCAACCACACATTGATATTTCTCTCCCGCTCTTTCTCCCTCCTTTCTCTCTCTCTAAAAATAAATAAATAAAGTCTTATAATATTTTTTTTTCAAAAAAACATATTTTGTATGAAAAAGAGTTCAATATCTGACATTAAGGAAACAGTATACTGTATCTGGGACAAAAAGGACAGTGGACACAGCTGATGAATAGATTAACAAATTACAAAAGCAGATTGAAGAAATTTCCCAATCAAAAAGAAAATATAAAAGAAAACCTTGGAGTTACATGCCATAGAAGATGGGTATTGGGGTTCTAGAAAGGGAGGGAAAAAATAGAATAGAAAAGAGAAAAATTTAAAGAAATAATGTAGTTAAATTTTCCAGAATCAAAGATAAACAATTTGTTATTGATAGTGCTGTTAAGGAGAAATAAGGAAAAACCATGCTTAGCAGTAGTGAAATTTTAGAATATCTCAAAAAGAAAATTCCAATAGCTTATAAAGAGAATGAGCAATTGCCTAACAGTGGCATACCTAGTATATTTATCATCTGGGGCAGATCATTTCTATTCTTTTTAAAAATATTTTATTTATTTTTAGAGAGAGGAGAAGGAAGGGAAAAAGAGAGGGAGAGAAACATCAATGTGTGGTTGCTTCTCGTCTGCTCCCTACTGGGGACCTGGCCTACAACCCAGGCATGTGCTCTGACTGGGCATCAAACTGGTGACCCTTTGGTTTGCAGGCTGGCACTCAATCCACTGAGCAACACCAGCCAGGGCTGGAGCAGATCATTTCTTAATGCTCCCTTCCTTCATATTACAAAATTAATATGCAAAATCATTATCTCTGTTTCTTCTTTAGTTGTAAAACAATAATTAATGTAAAAATATTAAATTTCAATTTAAAGGATATTATTCAAACAGTAAAATATTTCCTTTATGAACTAAAACTTTCACATTTGAAACAAAAATATTCTATCTTACAGTTCATATTCTATTACATTGCTTTGAATTTAAACAAATAAAAACTCCAAGTGGCCAAACAAAATATGGAGTCAAAGTAAATCAAGGTATTTTTTATTAATCTTTAAAACCACTATACTATCATTATTTCAAATTCACCATTTAAATGCAGGATTATGTAGTAACAGAGGGAGTGGTGACATTTAACTCCCTAAATGAATGTGTGTACTAAAGTCTGCATATATCATGAACCAACTTAATAACTGGGATTTCTCTGCATTAATTTCCATGTGGAATTAAAGGGTAAGTGATAAATATGTGCTAATTTGAAGGCTACACATAAATTGTTAAAACTAATTCTTACAAGTCAACAACAATAGTATCAAAAGACTTTATCAGCAAAAAATGAGAAAAGCATATCAGGCAAGTATTAAGAAAAGGAAATGATGCATCTACATTAATTTCAGATAAAATAAACTTTTACACAAAATATTAGGCATAGAGAAGATTATTACCAAATGGTAAATGTTTAATTCAAATGTTAAATATATTTATAGTGGCAAAAATTCATAGAATTAGAAGTTTACAAATCTACTACATAGCAGGAGGTTTCAACATATTTCTCACAATTAGTGTTATATCAAGGAGACAAAAATATTTCAGAAGCATATAGAAGATATTAATATCACAATTAAGTTTAACCAAAACCTTCTAGTACTGACCCAAGAAAATATAAAAATTTCGAATAGTTCTAGGATCATGAAACAAATTAAAACACTGTGTTAAACTATTCCTCCAGATAAAACACTTGGTCCAGATAGTTTTACAGGCAAGTTTAACTAAATTTCAAGATCATCCTAACTTTAATCAAACTCTGCCAAGAAACTGATTAAAAGGAATTCTTCTTAGCTTATTCTTTGAAGACAGCATAATTATGATAGTAAAAACCAGACAAGGACATTATGTGAAAGGAAAATGACATGATCATTTTATATGTGAATATAAATATTAAATCTTACATGAAATGTTAATAATTGAATCCAATGGTTGATTTTATGCTAGAGAAGCATGAGTGGTTTAAAATTAGAAATGTATAAAAGTAATTTACCATATTAACAGATTAAAAGAGAAAACTACATGATATAGAAATTTATTGTAGAAAAAGCCTTTAATAAAATTTTGACTCTGGGGAGGAATGCTGTCTATTTTCCACTAGATAAGAGCAAGGAATAATGTAGTCCTGATGTGTGCCATCAGTCATCCTATGACTTTAGAGGGAGCCAGCCTTAGAATGTATCTAACACCATGGATGGCAGAATTCAAGGGAAAGAATTGAAGAGGAGATATATATATATATATTGTATTATCAGCATATATACAGGGTGGGACAAAAGTAGATTTATACTTGTGAGTATGCAAACCACAGTTTATTCTTGTATTGTTATTAATTATTGTGTTATTTTCCATATGAACAAGTGTAAACCTACTTTCCCCACCCTGTGTGGTATTTAACACTACAAGTCTGGTTGAGGGAGCAGAGGATTATAGATAGAGAAGAGATCCAAGGATGGGGTCCCAATGTTTGGAAGAATCAGCTGAGACTTAACTTAAAGGGGCAGAGAAACAAAATCACTACAAATTCTGTGACCCTAATAAAAGAGCAAAATCTTGGGTTCTTTAAAAGTCAGGACATGATAATCAAAGGGTCTATAAGGACCTAAAAACACAGGCTCAGGCAGGCCAGTGTGACCTCCCTTGGATTTTCTGGTTTTGAATGAGAGTAGGCTAAGATTTCCACCAGTTGTGGAAAATATCTGTCTCCTAGTTCAGAGGGGAAATGTGGGTAGGTCTGAGAATGGGATTAACCTAGGCCATGTCATTTTAAGGTTTAATTTTCAGTATTAACTACATAGGGTTAGGGATGGAAGAATAAATAGGTACGAGAAAATCATCAGAGTATAACCAGAAGGACTGATTGAAAGTGCATTAAGGAAAAAAACTGAACTGCAAGTTTCTATCGTATGTGTTTCCAAAATTAACTGCCCTATGGTTATCTTATGTAAAATAGTAGCCAGAGGACAAAGATGAATTAGAACAGTTCCACAGGGAAACATAGGGGCCCCAATATATGTTTATTTTTAATTAGACACCACAAGGGTTAATTATATGAGGTCATTAGAGGAACAACTGCTCCAGATTATCTCTCTGATATGTGCTAAAGTGGCAAGTTGCAGTAGCAGATGTACTTTCTCAGCAACAAAAATACTAAGGCCTATACTTTAAGTAGAACACCACTGAACTAGAATTGATCCAGAGGATAAGGAGGTTGATAGGAACTCAAACAAGTTCAGGAATTTTTAACCTGAAAAAGAAATGATTTTAGGGTGGCAGTATCACTATCTACAAATATTCAAAAGTTGCCATGTAGAAGGTGAAAGAACAGATTTGTGTAGCTCTATTTGAAAACAACAGGCAATTCTTAAAGCTAGAGTCCTTTAAGGTACAGAGTTCATAAGGTGCAGTACTAGGTGTTCAACAGTTGAATAGTCTGCTTTATGAAATACTGAGTCCTCTGTTCAAAACAACATTCAAGAAATAAAATGATTCTTATTTTGCTTACTGGTGAGAGTACTATAGCATTGTGTGGCTGTTGGATAAGAGAAACTTTAAGGTTTAAGATTATTGTTACTTTATGAAAAACAATATTTTCATCTTATTGTATTCAACCCTGCATGTTTACCAATGGAACTGGTATTCCCTTCAAGATTTATGTCATCTTAATTTTTCTTTTTTCTTTCTTTTTTCTCAAGTTTTTAACAAAACTGTTGAATAGTACCATGCTTTGGCTTTTCATGCAGACAGCAATCTATGAAAGAAAACACTTTGCACACAATTCCACATAATAAGTGTGCAAAATATTTAACAAATGAGTTTGCTATGAATATCATAACAATACCATTCAGCTCACATTTCATCTTATTCACTAGAATAGTATTCAGACACCCTTTATATTCCAAACCAGAATCCTATTAAGAAATAGAAATAACAACAGAATCTGGTGACATCCAAAGTTACAACTCCAGCGTGACCCCTTAGCAGAGCACCTGACTCTATTATCCAGTAATATTTTATTATCCAGTAATATGCTTGACATTGCCACTTCTACATCTAATAGGCATTTTGAATCTAATGTATCAAAAACAGAACTCCTGAACTGCCACTCCCCTTGTCCTGATCGAAACCTGTTTCCTTCCCTCTCTAGTTCCTCTATCTCATTGTTACCACAGTGCATCCAATTGCTCCAGCCAAAAACCTAGGTTCCTAGCCAATCTTGTTTCATCTATACCCCCAAACCAATTCCCTTTATTTTGAAACAAGACCAATATGTCTCATTTCATCCATAAATATTTCAATATGTATCTCAAGAAGATAAGGAATCATTTACAAACATAATTACAGTACCATTTTTAAGATAACTATTCTTTTAAATCTTACCTTTTGTGACAGCAAGTATGGACCTGAAGATTATTACGTGAAGTGAAATAAGCCAGTCAGAGAAAGACAAATACCATATGATCTCACTTATATGTGGAATCTAATGAACAAAATAAACTGACAAATAAAACAGAAACAGAGGCATGGGTACATGGAACAGACTGACAGATCTCAGAGGGGAGGGGCATGGGAGGACTGGATGAAAGAAGGTGAAGGGATTAGCTAAAGAACATATGCATAACCCATAGACTCAGACAACAGTGTGGTGATGGCCAGAAGGATAGGGAGGAGGGGCTGGGTTGAGGTAGGCAAAAGAGGTATGGGGGGGATGGAGATGTCTGTAATGGTGTTAACAATAAAAATAACGTTAAAAAAGAAACTATGTAAAGATAAACACATAACTATTTATAAGGATAATATATAACTTCATATAACTAAATAAAGATAAATATATTACTATTCTTTAGTTGTATCAAAAACTAGTATTGCATGTAAATATAACAACTATTCCTTAATATCATTAAATATTCATTCAGTGTCCAAATTTCCCTGGTTGTCTCCTATTTTTTTTTTACAATTGGTTTGTTTAAATCAGGATCCAAACAATGCACATATGTTGCCATTGATTGACATGTCTTTTTAATTTCTTTTAATCTATAGGTTTTCTTTCTCTTCTCTTTCCTTTCAGTGTCTTTGTGGGAGAAATCGGTTTTGTCCTATAAAATTTCCCATATTCTGGATTTTGCCAGAATGGTCCTTCCCCGTGCTGTCATTTAACCTCTTCCAGGCTTCCCTAACTCATTAACTGGTGTGGTATCACCACTCACCAGTGCCTCTGACCCCTGTATTTCCTATAGTTAGGTATAGAGGTTTATCAGATTCAGATTAAAATTTTACCAATAATAGGTGGCATTTTTGTACATACTATGGCATCACATCAAAAGACACTTATTTTCTGGTTGTCTGTCTTTTGTGATGTTAACACTGATTAGTTTGTTCATGTGTTGTCAGCCTGATCTATCCATTATAAACTTATTCAACACTTTTCACCTAAAAGTGTTGGCAGTTTCTGATGATCTGCATAAACTGAATTAATATACTCACTAGGTACATGGCCAACCCTTAATTACTTCTTGATTTCAAATCTTCAATAACTTATCACTCTCTACTGCCTTCTAAATGGCATCAAATCATCTTACTTTACCTTTTTCTAAGCAATTTCTCTTTACATTAAGCTCGTTTTCAACTTAAAGACCAGAGAAAAGGAAAAGGAGTTTTCTTTGTACATAAGACCTATCACTATTGTCCTTTTTATGATATTCTTATGTTCAAATACACAGTAAATTTGATAGGGTAACTCAAGAGGTAAAGATTTTAGCTTCAGCCATAGTTGATAGGCTTAAGCGATTAATGCACATGGAATGCTGTGATTCCAGGAATTGCATGATTTACGTGACTCCAGGAGACTGAGGAGCAATTCAACCTTTGTGCCCCAGGTGGTCTGCAAGGGATCAAGATGGTATCTGAGCCATTGCATTCCAGGAAGGGAATGTCTATGATGCAGATACAGAATTGTTGATTAGCAGGTAAAGAAATACTAGGAAAAATGCCGCCAGAATGGAACTCTTATCTGATTAACCTTTTCCTAAACCATTTAACTACCCTTTCCTTCTCCCTGTGAAAAGGTCAGCTTTCAGTGTGTTTTTTGGGGTACATAACCTGCCGTCTTCTCAGATCATCAGCATCTGAATAAAGCACCCATAAAAATTCAATCCCTGTCTCTATTTATCAGTTCTTTTGGTGACAGGCAGCATGAACACTGGGTTTTTTTGGTTTCAAATAGAAGTTGGTTTCTATCTCAGCTATTTCACATGGGTATTTTCTTTTAATCTGTGGACATTACCATAACCCTTGTTGTTACAGATGAAACAATACTGTGTTGTTTTTTCTTTGGGTGGGGGGTGTAGTCTTGGGTGAAAAGGTATAGTGACAATGAGTCAGGAGCTTAAAAATGACCCACCATGCTGCCAGCATTGCTACAGAATCTGTTGGTGAATAGCCCAGATCCCTTCCAGTAAGCTTCTCAAAATGTTTGATTCCATTTTTTATTTGGTTGCCAATTTATTAAGTGGTTAACCTTGGACTGCATCTATCCAGCATTTAATTAATTAAGGCCAGTTTGAAATACCTTTAGAAATCTTAATAATTTCAATACACCAAGCTGGCACATTTATAAGCATCCAGCAATTGCTGAAATACTAAATCATCTTCACTAAGATGCAATAGTTGCCAAGAGAGCATTAATCAACTCAAGATCTAATTGTTAAGCTGAAAGAGTAAAAACAACCCAACATTTCTTTCCCCTTTCCTCACAGTTTAGAAGGAAAAAAGTGGTGAGAATTACAGGTCCATGGAATGTCAGAGCTAGAAAGGCCATCACAGACTGTTTAATTTATCATTTGTATTTTAAAATGGGGAAAGTGAGACATAGAACAATGAGTTAGTAGCAAAGTTAGGATTAGATCCCATGGCTCCAATACATAAATATTTCTCATTTCCAGAACACTTTTTATTATAGAAAAGATTCTAACTCATGACTCACTATCCTAACTCACTCTATACTTCTGTACAGAATAGTAGGAGGACACTGTGATGAAGCTAAACAGCATTTTCATAGACATTTTCTATATATCTCATGGAAAATTTCTGATCCACATTGTTGTTTCACTCTGCATCATATTAGTGCAGAAACCAAGGGCATAGTGTTGAAAGTCTAATTCTAAAGCCATTTCTTTATTCTAAAATAAAAAGTAATAATTTACCTCATTGCCTTTACTTACCTACTAGGTGCATCCCTGACATTGGGAGTATCAGGCCATGGTGGTACCTATGGTCATTGGATTACAAACAATGGTTTAGACAAAAAGCATTTCTATTTGGCATTGAACTTCAGAACATGAGTTTGTGAGAGCACTGAACCTCATTAATATTATGCCAAGCCAAACACAATGACAATTTCCATTCTCTGAATCCATAACAGCTGAAAGTGTGGCTCTATGTATGGTAACATCAGCAGAAAAATACAAATTGACTATCTGTGGATGCTGGGAAAACTAATTAATTCCCCTCCAACACATCAACAGACCATGAGAGAAAAAGAGAGAAAAGGGATCAGATGCAAAGTAACTCTGGGCTAGACAACAATAATAAATATTTCAGTGGTGCTTAAAATGTAGTGTGTATAACAACCACCTGAGAAAAATTGCTAAAAATACATAGGTAGAGGTAGCAGTGGTTCCCAAACCATTATATGTATGGTAGTTACACAATTATATATAGTTACCAAAATTCATTTGACTGTATATTTAAAACAGATAAATTTTACTGTACATAAACAATATCTTTATAAAAATTTTAATACCAGTAGGCCATTTTGTAGAGAGGAAAAGGTCTTGTCTCCAAATCTATGTAGCCATAGAAATAAACTCAATGAAATTTTATTAAAAAAAAGCAAACAGTAGAGATGTTAACATTGTCCTGAGAACATACCAGAGACAAATATATTTAAAAGAGAAGAAGGCACGCCTCTCAAAATGAGATCACCTTATTCTTCAAGAAGTCAATTGGAACCACAATTGGTTGTAATTTTATTTCTATAGCTATGAGAAATGAGGCTACAACTTAATAAATTGGTCAATGACTACACATACCACATGAGGTAAGATTGGTAGCAGAAGCCTAGATACACTCATTAACATAAGGTAAGGACTAAATGCAGATTCAATGTACATGGTACAAGAAAGTTCAGTCAGGTAATTAGGCAAAGCCTGATATCTGGAAGCTGTTAAACTACAGAAATTGGTATATAGCCAATTTAGGTGGGGGTGTGGAATTTGGCAGCAGGGAGGGTGGAGGTAGGGATGTGACAACCACAGGGTTGAATTTTAAGGTTATCACTCTATTACTATAGAGGAAAGGTATATGAATACCAGGAAGGTTTTCAATATAAGAATATAAGCACGGGTTGGGATCAAGATAGGGACTGTCAAGAGATCTGTAATTTAAGTTGGTAGCTTGCCTGATCATGTAAGAAGCCGAAATAAGGAGCTGTTAAGAGGGTCTGTTAAGAAGATATTTTGATAGGAAGTCCCAGGAATATATGAATTCTGACTTATCCCAAGTACTTCTCCTTTCTATGAGGTCCATGAGGTAGATGTAGCCACAAACAAGACAAAACAAACAAGCAAAAATTTTATTATTAGTTGAGAATTTGGACCCTAATCTTAAATAAAAATTCTAGTCTATCAGTCTGAGTCATATGGAAAACTAACTTTATTTATTTATTTATTTATTTATTTAAGCCTAAAATCCTAAGTGGCTTCCTTCTAAGCCCAAACATGAACCTCTGATATTGTCTTCCAGCAATGTGAAAGACCACATATTTCAATGCCAGAGAAATGGGTCAAAGAAGAAAAACATTACTCAGTACCTAGAGCTAAGCTGACCTAGATTACTTTCCCTAGGCCCAGGTATCATATATTAAAAGAGGAAAGGAGAGAAAGAAAAAGCTAAGGTTTCTCCTAAGGGTTGCAGGCTCCCAGCCATCTTACCATTAAAACCACTTATATACCTGCCTTCTGCTCTTTAACTGTCTACAGTCTAAGGCAGATCCAACTGAATATTTCTTTATAGCTAAATTCAATGAACACTGTCCAATCCTCATCTTATTTGTTACCTCCATGCAGCATTTACCTAGTAAAACACACTCTTTTTCTGCCTTCCATGACACCACACTCTTCTGGCTTACCTCCTACCTCTCTGGATTCTCTTTTTCAATAATATTTGGAAATTTCTCTCCCTCTACCCACCCTAAATGTTGAAAGCTCCTCAGAACTTGGGCTTGAAATCTCTTATCTTCTCATGCTACATTTCAACCCCAGCTGATCTCATCTGCCTGCAGTTACCAACTATACGACTCTTAGTTTTCTATCTTTAGATCAGACCTTTCCTCTGAGCGTCATGTCTTACATACACAATTTTTTTTAGATATTACTTAGATATTTCCTCACAAACATCTTAAACTTTACACATGCTAAACTGGACTATTGGTATTCTTCTTCCCAAATTGTTCCTCTTTCAGTCTTCCCCCAATTTAGTAAATGACACTGATCAAGCTGCTTTGGTCATATACATAAGAGTTATCTCTTACTTCTTTTTCTTTTACCCCCTACATAAACTTTCACTAAGTATTGATAATTGCACCATGAAAGTGTCTCTGAAATCCATGTAGTTCTCTTAGTTTAGAGCCATAATTTGCCTTGGAGTTGTTAGTTCAGGAAAATTGAGCAGTAGGTTCCCCTGCTTCCACTCTTGTCCTCTATCTTTCATTTAACAGCTAGAATGATAGTTTAAAATGGAAAATTAGATCATGCTTCTCCCCTATCTAAATCATCCCAGTAAGCCTCTCAATTATCCCTAGAATAAAATCAAAATTATTACCATGGTCCATAGAGGCTCTGCATAATGTGGTTCCTCCCAAATTTTCCAGCTTAATCCCACACAATTTTTCCCTCTTGCTCATGCAGCTTTAGCCACACTAACTTTATTCCTGTTATGAGTAAAAACACCAACCTCTTTTCTGCCTCAAGGTTTTCACTCATATTGCTTCCTTTATCTGAAAAACAACCTATAAAATCTTTCCTCCAATTACCTGTACCTAGAACAATGTCTAAAGAAAGTGGCTGCAAAACAAATATTTGTTGAGTGAATATAACTTAGGTTTTTCTTTATATTAATAATTATATTTTGACACATCTTTTAATACTCTTTTCCATTTCTTAATTATTAATTCTGAAGGAATATTGTTGTGATATTTAATTTGATTCTTGAGTTCTGCAGTCTTCCTTTTCATCTGTTGTTTTATCATTTGTTTTTGAGTCCTTGTTTTGTTGGGTTCACGTAGTGTATTCATTAGGACTCATGCTAAACTGCTGTAACAAAAAGACCCAAAATAAAGCAGTTTAAACAAGATAGATGTTTATTCTATTTTAGATTATAGTTCAGGGGCAGGGCAGTGTGGGGCTGGTAGGGCAAATTGGGTGGCTTCTATGTCTGTGTCTAAACAGGCTTCTCCAGTTACCACTATCATATCTATAGCCAATGAGAAGGGAGAAATGGTAAGGAAACACACTCATTCCTTTCAAGAGCAGGATCTGAAAGTGAAGATATCACTTATTCACACATCCCACTGGCCAGAACTTATTGATATGGCCACATTTAGCTGCAACAAAGGCTGAGAAATGTACTTTTGTAACTGCAACCATATACCCAGGTAAAATACAGGATTTTTATTATTCATGGGAGATGAGAAAATGTTTTTCAGTATTTGTCACACTTTTTCCTTCAGATTTACTTTTTCTGACTGCTTCTCCCCTACAGTGTGTTTGGATATTTGCCATGCTATTTCTTTTCACTCTGCTTATGTCTTAACATGGATGATTCCACCTATTCTAGACCTTATCTTTGCACTAATATAATGTTGGCAACTTAAAGTTCTTTCCAATGATATATTATGTTCTTAATTAGTGCTCTCAAAATTTAACTTGCATAATAAGAGTCACCTGGGGGACCTGTTAACTACAAATTCCTGGATCTCATCCCAAGATTCTAATTCAACATTTCTGAGGCCCATGAATTTGCATTTCTGAGTTTCTGTGCAGGGTACAAGTGAAAATCTTAACTGATATTTGTTCACAGCCTTAGTTGGAGCACCTGAATTCTTTCTTCTGAATATAACATTCCTAATTAGATTCTCTATGCCTCAATTAGTTCTTACAATTTGGTGTAGATTTCTGCAAAGTGGCAAGTCTTGTTTGTTTTTCCAGCCTTTGTGTAGCAGTAGAAAGGGTCACTATTATCAAGAGTTTTCCCTTGATTTCACCCCCCGCAAACTTTCTCCTCACACCCTCAGTCTCCTCTCCAAGATTTTATGGACTCATCTTCTTATCCCAGAACTCACCATTGTCATCCCACACCTTCTTTATATCATTTATAGCTATATGAAAGTACCTTTAAACTCTTTTTTCACAATAGAATGTAAACTTCATGAGAGTAGGGACCATATCTATAATCTTAGTCTCTTAGAATAGAGCTTGGCACACAGTTGGTACTAAATTTTTTTCAAATATTTTATTTATTTATTTTCACAGAGAGGGGAAGGGAGGGAGAAAGACAGAGAGAGAAACATCAATGTGCGGTTGCATCTTGCACACCCCCAAGTGGGGACCTGGCCTGCAATCCAGGCATGTGCCCTGATGAGGAATCGAACTGGCAACCTTTCAGCTAGCAGGTCAGTGCTAAATCCACTGAGCCATACCAGCCAGGGCCCCATTGTTTTTGAAATAATGAATAGAAAAATGAACAAAGAAAGAGATATAACTAGCTAAACCTCTTCTAAAGAAGAGCACAGTTTATTTTTTTCAAGGTCTTCAGAGGAAGACTATAAAAGAAGTAGTAGGAGAGAAGGCCAGAGTTTCTAAGTATATCCAGCTGAAAGTACTCTTACCATTACAAACAAACATGAGGAAGAAACAGGAAAAATGAAGAATATGTTGTCTCTCCACACTTTGAGAAGAAAACATTGCTTCCTCAAATGCGCTGCCATTTAAACAAGTGAAAGCCCCAACCCCCAAAGAGACAGATATCTGAACAAGGCTCACTTTCCCTCTACTAACAACTCTAAACTATCTACCTCACTTGGGTCAAATGGCACCTGTAGCCTGGGTTTTTTGATACTATGATAATTATAGTGAAAAGCATTGGTGCTATACTTTTTACATTGTAGGTAGGCAAATACCTAGGGACCAATGTGTAAGAGCTCTATGATATGGATCTCCACTGATATACAGATGCAGGAGACCAAATATGTAAATAATTTCAGCACCAGTAGGAGAAAACAAAACATATGGAAAATAACCAAATTATTCAAAAAGCAGAACAACTCCTGAGTTGAAAAACAAATGAACAAGTATGCATGTCAAATACGGTAGTTAAATGTAAGTAGGTAATAGTAGACTGTATAGAAATGGATACAAAACTGTTAAATAAGGACTCTTGAAACCAAAGGTCCATATTTACAGGAAAACTTTAATGTCTAGTACTACAAGTAGTGCATCATCTATGAAAAATCAGAGTTGTGAACAACAAAGGAGTGAGAACAGAGAAGTAAAGACATTCTAAAAGTGTTATCTGGGAAGGCATAAATTTAGAAGAGGGAAAAAAGTAAAAGTATTCCAAATAAATAAGAAAATATTCCAACTAAAGAATATTGGAGGAGCAGTGAATCTTAATATTGGATAGATCTTGAGAATATCATGCTAAGCAAAATAAGTCAGAAAAAGTGAAGAAAAAGTGAAGAACCATATGATTTCACTTATATGTGGGATATAAAATTGAAAGTAACAAACAACAAAAAAACAAGAAAAACAAATTAAAAACTCATAGACAGTATGGTGGTTACCAGAAAGGAGGGGCATTGAGAAGGTAGTAAAGGGGTCAAATGCATGGTGATGAAAGGAGATTTGACTCTGGGTGGTAAACACACAATGCAATATACAGATGATGTAGATTTATGCACTTGAAACCTATATAATTTTATTAATCAATATCACTCCAATAAATTTAATAAAAATTTGAATAATAATCTAGGCATATACTGTTTGCAAAACATAAAAATAAGTAGAAAATTAAAAACTGTGCATATCCATTCATTTAAAAAATAACTTATGGAATCCTTACTATGAGCCAGGCTCTGCTCTAATTACTGAGGACATAGCACAAAATGTAATAAAAGTTTTGTTTTCACTGGCCTTGAATTTTTATTACAGATATAGGCAATAACCAAGTGAATATATAACATATTAGGTGGCAGTAAGTGCTAAGAAGGAAACTAGAGCAAACGGACAGAATGAGAGTGAGAGTATGAGGAAAAGCCTCATTCATAAAGTGACATTTTTCATAGAAATCTGAAAGAAAAGCATAAGCAAAACATGCAGGTACTGGGGGTGAAGAGAGTATTCAAATCAGTGGGTACATCAAAAGCAAGGACCCAAGGCTAAAGTATTATTGGCAATTTTGAAGAATAGTAAGAAGGTCAATGTGACTAGAATGCAGGGCCAGGGCAAGGGTTAGACACTCATACAACCCTGAGAATGAATACATCCTTAAATTTTGTGTCAAGTGGGGATAACTGGGGTAGGGGTGGGGGGGGAATGGAGACAACTGTACTTGAACAACAATAAAAAAATGTGAAAAACAATTTTGTGTCCTTGATGACTCTCTTGCTTTATTCTAGTCCTGGATCTGGTAAGGTGGAATGAGCAAGGAAAGAGAATGATCTGGGAAGCCATGTCAAATTTTGAGAAGAGATATGACATTATCTGACTTAAAGTTTATGACTTAGAAATTCTTACTTACAGAATCACTGGCTTTTCTGAGAAGACAGAATATAAGGAGTTTAGGGATAGAAGCAAGATCTTTTAGGAGGTTGTTAACATAATATAGGTAAAAGATAATGTGAGCTTGAACAGGATGGTAGCAATAGAGGTGAGAAAAGGGATTCAAGACTATAAATAATGTGAGTGGTATTGCCAAAAGAACTTCCTGATAGATGAGACGTGAGATATTAGAGAAGGAATAGTGTTAAGGATGGACTAAACAACCAGAAGAATGGAGTTGTCACTTACCTAAATGGAGACTAGTGGACTATAAAAAGATTGCCCAGAACCAGTTACAGGCAGTGTCTGACATTAGTCTGCACCAGAGTCCCTCCCAAGAGGCTCCTGAACCAACACACCCAGTGACTATCTTCGTAAGACAACAGGAGAGGAGAATCCAATCAACTTCACAAGTGGCACTTTTAAAGTGAGATCTCAGCAGGCACCACAATTTTGCTTCATGTGGTCAGCACCTGCACAGTACCTGGTACACTGTGGTATGGGTCAGTCTTCACAGTCAGCCCACCTGAGTGTCAACCCCATGAATGAATGGGCAAATCAAGACTCAGAAACAACAGGAGAGCCCACATAACACACACAAGGGACATTGCTGGAGCACTCAGCTCAGGTCATCAAGAAGACCACACCACTAGGTCCCACAGGACACCTACTACATAATGCCAACCTACCAAGGCTGGAAGTCATAGCAGCTCTAACTAATGCATAGCAAAAATACAAAGAGGCAGCAAAAATGGGGAGATGAAGAAACATGCCACAAATGAAAGAATAGGGGAAATCTCCAAAGGGGAAAAAATGAAGAGATAGAAGCACTGGAAACCTGTATAATTTCCTTAACCAGTGTCACCCCAATAAATTCAATGAAAAGGAAATAATTTTAAGGAGAGATAGAAAGCATAAAAAAGAATTTAAAACCATGAAAAAGGATCATTCAGAAATGAAGAATACACTAGAAGGAATAAACAGTAGGTTAGATGAAGCAAGGATCAAATCATCAATTTGGAAAATAAGCAAGCAGAAAACACCTTAACAGAGCAGCAAAAAGAAAAAAATAATTAAAAAATGATAATACTTTAAAGGACCTTTGACTTGAACAGACACTTACCACATCACACCTGTCAGAATGGCCATCATAAACAAATCAACAAACAACAAGTGCTGGTGAGGATGTGGAGAAAAGGGAACCCTAGTGCACTGTAAGGATGCAGATTGGTGCAGCCACTGTGGAAAACAGTATGAAATTTCCTCAGAAAACTAAAAATGGAACTGCCTTTTGACCCAGCAATTCCACTGCTAGGATTATACGCTAAGAAGCCTGAAACACCAATTCAAAAGAACCTGTGCACCTCCATGTTCATAGCAGCACAATTTACAATAGCCAAGCACTGGAAGCAACCTAAATACCTACCAGTAAATGAGTGGATAAAAAACCATGGTACATTTACACAATGGAATACTATGCAGCAGAAAGAAAGAAGGAGCTCCTATCCTTTCCAACAGCATGGATGGAACTGGGGAACATTATGCTAAGTGAAATAAGCCAGGCAGTGAAACAAAAATACCATAAGATCTCACCTAAAAGTGGAACCTAATCAACAAAACAAACAAGCAAGCAAAATATAACCAGAAACATTGAAATAAAGAACAAACTGACAGTAACCAGAGGGGAGGGGTGAGAAAGATAATGGGGGAAAATAGGGAAAAGTCCCTCGAGGAACATGCATAAAGGACACATGGACAAAGCCAAAGGGTGTAGGTTTGAGGGTAGCAGGTGGGGATGGATGGGGCATAGGGCTGTGATGGGTGAAAATGGAGACAATTGTACTTGAACAATTTTTAAAAATTAAAAAAACCTGTAATCCAAAATAAAAACAAAACAAAAAAAAACAACAACAATGCCAGCACATAAAAGCCCTCGACTGGGTGATTGCACAGGCAAATTTTGCCAAACTCTCAAAGAAGAACTAACAGCAATTCTTCTCAAACTATTCCAAAAAATGCAAGTAAAGGGAAGACTCCCAAACTCTTTTTATTATCCTAATTCCAAAACCAGGTAAAGACACAACAAAGAAGAAATATTACAGGCCATTACCTCTAACAAAGATAGATGCTAAAATCCTCAACAAAATATTGGCAATCCTGATCCAGCAATTCATTAAACAGATCACACAGCACAGTGATGTGGGATTTATCCCAGGGATGCAAGGATGGCATAACATGTGCAAATCAGTAAATGGAATACATCACATAAACAAAATGAGGAATAAAAATTACATGATTATATCAGTAGATGCTGAAAAAAGCATTTGATGAAGTTCAGCACTTATTTATGATAAAAACACTTAGCAAATTGGAACAAAGGAAGCAAACATCAACAAAATAAAGGCCATATATGAGAAACCTACAGCCAACATCGTACTCAATGGGCAAAAACAAAAAGCTTTTCCTTTGAGATCAGGAACAAGACAAGGGTGTCTGCTTTCAGCATTCCTATTCAACACAGTATTGGAAGTCCTAGCCACAGCAATCAGGCAGGCATCCAAATTGGAACAGAGGAAGTAAAACTGTCATTATTGACAGATGACATGATAGTGGACATTGAAAAACTCTATACTCTCCATGAAAAAGCTACTAACCTAGTAAGTGAACTCAGCAATGTAGCAAGATACAAAGTCAATATTCAGAGATTGATGGCATTCTTGTATACCAACAATGAAGTATCAGAAAGAGAAACTAAGAAAAAAATCCATTTACTATAGCAACAAGAAAAATAAAGTACTTAGGAGTAAATTTAGCCAAGGATGTAAAAAATACTGTACTCAGAAAACTATAGAACAATGAATAAAGAAGTTGAGGAAGACACAAATAAATGGAAGCATATACCATGATCATGGATTGGAAAAATTAACATCATTAAAGTGTGCATACTACCCAAAGCAATCTATAGCTTCAACACAATTCTTATTCAAACACCAATGGCATATTTCACAGATCTAGAATAAATATTCCAAAAATGTATATGGAACCAAAAAAGACCCTGAATTGCATCAGTAATATTGAGAAAGAACAAAATTGAAGGGCTCACAATAACTGATATTAAAGTATACTACAAGGCTACTGCAATCAAGAGAGTCTGGTATTAGCATAAGAACAGACATGCATAAATCAATGGAACAAAATAGAGAGCTCAGAAATAAACCCATGTCTCTATGGTCAAGTAATATTCGACAAAGGGGGCAGGAGCATACCTTGGAGTGAAAACAGTCTCTTCAATAAGTGGTGTTGGGAGAAGTGGACTGGTACATGCAAAAAATGAAACTAGATCACCAACTTACACCATACACCAGAATAAACTCAAAATGGATAAATAGCTTAAGCATAAGTGATGATACCGTAAAAGTCCTAGTGGAAAACACAGGCAGAAAAATTTCAGGCATCCCATGTAGCAATATTTTTGGTGATATATTTCCTATGGCAAGAGAAATTAAGGAAAAAATAAAAAATAAGACTACAGCAAATTAAGAAGTTTCTGCATAGTGAAAGACACCTTTATCAAAATGAAAAGGGAACTGACTGTGTGGTAGAACATACTTGCCAATGATACATCAGATGACTCTTTAATCTCTGAAATATAGAAATAATTTATATGAACCAACACCAGGAAGACAAACAACCCAATTAAAAAAATGGGCAAAAGACCTGAATAGACACTTCTCCAAGTGTCTATTCAGGACATACAGATGGCCCATAGGCATATGAAAAAATGTGAACATCACGAACCATCAGAGAGATGCAAATTAAAACCACAATGAGACATCACTTCACACCGGTCAGAGTGGGCATCATAAACAAAGCAACAAACAACAAGTGCTGGTGAAGTTGTGAAGAATAAGGAACCCTAGTACACCATTGGTGGGAATTCAGACTGGTGCAGGCACTGTGGAAAAGAGTATGTAATTTCCTCAAAAAACTAAAAATGGAACTGCCTTTTTACCCAGCAATTTCACCTCTGGGATTATGCCCTAAGAATCCTGAATCACCAATTCAAAACAACCTATGCATCCTTATGTTCAAAGCAGCATTATTTACAGTAGCCAAGTGCTGGAAACAACCTAAGTGCCCATCAGTAAATGAGTGGTTCAAAAAATTGTGGTACATTTGCACAATGGAATACTACACGGCAGAAAGAAAGAAGGAGCTCCTACCCTTCACGACAGCATGGATGGAACTGGAGAATATTATGCTAAGTGAAATAAGCCACTCAGTGAAAGACAAATACTATATGACCTCACCTGTAAGGGTAATCTAATAAACAAAGTAAAATAATGAGTAAAATAGACACAGAGGTATAGAAACATGGAACAGACTGACAGTGACCAGAGGGGAGGGGGGTGGGGGGACAGGTATAATAGTGGAAGGACAGGGAAGGGACTAGTTAAAGAATATGTATGAATGACCCATTGACATGAACAACAGTGTGGGGATTGACTGTGGGAGTGTGGGGTAGACTGGGCGGTGGAGGGAAAAGGGGGAAAAATTGAGACCATAGCAATATAATAGCAATAAAATTTTTTTAAAAGACTGTCAGCTGATTTCTTAACAGAAACATTTCAGGCCAAAAGGGATTGTCATGAAATATTCAAAGTGATGAAAAGCAAGGATCTACAATGAAGACCATTTGCCCAGCTGGGCTATCATTTAAAATTGAAGGAGAAATAAAGAGTTTCCTAGATAAGAAACAAACTAAAGGAGTCCATTACCACCAAACCAGTATTAAAGGAAATGTTAAACCACCTATTAGAAGGAGGAGGAGGAAAAGGAGATGAAAAAGAAGAAGAGGAAGAAGAAGAAGGAGGAGGAGAAGAAGAAACAGAGGAACATAGTTATGAAGAATAAAGTGGCAATAAATACATACCTATCAATAATCAATTTGAACATAAATGGCTTAAATATTCTAATCAGAAGATACAGGGTAGCAGAATAGATCAGGAAACAAGACTCATATATATGCTGTCTATAAGAGACCCACCTCAGAAAGATACACACAGAATAGAAGTAAAGGGATGGAAAGAGATATTGTATGCAAAAGGAAATTTTTAAAAAGCTGAGGTAACAATACTTCTGACTGACAAAATAGACTTCAGAACAAAGGTTATAACAAGACAAAAGACACAATAGAATGCTAAAGGGATCAATCTAACAGGAGGATATAATCCTTATAAATATTTATGCACCCCAAAAAGGAGCACCTAAATATATAAAGCAAATCTGAATGGACATCAATGGTGAGACTGACAGTAGTACAGTCATAGAAGGGGATTTTAACACCCCATGAACATCAATGGATAGAATTCCAGACAGAAAATCAATAAGGAAATGGCAGCCTTAAATAACACACTAGATCAAATGGATTTAATTGATATTTTCAGAGCATTTCACCACAAAGCAGCAGAATATATAATACATTCTTTTCAAGTACAATGGAACATTTCTAGGTGAAACCACATGTTAGGACACTAAACTTGTCTCAAATATCAGAAGCTTGAAATCATATCAAACTTCTTCTCTACTCATAATGGTATGAAACAAAAAAATCAATCACAGGAAAAAAACTGAACAATTCACAAAGACACAACGGCTAAATAACATATTACTAAACAATGAATGGGCCCTGGCCAGTGTGGCTCAGTGGACTGAGTTCCAGACTGTTAAGCAAAGGGTCACTGGTTCAATTCCCAGTCAGAGCACATGCCTGGGTTGCAGGCCAGGTCCCCAGTAGGGGACATGTGAGAGGCAACCACACATTAATGTTTCTCTCCCTTTCTTTCTCTCTCCCTCTCCCTCTCTCTAAAACTAAATTAAAAGAAAAATAATGAATGGGTCAACAATGAGATCAAGGAAGAAATCAAAGATACCTGGAAACAAACAAAAATGAGAACAAAACAATCCTAAATCCATGAGACACAGAGAAAGCAATCCTAAGAGGAAAATTCATAGCATTACAAACTTACCTAAAATAATCGAGTCAGAACAGCAAGAAGAAATTAAGTTTTAAAAAAAACAAGGATAGGATAAGGAGCCTCTGGGGCATCTCCAAATGTACCAACATCTGAATCATAGGGGTGCCAGAAGGAGAAGAGGAAGAACAAGAAATTGAAAACTTATTTGAAAAACTAACGTGAGAAAACTTCCCTAATTTGGTGAAGGAAATTGACATACAAGTCCAGGAAGCACAGAGAGTGTCAAACAAGTTAGATCCAAAGAGGACCACACAAAGACACAGCATAATTAAAATGCCAAAGGTTGAAGATAAAGAGAGAATCTTAAAAGAAGCAAGAGAATAGAAGTTAGTTACCTACAGAGGAGTTCCCATAAGACTGTCAGCTGATTTTTCAAATGAAACTTTGCAAGGCTTGAAGGGACTGGCAAAAAGTATTCAAAGTGATGAAAATCAAGGACCTGCTACCTAGATTACTCTATCCAGCAAAGCTAACGTTTAGAATCCAAGGACAGAAAAAGTGCTTCCCAGACAAGGTAAAAAGTAAAGGAGTTCATCATCACCAAGCCATTACTATATGAAATGTCAAAGGGAATTATATAAGAAAAAGAAGATAAAAACTATGAACATTAAAATGGCAATACATTCACAATTATCAACAATTCAATCTAAAAAACAAACTAAGCAAACAAGCAGAACAGAGACAGAATCGTAAATATGGAGATCATTTGGAGGGTTATCAGTTTGGAGGGGGAGGGGGAGAATGGGGGAAAAGGTGCAGGGATTTAGAAGTACAAATTAGTAGGTACAAAATAGACAAGGGGATGTTAAGAACAGAACAGTATAGGAAATGTAGTAACCAAAGAACTTACATGGACATAAACTAGAGGGATTGCTGGAAGAAATAGGGTACTGGGTGGAAGGGAGTAAAAGGGGAAAAATTGGGACAACTGTAATAGCATAATCAATAAAATATATTTTAAAACAGAAACAAAATAATCTCAAAGAAGCAATCTAACTTCCCATTTAAAATTTCTAGAAGTAGAAAGACCAACAAAGCCTAAACGAGTAGAAGAAAGTAAATGATAAAGATCAGAGGAGAAATAAACAAAATAAATCAATAAAACCAAGAGTTGGTTCTTTGAAAAGATAAACAAGATTAACAAACCTTTATCCAAAATCATAAGAAATGAATTAGGAGAAGTAACAACTGACTCCACAGAAATACAAAGGATTGTAAGAAAATAATATAAACAACATGATGCCAACAGATTTGAACATCTGGTTCAATTGGATAAATTTCTAGAAACCTACAATTTTCCAAAACTGAATGAGGAAGAATCAGAGAAATGGAGTAGACTTACAACTAATGAAGTTGAAACAGTAATAAAAAAACACCCAACAAACAAAAGTCCTGGACAAGATAGCTTCATAGGTAAATATCACCAAACATTCTGAGAAGAACTAACACCTCTCCTTAAACTATTCCAAAAAATTCAAGAGGAGGGAAGGCTCCCAAAGTCATTTTATGAGGCCAGCATTATCCTAATTCCAAAACCAGTTGAAGACACTACAAAGAAATAAAATTATAGGGCAATATCCCAGATAAACATAGATGCTAAAGTCTTCAACAAAATATTATCAAACCAGATCCAGCAATACATTAAAAAGTTCATACACCATGATCAAGTGGGATTTATACCAAGAATGCAAGGTTAGTAAAACATTCCACAAAACAATAAATGTGATCCACCACATAAACAAAGTGAAGGATAAAAACCACATGATCATATCAATACATGCAGAAAAAGCATTTGATGAAATCCAGCACCCATTTATAATAAAAACTCTCAGCAAAGTGGGAATAAAGGGGACATACTTCACTGTAATGAAGGCCATATATGACAAACCCACAGCCAACATCATACTCAATGAGTAAAAACTAAGAGCATTTTCCTTAAGATCAGGAACAAGAAAATGATGTCTACTTTCACCACTCTGGCATTCCTAGCCACAGCAAACAGAAAAGAAGAAGAAATAAAGGCATCAAAATTGGAAAGGAAAATGTAAAACTCATTATTTGCAGATGGCATGATGCTGTATGGAGAGAACCCTAAAGATCCCACCAAGAAACTACTAGAATTGATCAAGAAATTCACTAAAGTACCAGGATATAAAATATATAACCAGAAATCAATTACACTTTTATACAGCAATAATGAAGTATCAGAAAGGGCAGCTAAGAAAACAATCCCAGTTACAATGGCATTAAAATGAAATAAAATGCCTAGGAATAAATTTAACCAAGGATGTAAAATATCTGTACTCAGAAAGGTATAAGGCACTGAAAAAATTGAAGAAGATACAATTAAGTGGAAACATATACTGTGTTCATGGATATGAATAATTAACATTGAAATATTCATACTACCCAAAGCAATCTATAAATACTACACAATTCCTATCAAGATACCAACAGCATATTTCACAGAACTAGAACAAATATTTCAAAAATGTGTATGGAATCCCAAAAGACCCTGAACAGTAACAGAAATCTTAAGAAAGAACAAAGTTGGAGGAATCACACTACCCGATATCAAAATATACTAAAAAGTACATAGTAATCAAACAGTATGATATTAGCATAAAAAGAGACATATGGATCAATGGAACAAAATAGAGAGCCCAGAAATAAACTAATACCTTTATGGTCAATTAATATTTGACAAAGGAGGCAAGAATATACAATGGAGTAAAGATAGTATAGTTAAGGGAAAATGACAGATATGTGCAAAAAAATGAAACTAGACCACCAACTTACACCGTAAACAAGAATAAACTCAAAATGGATTAAAGACTTAAATGTTAGACTCAAAGCCATACAAAAACATAGAGGAAAACATAAGCAGTAAGATATAGTCATTTCTTGTAGCCATATTTTTTCTGATATTTGTCCTCAGATAATGGAAACAGAAGAAAAAAAATAGACAAATGAGACTACATCAAACTAAAAAGTTTTTGCACAGCAAAGGAAACCAACAACAAAATGAAAAGGCAACCTACTGAAAGGCAGAACATATTTGCCAATGAGACAACTGATAAGGGGTTAATATACAAAATTTATAAAGAACTTAGACAACTTAACACTAAAAAAAACAAACAATCCAACTTAAAAATGGGCAAAAGACCTGAATAGACACTGTTCCAAAGAGGACATACAGATGGCCAATAGACAAATGAAAAGATGCTCCACTAATCATCAGAAAAATGGATATTAAAACCATAATGAGATGTCACCTCACACCTGTCAGAATGGCTGTCATCAATAAATCAAAAAACAGCAAGTGTTGCCAAGATTATGGAGAAAAGGAACCCTCGTTACTGTTGGTGGGGATGCAGACTGGTGCAGTCACTATAGAAAACAGTATAAAGATTCATCAAAATATTAAAAATGGAACTGCCATTTTAAATTTTTGATCAACCTTTATACTGTTCCACTTCTGGAAATATATATGAAAGAACATATACACCCTTATGTTCATTGTAGCATTATTTACAATAGCCAAGATTTAGAAGCAGCCTAAGTGCCCATCAGCAGATGAGTGGATAAAAAAAAATTGTTGTACACTTATACAATGGAATACTAGATGGCTGTAAAAAAAAAGAAGGGAATTTTATCTTTTTCGACAGTATGGATTGACCTAGAGATTATTATGCTAAGTGAAATAAGACACCCAGAGAAAGAAAATACCACATGCTTTCACTTACATATGGAATCTAACAAACAAAATAAACTAACAAACAAAATAGACTCATAGAGAATAGCAACAGCTGTCAGGGGAGGAGTGTTAGGAGACTGGGTGAAAAAAGTGAAGGGATTAAGCAAAAGAAAAATACTCATAGATACAAACAACAGTATGGTGATTACCAGAGGGAAGCAGGTAGGAGAAGATAGATGAGGGTAAAGGGGGGATAAATGGCGATGGAATGAAATGTGACTTGGAGTGGTAAACACACAATACAATCTATACATGATATATTATGCAATTATGCACCTGAAACCTATATAATTTTTATTTTCCAATGTCACTCCAAAAAATTCAATAAAAACTACAAAAAAACTTTGTCTCACATTTAAAAGGAGATGACTGAATGAATTCAAGAGCTAATCTTGTACTCTGACAGACTGAATCATGAAAAATCCAGGATTATTATCCTGCTTTAAACATAATGTGATTCAGTTGAAAGCCAGAACAAAAGAGAGCTATCAGCTGTATACAAATATCCATATACACATATGTACAGTGTAGCCATACTTATAGAGGACAACATTAAATTAAATAAATAACCTTTCTTTTAAAAAGCACAAAACTTTTAGAATCATTGTTTCTGAGTTCAAAACCAGACACAGTAAGCCTAAGTAACTTACTAAAGGTGAGTAGCACATGGTAGACCCAACTATAATCCTTTGGATGAAACTCATCAAGGCTGGATCCTCCTATTTTATAGTCTGTGTTCTATTACATTTATTTCCTAATTTTAAATTCAGTGCTGCTTCTGGATTTTAGGTTATGCTCTAGCCTGCTATGTATGCAGTAATTGCCCTTTACTGTCTCAGTTCCACTCTCCATTCTGTTTATTTGAAGTTCTCTTGAAATAGATTTCAATGTCCCTACTATTAATGCTTGTGCTGATACCACAACCAAGTTTGATCCTTCTTGTAGAACCATAGACAGTCTGATTTTCCCTTCTGTTCACATGATATTTTATGCAGCTCATCCTAGGCTCTTGTGCCAATCGTTGAGCAAAAAACAAGCACTTCATTGGCAGAATAGCTGTTAAGAAGGAGCTTTTTGAGTTATATTTTCTAGAAATTCATAGACTTCTGAAACATGGCCTCTAACAACCCAATTTTTTCATTGTTTCTTAATTGTTACTTGAAAGGTAGCCCCTGCCTGAGGCAGATCTGGATTATAAGTGCCCATCCCTATATTTTTAGGCTTCTTGCTTCCCACAAATTCCTTGTCTCTGCCCCCCCTTACAAAAGCAGGCATTGCAAGATGAAATTATTACTAAACAGATTTTTAACCAGCTTGCAATGTGACATATAGAAATACCTAGCTTATTCATGGCTTGTTCTTAATTTATTAACATGGCTCAGATAAGAGGATAAAGGAGTGCTTTGTTAAATAAATATATTTTTGTATTTAAAAATAACTTTCAAATAAATACTTAGAAATTTCTGGCAAAAATGAATGATGAATTAGGAATGTGTATTATACTTTCAAAATAAGGAAGACACAAGAGGTTCATTTTCTAAATGGTACAGAATTCCATTTTTACCAAATAAACAAGTAGCCAGATGTATGACTCTTAGGGGAATAGAAGTGGCCCCTTCTGGAAATTTCTAATATCTGGGATGGATAGTACAGGAATGGGTCTGGATACTCTGTTATGGGGCCCTGGAGTTCAGGAAATGTGTTTCTTGTGGTTACAGATCATTCTAAGGATACTAGATGTCCAAATAATCCACTTCCTCAGATTAGCTAAGTCAGAAAGCCCCTTTCTTCCTTTCTGGCTTCTATAGTATTAGCTTTTCCTAAGGTCAGCAGAACCCCTGGATTCCTGTGCATCCTGCCTTTGAGAAGAGAAATCTGTTTTTGACTTCTTCCCTCTGACCTCTGACAGCCTCAAGAATGGGATCTATGAGTCCCAGAGAAACCCTGGGCTAGTTCAGCCCTAAGGCCATGTTATAATTGAGCATAAGCACAGGTATTTCATTGCTGTTATATATCTTTTAAGCCTTATCTCAGTAAGGGAAAGAGAAAAAATGATCTCTGTCCTCAACTCCTAATTTCTTTGATTGTCATTCGGGCCAACTTCAGTTTAAAGGTACATACAAACCCACACAATCTTAATGCATGTTATTAGGTAGATACAACACTCAAATGATTGCCTTATTAAAAAGAAACAACTTTTATTATGTTATTTTAGACACTCAGCCTCACATATGTGTTGTACATTAATTCCCTCAAGTATAATATTCCTTTGCATTTTGTAGAGAACCTTGTACATTAAAAAAATGCATCATTTTTAATGATGCTCACAAATTCTCTAGCCTTTATTATCTTCATTTTACATATGAGGAAAGCAAAGTTCCAGGGACAGCACAAGGTAAAGAGAGAAGCAGCATAGTATAAAGTCAAGAACTTTGGCCTAGGAGTTAGCAGACCTGAATTCTCATACTACTAACTGTGTGCCTAACTCACTATGTGGTTATGAGCAACTCACTCCCTTCTCTGAGCCTCGGTATATGCACTTATAGAATGAGGTGATTGGGCTTTCTCATCCTTGTTTATATATTACAATCACCCAGGAGCTTAAAAAAATCCATTCCTTGGCTCCACCTCCAAAGATTCTGATTTAACTGTTCTTAGGATACTGTGATTTGTATACCACTACATTGACTCAAAGGAAGCCAATCCAAGGAAAGTCACAAATCCAGTCTGGTATTTCTCTCCAAAGGAAAGAAACCTTCTTGTTTAGTGTAAGATCCAAGTACTATGGGGCATGTCCTAGAAGGGAGTTTGAAATGCTGGGAGTGTTAGCAGGCATACTATAACTTTGAACCTCTAAGGGTGAGCTCAAAGGTTCCATTCTCCCTCTCTCTCTCTCTCTCTCTCTCTCTCTCTCTCTCTCTCTCTCTCTCTCATCTCATGCACACACAGACACAGAGAACCAATCCAGCAGAAGTGCTGTAGGAGTCTGGAAAAAAAAAGAGTGCTGATAAAAAAAGTCAAGGACAAAATGGAGTTCAAGAATACAACTAAATCACAAGTTTAGTGACATGCAGGTTTAGGTGAAAGAAATGCACTGATTAGAGAGCTTTTTTCTTTCACATAGCTATCTTATCTTAACCTTTGTTTTTCTTTCGGCCCCACATTTATACACTACTTGTTTCTCTGTTCCCTTCAATATAACTTATTTATTAAGATGGGCCTGGAGCCTTCTCCTTCTTGGGTGGCCTTCACCTGCATTAGAAAGGCATTTTTTACAAGAAAATTCACAGTAAAATTATTTAAGTCAACTAATCTCTGGTATTATAAAAATAATGTTCTTTTCTTTCTAGTTCCCTTTTAGTGTTTCTTTTTGTCATCAGAGTGGTATAACTTTGAAAGCTAAGATTAAAGTGTGGGCCTAGGATAAAAAGGCCAAGAGAGTCATTTGGTCTCCCTTCAGTTTAAACCTTGGGACATGGCTTCAAAATGAACTGATAGGATGCATGTATGGTTTACCTCACCTTATCATAATAGGAGAACATAGAGGTGATTTGAGGTTTAAGTCTTATATTAATAAAATGAGGGTTCTTGCCTGCATGACTGTATCTTTTTTCCCCCTTAATACCAGTAACAGCAGTGTTAGTCAGTTCTTCTAGGACTTAGGGGTTTCTAGATCTTTGTTGTCTGTGTCTCTTACCATTAGAGATATGACCATTACCTGGTACAGTGGAAAGGTTTGCCTGAATAGTTAGATAATACAACTTGTGGGTCAGGATTACTCCCTTCATTTCCAGAGGACTGGCCATCAATATACTTGGGAACAATATATATAATTTTGATTTTAATGACAGCAAGATCTCTAAACAATGAGCAGTGTTATTCCCAATATGTCTTTCCCTTGTGGAGATATATGTCTTGTCCATCCTGGCCTTTGAAAGCAGCAACACTGGTAGTGTTGTGATGATAAATTTGAGGGTCAAGATAAGGATATGGACCTAGATTAGGATAAAGGGACCAAGGATTTCAGTCTTATGAAATCTTAGGCTAGAGGTTCAAAAGGGGTACTAATGAGCACATGTGATCCAGCCTAAATAACCAGAGTAAAAAACTAATTTAGGATTCAGAAGCTGAGAATTTTGGCTACATTTATAATTAACAAAAAGTCTAGTGGATTACTACAAAGTTTTTGATCTGAGAAGCTCAGAATTTGGAACTGGTATTAAAGGAGATGGAAGAGCCTACAAAGGTCAGGTTTAAGGAGAGAAAGATCAAGAGCTTAGTTTGAATATGTATTTCAAATCATACTGGATATCAGAGTAAGGATGTAAAACAGGCAGTTGGATATATCAGTGGGAAGTACAAGGAAGCAGTCCAGGATGGAGATATGATTTTGAGTCATCGTATAAATGGTATCTAAAGAGCAGGTTCCAAGGACTAATTCATGGGATAGTTGAATACAAAATTTTGAGGAGATGAAGTAGGAGGAAAAGCAGCAGTGTGTTATCCTGGAAGCCAAGTGGTAAAAGTGTTTTTAGGAGGACAGAGTGAGCAGCTGTGTCAAATGCTGCTTATAGGTCAGGTACAATGAGAACTGAGAAGTAATCAATAGATTCACTAAAGTGGAGGTCACTGGAGAACAGATTTGGCAGACTGGTTGAAGTGATACCATGATTTTATTAGTCACCTTGACACTTTTCCAGAATTCCTTTATGCTCATCTTTTCTTATATGAAAAAGCAAGAATTAAACGAGTAGGATACATTCAGTACTTTTGTTACCTGCTCATAGATATGAAACCATATCAAGGGGGTATAAATTTGTCAGCCAGATGCATTGACTTCATGTAAGAATGATCTATAAGGCACAGGGAATTATAGTGTATGAGAATAAAAGCAAAACTGTTAGAATGTGTCTATGTGACATCACCATAATTAGTGGCTGAAATATTAAAAAATCCAGTCAGTCAACAGAATGTTTTATTTTTTGTGTTGTAAAATAACTTGTTTAGCCAATTTTTCTTGAATTTATTAACTTGACCAGGTGGGTTTTTGTTGTTGTTGTTGTTGTTGTTGTTGTTGTTATTGTTATACTAATGGGGCTTAAGTGGACATATGTGAATTCATGTCCATGCATTGGCTTAGAATGCTTTTTGAAAAGTTCAATAAGATAAAGTTTCTTTTTATACTCAGAAGAAGACTATTTTGAGACTTTGTTACTCCTCTAGTTGAACAAAGACTCCATTTCCATGTAGAAAGTAGCCCTTCAAAGCATGTCAGGGAATACACAGATTCAGGAAGGTAAATGTAGTAGATTTCTGAGCACCACAATAAAACCTTATGTACTTTAAAGATGGTAGGTTAATCATCAAAAAGAAAAGTGAACTGACCATATGGGAAAACATACTTGCTAAGGACACCTCAGACAAAGGTTTGAAATGCAAAATATATAAAGAACTCACAGACTCCACATCAGGAAGGTAAACAATCCAATTAAAAAATGGGCAAAGGACCTGAATAGACACTTCTCCAAGGAGGACATACAGAGGGTCCAGAGACATATGAAAGAATGCTCAACATCACTAGCCATCAGAGAGATGCAAATTAAAACCACAATGAGAGGATTTCTGGCTAAGATGGAGGTGTAGGTCGACACACTTTGCCTCCTCACATAACCAAAGGAAGGAAAACAACAAATTTAACAAAAATAACAAAAGAAGTGAAACAAAAAATAACCAGATCTGCCAGAAAATCGAACTGCATGGAAGTCTGATAACCAAGGAGTTGAAGAAGAAATATTCATCCAGACTGGTAAGAGGGGTGGAGACTGGCAGCCAGGGCTCACAGCAAGGCAGTGGCTTGAGGACTGGGATGGGCAAGGCAGCAGCTGACAAACTGGGCGGTCCAACATTTGCATGCAGATAAACCAGGAGGAACAACTTGGGAGCAAGACAGACTGCACAACCCAGGGTTCAAGCATGGGGAAGTAAAGCCCCAAACCTCTGATTGAAAAACTCTGCAGGGGTTGCACAGGCTGGAGAAACTCTCAGCCTCACAGGAGAGTTCTTTGAAGAGACCACAGGGTCCAAGAACATACACAAACCCACCCACCTGGGAATAAGCACCAGAAAGGCCCAAATTGGTTGTGGGTAGCAGAGGAAGTAACTAAAAGCCAGTGGAAAGCAAAGCAAGCAGCATTGTTCCTTCTCAGAACCCTCCCCCACATACAATGCCATAATGCAGTGACATAGGTTGCCCTGCCCTGGTGAATACCTAAGGCTCCACCCCTTACTAAGTAACAGGCTCTGTGAGACAAAAAATATGGCCCAAATGAAAGAACAGATCAAAGCTCCAGAAAAAATACAACTCAGCAATGAAGAGATAACGAACCTATCAGATTCAGAGTTCAAAACACCGGTAATCAGGATACTCACAGAAATGGTTGAGTGTAGTGACAAAATACAGGAAGAAGTGAAAGCTATGCAAAGTGAAATAAAGGAAAATATACAGGGAACCAACAGTGAAGGGAAAGAAACCAGGACCCAAATCAATGGTTTGGCCCAGAGGAAGAAATTAATATTCACCCAGAACAGAATGAAAACAAGAATTCAAAAAAAAAAAATGAGGACAAGCTTAGGAACCTCTGGAACAACTTTAAACATTCCAACATCTGAATCATAGGTGTGCCAGAAGGATAAGAGGAAGAGCAAGAAATTGAAAACTTACTTGAAAAATTAATGAAGGAGAATTTCCCCAATCTGGCAAAGGAAATAGACTTCCAGGAAATCCAGGAAGCTCAGAGAGTCCCAAAGAAGGTGGAATCAAGGAAGCACACACCAAGGCACGTCATAATTACATTACCCAAGATTAAAGACAAAAAGAGAATTTTAAAAGCAGTAAGAGAAAAGGAGACAGTTACCTACAAAGGAGTTCCCATAAGACTAGCAGCTGATTTCTCAAAAGAAACCTTACAGGCAAGAAGGGGCTGGAAAGAAATATTCAAAGTCATGAAAGACAAGGACCTACATCCAAGATTCCTCTCTCCAGCAAAGCTTTCATTTAGAATGGAAGGACAGATAAAGTGCTTCCCAGATAAAGTCAAGTTAAAGGAGTTAATCATCACCAAGCCCTTATTATATGAAATGTTAAAGGGACTTAGCTAAGAAAAAGAAGATAAAAAATATGAACAGTAAAATAACAAACACAACTATTAACAACCAAACCTAAAAAAAAAAAAAGCAAACTAAGCAAACAACTATAACAGGAACAGAATCACAGAAATGGAGATCACATGGAGGGTTATCAGTGGGGAGGAGGAGGGAGCAGAATGGGGGGAAAGGTACAGGGAATACGAAGCATAAATTGTAAGTACAAAATAGACAGTGGGGTTAAGAATAGTATGGGGAAAAGAAAAGCTAAAGAACTTATATGTATGATCCATGGACATGAACTAAGGTGAGGTAATGGTGGTGGGATGGGGGTAAAGGGCAAAGGGGAATAAAGGGGAGAGAAAATGGGACAACTGTAATAGCATAATCAATAAAATATATTTTTTAAAAATAAGTAAAATCACAATGAGCTACCACCTCACACCTGTCAGAATGGCCATCATTAACAAATCAACAAACAAGTGCTGGCGAGGATGTGGAGAAAATGGAACCCTAGTGCACTGTTGGTGGGATTGCAGATTAGTGCAGCCACTGTGGAAAGCAATATGGAATTTCGTCAAAAAACTAAAACTGGAGCTGGCTTTTGATCCAGTGATTCCACTGCTGGGAGTATCCTCTAAGGATCCTGAAACACCAATTCAAAAGAACCTATGAATCCCAATGTTCATAGCAGTGTTATTTACAGTAGCCAAGTGCTGGGAACAGCCTAAGTGCCCATCAGTAAATGAGTGGTTCAAAAAACTGTGGTTCATTTACACAATGGAATACTACACATCAGAAAGAAAGAACTGCCACCTTTCATGACAGCACAGATGGAACTGGAGAATGTTATACTAAGCAAAATAAGCCAGGTGGTAAAATACAAATACCATATGATCTCATCTGAGGAGGAACTTAATGAACAAAACAAACTAGCAGAATAGAACCAGAGGCATGGAAAGAAGGAACAGACTGACAGTGACCAGAGGGGAAAGGGATAATGGTGGGAAAAGGGGGAAGGGACTAATCAAGGAACATGTATGAATGACACACAGACATGGACAACAGTGTGGGGATTAACTGTGGGAGCTGAGGGCAGGCTGGGTGGAGTAGAGAAAAGGGGGAAAATTGGGATAATTGTATTCCAATAGCAATAAAATATTTAATAAAAAATAAAGATGTTATCTATAACTCACTTTGAATGAATGTGATTAAAGATGCAACGGAAAAGCCTAGCATGCCACTTTAAATACCTATTTCTCCCTATTTCACACACTTGTCTGACTGCCTGTAGTGTAGCCACAATGTTGTCCTATGCTCAAAGGCAGGAGATGCTGAGGTACATGCTTGGGAACCCACACATACACTACTCAGAAGTACAAGGGAAATATCCCACCCAGAGGATATTTGACTAATGAAACGGGAAACATAAGGTAAATTCTCCATCCTCCCTCAGATGAGGTGCATGGAGATGCAGTAAGCCTGTCATTAGACATTGAGAAATTAGTTTATCATGCAAACGATTGTGGCCAGCACAGTGATACACTCCTTTATGTTTGCTCTCACTCCTTCCCTACCTCACTCCTCTTTCTCCTTACTCCTACTTCCCTGGGATTGTACAAAAGGTTTTGTTTAAAACTTTATTTTCTAAGAAACTCAGACAAAGACATCTGGAAATTAGGAAGTCTGGAATTATAACTTAAGTTTGGAATTCCAGACTGGAATTAAGTTATAATTCCACCCAAACTCAGAACTGTGTGACTTTCGACAGGTTATTTTCCTTTTCTCTGCAACTTTTTCTCCAATTATAAAATGATGATGTTGAAGTACATGTTCTTTAAGGGTCTTTCAGGTTCTGAAATAATGCCAGGGTAAAAGGTTGTCAGTGTGAGAGAGGTTATGGGAAAAGGTAAGGTATACTGACAGATGGTCATCAGTGGATTGCTTACATTTAAATCAGAAGAATACATTCAATATAATCAGTAAACTTGAATGTTAATAGCTCCAACCCATCTCAAAAATAGTTTTAGTTCTACTTACTGCAGAAAAATACCTTAGGTTTCCTAAGTCTATAAAGACAAAGCCAAATAAACTCTTACCCTCTTTGGCACACATGAAGATATTTCTGTACTAGTTCTACAACATAAGCTGTCTGAGAAATAGCAACTGACTGCAAGCATATTTTCAAAAGGAGTAGTGAAGAATTTTGTAATGTCACCATCTCAGGAAGCAAGACAGCTAATATATATCATCTGTAACTATTGTTTCACTCTTTAAAAAAAGATTTTATTTATTCATTTTTAGAGAGAGGGGAAGGAAGGAAGAAAGAGAGGGAGAGAAACATCAATGTATGTTTGCCTTTTGTGCACCCCCCACTGGGGACCTGGCCAACAACCCAGGCATGTGCCCTGACTGGGAATTGAACCAGTGACCATTTGGTTTGCAGGCTGGCACTCAATCCATTGAACCACGCCAGCCAGGGCACTATTGCTTCACTCTTAATATAGGAGCACATTTGTTTCCACTCTTAGGCTGGAGGTGGACTGGAGTTGGGAAAAGGACTTTTCACCATTTGAGAGTTTTTCTACCAGAGGGTTTTACATCATGTTCCAGACTTTTACACTTGACTCTGAAGCATAGACTCAGGAGTCAGACACAGACAGCATAGGTTCAATTCCTGGCTCCACCATTTACTAGCTTTGTTACCTTTGGCAAGTCACTTAGCCTCTCTATGCTACAGTTTTCTCATCTGTAAAATGGCAATTGTAATAGTATGTACATCATAGAATTATTGTGAGCATTAAATTAGCTAATATAGGTAATGTGCTTAAAATCATGCTTAGCACATAGTCAGCACTATATAAGTATTCACTGTGTTTGTTATAGCTATCATGGTGAGGGAAGATGGGCTAGAACTAAAGAAAAACTCTTGGCTAAGGCCATATGAAATGTATCAAGGGACCAATATGTAGAAAGCAGTAGAGTTATGGGGTAACAGATGACTTAACTGCAAAAAAATGCTAAGCAGGAAACACCCTCTAAATATTCTTGTTTATACAGTACATGACACAAAGTAGAAAAATAATGAAAACAGAGCCTGTCTGCAGGATTTAAAGTTCTTTTGTATATATTTTAAATATACATGTGCAATACATTAAAATATATAGAGTTGTGTGAATATATATATTTACACACACACACACACACACACACACACACACACACATATATATATATATATATATATATATATATATATATATATGTATGGATGGATGGATACATATGCACTCACTCACACATCCGTGCGCATACCCCAACAGGACCCATCTATACGTAAACCAGATGCAGTCCATATCAGGCCAACTTGGACACAAGTGAAAGCCCTGACTCAGCAGCAGATTGCAGATTGCAACTACATTTGAGTAACCCTTCAGTTTCTTCTAAGTGTAAGGCCATTTAGAAATACACTGAGAAGAGCTCATCTGGGTGTATGGCAGAGCCCAGGGCCCCTCTGGCAGTGCAGAGTTTGCCTGAGTAAGGACTGCAGGATTGGGTTATCAAGGAGCTGTCAAGGAGGAGGGACTTGTGTTATTTTGGGCCCTGAAACTAATAAGCAAACATCCATAGAATAACTTTAGCTCCAGGAACAATGCACTAGTGTCATAAAATCTTTATATATCTCGGCTCTAAGCAAATTTCAGGCAAAAGCAGAGAGAAGTGTGTTGCTACTCATCACCATCCAGCTTGACCCAGAGAACTGGGCACAGCTTTAAGGGGTATATAAGTTCAAAGTTCAATCAGGCAGATTTATAAGATTTTAAAAATTACTTAAAATTAAAGGATCTGAAAGCAACATAAGAGGTTACAGGTATTGGTTTGGGTTTACAAATGTTCCAAGAAGCCAAACCTTACATATGGCACCATCTGCAGCAATATCATTAACATTATTAATAATCATCATAACATATTTATATATACAAAAATAGAGCAAAGCAATTCTAAAAGAGGAGGTGAAAGTGAAGGTGTGGGGCTGTGCACAGCCCAAATGTCAGTACACTTCAGGGAGATTCAGAACCAACAAAGACCGAGTGGCACACATTGTCTATAGTATACATCCAACAAAGGGACATGGATGTTCCTTTTTTTCTTCCCCTGTGTATGACTATACATTTCTCCCACCTCTTCACCCTGCAATACACATCCATGCACACTTTAAAATAGATGATAATGTAAAGTCAGAGTCTGGAAGTCTTAAACTGAGTTGGAGCACCTTCATTTCAAGCAAGTGCCCTCAATCTCTGAATTCTGTAGTGAATTTTGGATTCACTTACAGAGGGAAACTGTATTTAATTCTTTTGTCTTTTAGCAGCAGTCTGTAGGAGCCTGACATAACCACTGTGGCCTTTTCCCATTGAAAGGTATTCACAGCACAGGCTCTCGATGTTTTTCAAGAGAAGTCAGGTCTCTGCATTATACATCTTTCATCTCAGTTTTCCACTATTGCTGATATTTAGGTTCTCGGGTAACTGCCATTGCAAAGCCAGGAGTGTGCACAGTGTGTGCAGCAAAAGGTAGGTTCAATGGCGGAGATACAGCTTGGTTAGGGCTTCCTTAAACTGTCTTTTCTTTTCCACATGAGCTTCTACAAGATGAGAGAGCCAAAGGTGATGTCCACTGGGGGCAGCCTTGACACCTGACAGTCAATTCACTACCCACCATGCACTGCATAAGGACTACCACTTTAGTTGGGCATGGTTCCTGAAAATTGAATGGGAATGGCTTTCTGTCATTTCTAATAGAATCCTAGGAGAAAAGTCCCATGATTTAATGTGGTACAGTGTAGAGAATATTGAACTAGGAGTCAGATGGCCTGTATTCCAGTCCCAACTCTGCTCTTAACTGTGTGTGGCCTTGAGCAAATCCCTTCCTATCTCCAGGTCTCAGTTTTCCCATCTGTAAGATAAGGGCATTAAACTAGACTAATAGTTACAGTCCCTTCCAGCTCTAGAGTTTTATGACTTTTTATGTCCATTATTAAGGCCTGAGCCATGCAGTCTCAGGGCAGTTAGCTTCTAAGAGAGAACAGACTTCTGTAATATCCTTTGCTTTGTTCATTTAGCTATAAAGCACGTCTGCCTTTGGCACTTGGGTCAGACATACAAAGTTGTGAGCATCCTGATTTACTATCCTACTCAGCATGCTAGTGGAATCTGTCAGTACTATAACTTCGTTATTGGAAAAGGGAGTAAAACTCCAACTAATTAAACCTGGAAATGTAAGATAATTTTGCTTCATATGCTCACGAACAGGTAAGTGTGGTTATGAGTGCACACACACATCAGGATATAGACTATTGCTAGTGATCACTTTATTACAGTAATCCATTTCCCCTAATAAAAATGAGTAACTAGTATAGCATAGCAAAGTTTGGCATTAAAGGAAACACCTACAGAAAATACAGCACTTTTGGACGTGTTAGAGAAAAAGGGAAGAGTAGAGAGAGACAAAGAGATCAAACAAGAGAAATACAGACAGAGAAAGGATTAGCCTGAGAGAGAGGGACAGAAGGGGTAGAAAGGAAGGGATAGAGAAAGAAAAGAGGAAAAGTAAAAGTAGAGTGAGTGAGAATGAAGAGGAAAGGATACAGAACAAAGTAATGAAAGAAGAGAGGAGAAAGAGAGGACTAAGAAGAGAAGGGCACTCAACAGGGAGAAGGGGTCAGATTCCCTGGAAAATTGAATGTTGTTCCACATGGGCCTGTGAAAACCATCTGAGAAGAAAGCTTCCAAGGCACTGTGGAAAGCAGAGGGATGCTCAGAGCCTGCATCGAGAGGCATTACACTGGGGAGCCCCTAAACCTCCACGTTGCTGGCTCTGTCAGTCCTCAGTGTTCAAATCTCATGCCTATATATCACCTGAATTTGCCATGACAGCACAAGGGCTGAGACGGCAGCGTGCAAAAAGGTTGAAGAGGAGTGGGATAGATACTGTGAGAAAGAACAAGGCATCCTGCACCAGGATGTACTTGGCCATTCCCCTGACACTGCAGGAACAAGATTGGTGAGGCCCTAACTTTGGCTACTTTACTCCTCCTTCACGTCTTCAAAGATGAGGCCGATGCTTTGCTGATGCAGGATAGAAGGAGAAAGCTCTAGATCCATTTTGTGGGAAGGTCATACAGACTTCTCCTGGGCCTTGGGGAAGGGCGCACTACCAGAAGAGATTTTTCTGCACACAGTGTTGGTGTGCCTCTTACAGCGGCAGCCTGGTCGCCTGAGGCTATCGTAGCCCTGCTGGCACAGATGGAGGCATCCACGGGTAGGCAAGTAGCAGCACAGGCAGGGTAAGAAGAGGGAGATGAGGCTCATGGCTGCCCAGCGGACAAAGCAAGAGCTAGGCCCACAGGAGCAGGGCTCATCAGCACAGTTGTCTTCATCATCAGTAGAGCAGTGGTAGAAGAGGCCCTTAACACAGCAGAGACAAGTGCCATAATCGAGGAGGCTCTCAGCAGAGCAAAGGCAACGCTGGTTGCACAGCCAGCAGGAGGGGAGAGAACGAGATGCTGTGCAGAGGACACATTTGCAGCGCCCACACTCCTCACAGATGAAGAGGTGCTCACTGGGGTGCCCTGCAGATTGCTCAGCTTCTCCCTTCAGAGCACCATCAGCCTTCGGGTGGGCTCCTGTTCCAGGCTGGGTTCGGATGATGGACTGGCCTGAAGGTGAGGGCGTAATGCTGGCCAAGAGCCTTTGATCAGAGGCAGTGGTGCTATGAGACATTGAGCTGGCAATGCTAGATTGGCTCAGATGCTGAGGCAAGGGCTGCAATTGATGGCACTGGCTGAGACTGCGGGGGAGAGCAGTAGGCATGGTAGCCAAGGACCAATCAGATTTGTGGGTTTGAACAATAAGGGAAGGGCTTGAGAGGGCCTGTTTACAGGGGGCAGGAGGCCTTTCCACATAATCATTGCTAGCATGAGTAGAGCGCAGCTGTTCAATAGGCAGAATTTGTTGGAAATCATCTGTCACTGCAGCATCCATTTCGCCTTGATTCTTGAGTTCTGAGTGGTTTTGGGTGAGAGTGGCACTTATGGTGATAAAGAGCCCTTGTAGTTACATGGACGTTAGGGAACATCAGAAAATCCTAGGAGAGAAGGAATAGAAACAATTAATGACAACACACAGGCATGAGTACTTTGCAGGGAACCTGCAAAGCTCTAGCCCTATCACCACCACTACATTCAATCACCTTATAGTAGATTTCATGTTACACATTTATTGTGTAATTGACCTCACCTACCTCTTTACAGGCAAGTCTGGTCTTCCCATCCAGACTGTCAGGCATTTTGGGGGCAAATATCAGATTGCTGATTTCTTTTGTATTCCATCATATGACTAGAGTCACAGGAGCAGCTAGCTCATTCAGAAGTTTGCTAACAGAGAAATCTAGGCCTTGAGCATCAAATTTCTAATAAAAATGGATCTTAACTTCAAATGTAAAGGTCACTTCCCAAAGCATTGCTGATGTGCTAATGTACAACAGAAAGCCTCAGATGTCTTCCACGAGAATTTGCTTTTGTGTGTGTGTGTGTGTGTATATATATTCCCCTTTCATTGAAATTTGTGGTAAGCATTAATAAACAGGTAAGAAAGGATATTGCTTCCTTCAATGTATAAAGGCAAGCAAGTAAGATACAATAATGGCAGAGATCTGGCAGAGTCACAAAGGGCAGATATTAGGCTATCTGTAGAATGATAAGAAAAAGGGCTTCGGAAGAGTGCAAGGATGCCAAGACTAGCAGTTCTTCTCATCTTATAAGCTGATTTACCTTATTGAGGAGAGGTAATTCTTTCTAAATGGCATTGTGCCTCCAGAATCAAACATTTTTATACGTGGAAAGTAACACTTTCAGCTGAAAGAACCATACAAGATGAGCCCTGAATTATTTTAAATATCACCCATAATTGTACCTATTACCACCCTCAGTCAAGTTTTCATTGATGGGATTTACTTGGTAGAATCTGCTTGGAATACTTTTCTCTATCTTTACCTTACACAATACAATAAAATGGCTTTCTTAAAGAGAAAAAATGTTCTCATACCAGACTTAAACTAAGAAAGCATGTGCTTGTGTCTCCACTGTGCCACAATCAAGAATTGGTAGTTATTTCCTGAAGGATGTGATTGAGCCTAGTATTAATAATGGTGATCATAAGGAAAATATTGTACACATAGTAGATTAGCATATTACACCACCTGGAAAATCGAACAGCCAAAGAGGTGTACACAAGGAAACCTAAACACAAATCCAAGAGTTATCCTGGAGGTGTTTGTACCCAGGAAACAACAGCATGAATAAAGTACATATTTGAAATCCATCAGATTTTCAGGCAGTCTCAAAATAGATTGATTACTCACACTACTGTATGAGATGGAAAGCTTGAATGAGTAATAGAAATGAACAAGTGAGAGAGAAGAGTGCTTGATTAAGTTTCCATAAGCAAGCAAACACGACACTAAAATGTGCTCAAAGTTTAACAAGAAAAATGAGAATGCAGTTCACAAAGGACTCAATGGTCAATAATATGATCAGATTCATTGCCTTTCAAGGCTATATTCCATGCAAACCTGTTTAACTGAATTTACATCTGTTCATTTTGTGAAAAGAGGATTTAACTGGTTAAAAATAACTGTTCTGGCATATCACATCAAAGAACCAGTCTGATCATAATTTCACTTTTTAGCTAGTTGTCTTAACACAGTACAGAGAATGCAGATAAACACTATGGAGAGTCTAAGACTTGAATATCTACATAACTTTTGTCAACTCACTTGCTTTGTTTGGGCCATAGTTTCACTATATATATAATTATAGGGGTGGACTAAGTGATTTTGAAAAACTGTGCCCCATTATTTTTTATGACTCTATAGCTACATAATTTGACAAAAGAATCTCTTCATCTAAACCTTTTACATCTTCAGTCCTTGAGGGTAAACTGAGAAGCATGCCCTTGTTTATTTATTTGGGCATTCAAAAGCAGTGTCTCTTTATATTTACTTGGACTTACAGCACCCTGAAGCCTCCTACGTCTTTGCTGTATCTTTATTAAGATTCATAATCTCAGAATTAGAAAATAACAGGTAGTTCTCATTTGAGCACCCAAATAAACAAGGACACATTGTTCAGCTGACCTGCAGGGTATATGGATGTAGGAGCTTTGGAATGGGAAGAGTCTTTTGACAAATTTGTAAGCAATGGATTTATTCTCCATTGATCAGATAAAAATATGGGGCTCTTCAGGTCTTTTACATTGCAAGAACAACATAAGTGCTGGTTACATTAGTCTCATTCAGTTTCCCAAAGGAAACTAGATTCAAAACATATTGTAAATTTGAAGAATCAATAGCTCAAAGGAAGGCACATTAGTTCTCAAAGCTACAGGAAATAATAATATAAGATTCCCAGGATGTCACTGCGTATCTCAGGGACATGCTGAGAAGGTTGAAAGCTGAGTTTGGAAGAATATAGGTCATAATAGAAATGACTCAGAACCATGTTAAAAAGATATCCTGTCTTGGCAGGGGAAGGGCATATGGTGTTTAGGTTAAGAAGGTGAATTTGGATATTGATTAGATTATTGAAAGACTAGGAGTTGAGACACTTGGTTGAATGATTAAAAGAAGCTTTGGGCATTGGTCTGGGATGTTGGGGTACTACCGTCTTGATTATAGGTAAGGGGACTTATAGGATGAACTCAGAAGGTTTCTACCTGCCCTGTAAAACCTTTTATTAGAATGGACTGTGGAAGATCCACAATACAGTGGGCAAGTAGGACCTGGGTAAAATCAGGGTAATGAGTAGGATAAAACCAGATTGTATGACAATAAATTATTTGCTATTCTGGACATGCTGAATCCAATCTGGCTAAGAGGATGAATTGAAATAGATACTGTAGGGGAAGGTAAGAGAGGGAAAAAGGTTGGGAAATGAATAGGCAAGAGACTGTTGCAGTACATAGATTAGATGAAAAACTGTTACTACATGCATGTTTATGATTTAGAAATCCACCCATTAAAGGGCCATTCATTGTGAGCAGCAACAGTTAAGAAATTGACTCTGCTCTTGGTCAATTCTACATTCTACTAAATAAGGGACAGAATATACATATCACATATTAGTAAATAGGAGCCAAGGTGATTAAAAGTCTTGGCTGCACATTGATGGGATCTAGTGATTTCTGTCACGTAGTACTTCTGCAGTAATGAATGATGCATTGTAAACCCACTCCCATCTCAGTCTCTCTGGCCAGGTGCTCATAGCTTTCTCAACAGTTTTTCTATAGCCCTGAAATTTCCTATGTTCAACCTAAACAGAAATTTCTTTTCTTATGTCAATTTAGGGACTAGAAAGCTAAATCCATTCAAGAACACTGTTAATGGGAAAAAATGTATTTTCTCCCTGCAACCTAAAATCTGCCATGTTGAGAAATGGCAGATAGGAAAGTTTTCAACTTTCCTATCTAAAGCCTTCTATGCTAACACCTTTAAGACAGTTCTGATTTCTATGATAAACCCTTTCTGATACAATATGACTCAATCTCGATTTCAAAGAAGAGGGGGAAAGAGAAGGAGAGCCTGGCTCCTGTTTTCTCCCACTCCCATGGGTTCAATGCTGTTTTGTACCTTACTGTGTAATGGCTCTGGGGTGTGTTGCTTTTTTCTGTGCTCTGCTGTTATATACACTCCTTCTCAGAATAACTGAAAGCAAACATAGGGGGATTCTACTTTGGCTTTATATGTTTTCTTAGTTCTACTGTTCCAAAGTCTGCTCTCTAAAAATCCCTCTCTGTGCAAAAGCATTTGCATCTCTATCACAGCACTCCCCCCCTTACAAATACCAAGTTGTATATAGTTTACATTACTAACCTCTCAGCCACTGACTGGGCCTCCCTCCTACCACATACATCTTGCTGGAGCTGCCAGGTTCTCACCACATTTAACTCTTAACTTGTCACTTTGCTACCCTAGTCCTATTCATTACTTTAATAGTTTCATTAAGAATCATAGCAATTTATTTCAACCCAGGGAGTCTTGCAGTTTGAAGACCTTGTGTTTTTAAAGATTGAGGTGTTTTAGTGACGAAAAATACAGGAAAAAATGGTAATATCAAATGAATTCACACACTTCAAATCCTGGAGAAAGTGATAGTTGTTCATTTAGGAGGTAGAAATCTTTATTTGAATCCCAAATCATTTTATAGGGGATAAGAAACAAGTTCTAGTCCTGTTTTTAGCTCTACTTTGCTCTGTGACTATGGGCAAGTGACTTTTGTTCCAGGCCTCAGTTTCTTCATCTACAAAACGAAGAGATATGAAAGAAAGGTTTTAAAAGCTCCTTCTTGTCCTGATGCTCTAAATATTTTATGCTGGGTTTTTAGGTTGCATTTCTGTCTCAAAGTTCTTTCATGAAGAAATAGTTGCCTTTTAAAAAAATTCTTTACTTTCTCATTACTCAACTTCTCAACCCTGAATAAAATACCTCTAAATCCAAGTCATTGAGATCACTATATAGATTGTATCACAGCTAGAGACCAAAAAATAGAACACACAAAAACAAAATGTGTAGAATATTACAATAAAGTCTTAGTAAATGTTTATTTAGAGGCACAGAACAAAAGAATAATACTTTGCGATGGATAAACTGCCAGCCTGTACCTTATTTGCACATATGTATGCTGCTAGCTTATTGAAAAAACATGATTTAACACCTGGTATATCTAAATTCATGTGATAGCCCATTATGTTTCAGTGAAGTTTTAATGTACTCAGAAAAGCAACAGTAGTTTGCATTTCAAAATAGATTTTCTGTTTAAGAGTTCAAGGTCTGTTTTCTGTTCATCAAACTTGGTTTGCAGCATACAAAGGTGAGTGCTAATTATAATTAGAAGAATGGAAAGGAGTGTAAATCACTGCCTTAGGTTCTATCAAATGCCCACTGGCTAACTAGACGTGTTCACAGGTTCTCACTTTTGACAAAATTTCCATATGCCACATAGATAGACATGTGCACATACACCCAGGCATGGATCCAGAGATTTCTAAATCACTGCTCTGACTCAATGTAAGTAGGGGGTTATGCCGTGTCAGCTTGCGCCATTTCTACCCAGGGCAAGGTGATGTGATGAAATCTGAACGATGCACAGCCCAGACTTGTGAGCCAATAGCTGACTAGCCCCACGCTGACAGGATACCCGCTGGGCAGCCAGACTGGCCTCAGCATGGGCTCTCGCTACATCCTCAGTTTGTATGGTTAGGCTGCGCTAGAAGGGTCTTAGGCAAGCACCAAAATGCATGGAAAGGTCAACAGGCTAGAAATGAAATTGACATTTGGCTAAAAAATGGTTATTTTAAAATTTCATTTTGATTTATAAATATCCAATAAGAATAGTATTCTGCAAGAGCTGATTCATTTAAATCTCATTTAAATGGTTTTCATTTCATTTTACCCACGCGCTTGCGTTTGTGCGCGTGCACACACGCGCGCGCACACACACACATAAACACGAACACACACACACAGACGATGGCTGGAATGAATGGCAATCTGTGCATAGAAAGAATTCTGGGGTCCTTAAGAGCTAATCTATATGGCTTACCTTGAGGAAAGGATCTATCCATTCTGAGAAAAGCAGAAGAATTAATGTCCCATCTGGCTCAAAAAAACCTCTTCTCCTGAGTCTTTAGGTTTCTCCACCTCTTTTCAGAAAGTCTTGAATGAAAACTCCTTCACCGTCAGTGGAGCCAGAAACAGAGATAGTTCTGTCTCGGTCTTTCTGACACAGCAGAGAAAACGGAAAGGAAAAAAAACGGTGGTGGGGGGAGGAGAGAAAGACCTGTAGTGGCAGATACTTTGTATAGGTTTCCTTGCAGATCTAAATCTTCATGCACGTATTCCCAAAGAAAGCTCAGCAGGGTAAGTTGTTCACCTCCTCCTCCTCTTCTTTCTCCTCCTCCTTCTCCTATTTCTCCTCCCCCTCCTCCTCCGCCTCTTACTCCTCCCCCTTCTCCCCCTCCTCCTCTTTCTTTTTCCCCTCCTCCTCTTTCTTTTCCCCCTCCTCCTCGCGTTTTCCTTCCCCTCCTCTCCCCTCCCCCTTCCCTCCTCCCCTTCCTCCTCCTTTACCTCCTCCCCCTCCTTTTTTGCCTCCGCCTCCACCTCCGCCTCTGTCTCCTCCAATCTGACAGATGAACCGAAGCAGCAGAAACTGCAGTTGTAGACACAGGGTATCTCAACAGAGCAATAGATACCGATAGTATGTGATTATTTATATAGCTCAGGGTGTGTTGGTATATAATCTGCAGAGAGAGGGGGGAGAGGGGTGAGATTGCAGTGTGTTCAGCTCAGCTAGCTGGCTGTTTTGTGAATGTAGATGATTTCTGGAGGTCTTGTGAATGGGTTATAGGGGAGGATGGGAGAGAAGGGATTTATTGCTCCTTGTTATAATTTCTTTCTCTCCCTCTCTCTGTGTCGTTTGTTTTCCCGGAGCTGTAGCTCTTAATGCTTGGCTAAGTGGCGTCATCCAGTTGAAATTGAATCGACCCATTAGAACTCCCCATAGGAATCTCTGTATCCGGTCCCTGGGTAATGACTGAAACAGAATTTAAAGGGGAATGGGGGTGGGGAGTAACATTTTAAGGAGGCCTTATTTAAATATCTCTGCCAACCACAGTCCTACCAAGCCACTCAGCCCTTGCTGAGTGATTGCAGCGTCAATCAGATGGGGACAGAATTTCTCCTTTGTTTAAGGGTTTCTCCCACCTCTTTTCTACATTCATTCCCACTTTTTAAGCATTAATAATGATTATCCATCCATCATCAACTGGGAAACCATTAACCAACCTACCATGCCTTTCTGCCTTTAGAATATCATATACTCAACAAATATTTTTTGAATGCCTTCCTTTGTGATATGTGTTTTGGATTCAATAAGGAAGACAGAATTCCTGCTTCTAGTGAGCCTCCTTGGGACTGCCAAGTTTCTGAAAATAAAGTAGCTTTGGACATCTTCTCTTAAATCAAAGAATGAAGTTTTCTGTAAATTATCCTCTGTTTACTATTAAATTCAATAGGAAGAGGTCTTCCCTCTGGGCATCCAGACAGAAGTGCTTAGATGAAAACAGGCCTCATATTTTAAATAAAAAGATCTGATTTCAAGTCCTGTTTCAATGGACAAGTAGCAGGAGCTTGACCATCAACATTCTTAGGATGCTTTGGTTATCCCATCGATAAAATTGAGAAGGTAAATGGTGACAGTTAAGAGTAAAACAAACCTGTGAGTTAGGAAACTCAGATTCTTAATCTTACTCTAATTCCTTGTGTGACCTTTGCAATTTACTTTACCTCTAGTGCCTCAATTTCTACATTTACATGAGGTGATCTGATTAGGTAATTGTTAAGGTACCTTCTAGCTCTGACATTCTGTTTACATACTCTCAAGAGGGTAAAGAAAACATGAGATTAAAAATATGAATGCTTGTGTAGGACTGCATACACATGTGAGTATGTATGTGTCAATATTGTTTCTAACTGTTTTGTTGTTATGTATATATATACATATACACACACAAATACACATATATGCTGTTTATAATTTCTAAAATATTTACACCTCTTTCCAATCAATTTCCAGAGTAAATTTTCCTTTGTAAGTTCCTTTTTGTGGCTCAAACCTCTGCCTTACTCTTAACATTGACTTGAGCTTATCAAAAACATGAAAACCAATAAAGCTAATCTGTAAATTCATCCATAGAAGAGGATAGATTTATTGATATATTCATTCACCCATTTTAATGGGTATTTATTGCATATCAATTTTGTCCAAGCACTGTACTTACTGGATTCAAGTCACACAGATCAGGATTCAAATTTTTGTTACTCATTTTGTGAGCTATCTGACTTTGGGCAAGTCAAATCATCTCTCTGAACTTGTTTCTTCATCTTTAAAATGGAGGTAACCTACAACATAGAATTGTGTTATTTCTTGTAGACTGAATAAAGTCTTGCATTTAAAAGGTATACCATGTGTCTAGAATGTTATAAGTGCATCATGAACAGTAGATGTTAAGATTAAGAAATTTTCTCACTTTAATGTAACCCATAGGAGAAGCAAGAAATAATTTCAACTTGAAGTCCTTTTATTTTTTAAATTCCAGCTTTAATTTTGAACAGACACATGCCAAATATATCTTCCTTAAATCTGGCTTATTTTCACACTTTATTCCCATGTTCAAAAACTTACTTCTAATTTCCAGAGCACTAAGTCTAAGTTACTCTGACTGTCAATCACATTATTCTTCAATTCTATACATTCCACTTTTCTCTTCTTAACATAAGACAGGTTGAATGTTTCAATAAACACCTGTGCTGTTTTCGATCCATGTCTGAGTATCTGCAGATGCAGAAAACTGACTATTCTACTCCATTTTATATAGGGGAGTTGATCATCTGTGGATTTTGGTATCTGCAGGGGTTCCAGGAACCAAGACCCCCATGGATACTGAGTGACAACTTAAGTTTTGGAGGAGACATAAAGTATATGTGGATTTTCAACTGCTCAGGGTGTCAGTGCATTGTTCAAGGGCCAACTCTATAATAACTATATATTTTAGTTAACATTTAATTAATAAATCCTTGATCTCAAAGAGCCCATAAGTTAGTAGGGAGGATAAGAAACAAATATAAAAAAGGATAAGTGCTATGGAAGGGAGCAGAGAGCAAATACACCTAATCCAGTATTTAGGGGCTTATGAAATGCTTCCTAGAACAGGTGATATTGAAATACAAAGGATGACAGGATCAACTACAAAAACTGACCATCACTGAATCTCCCAAACTCAGTATAATGTCTGGCACAGAAAACATTCTCAGAAAATATTTGATAGATAAATGAATGAGTAAAAACTATTGAAAGCAGAAATAACAGAATGAACAAAGATACCAAGATGTGAAAACAATGTTTTATAAACCATACTAAGAGGGTACCCTACACACATAGCCTTAGCAAGTTAAGAGCAGAAATTTTCTCTAGAAGGCACCACCCACATGTTTTATACATATTCCTGGAATGTACTAAGCTTATTTAGATTTTCCTAAATTGTAGCAAGTGGAAATAGATTATACATGAAAAACCAACTTTGTATGATGTAGTCCAACTCAGTGTCTAAAATAATCATGATCAGAATCTTCATCCACAAACTGAATCAGATATCAATTTCTCTCAGCCTATAGTTATAACCAATCCTCTCTTATTTTTTGCATAAAACACATATTCTGCACAAATTCTGAAAATATTTCCTCACTCTCTTTTTCCCAGAATAGAGTCCAAATCCACTTGAGAGCCTGTAAGTCCTATATGAGGCCAGTTCTATCCATACTCTACTGAAGTCAAGAGGAGCTCCTTAGAAGTGCCAGATGAAAAGCTGACCTATGGGCATCCTGATTCAGCAGTGGTGATGCCAAAAGAAGTAAGCAATGCCAAGGAAATACAGTTTCTTAACCAAGAAACCTATGAAGATGGTGATAATTATTTTCTTTTCCACAGAAGCTGGCAAACAAATATAGGAGTAATATCATTAATAATAAGATAATGGTATATAGAAAAGTCAGAGAGAAAACAATGACCGGGGATAGTATAGAACTGTAGGATGATGGGACAATGTGGTCCTATGTAAAGAAAGCTGGATTAAGAGTAAGGAACTGTAAATTCCAGTATCCCAACCTGCTGTGTGGGTTTGGAAGGCCATTTCTCATCTCTAGACCCTATATTCTCATTTGTAACATAGTGTACTTAAAAGTAATTCAATAAAACAAACACATACTGAGTACCTACTTAGTGTCAGGCAATATACTTGATGTGAAGAAAGACACGGAGATGAATGTGACACACTAAGCCATACAGTAGGCCCTCAATACATAGTAATTGAATAAATAAATGGGTGGTCTTATCCTTTCATTACTCAGCCTAGTAAAATAAATAAACATGTAAATACATAAACTGTAACACAATCTATCACTAAATCAGATGAGAGGTACTTGTGGCCTGAATCAAGATAGGGGCAGTGTGGATGAAGACAACTAAGTAGAATATAGAATAAATAATACTTAGTGACTTACTAGATGTAGGTTGTTAATTGTTTCATTTACTGAAATATGAAGGGAACATTTAAAATCTCTGAGTACTTTGGGTTTGAGGCACCCATGTAATATTTAAATGGTAATCTAGGAAATATTATTCACAGGCTTTGAGCTTCAAAGAGGATATGGATCAAGAACAGAAATATGGGCACTAGATTTAAGTCATGTGAATGCATGAACCTAACCAGAGAGGGTGTAGAAAGTTTGAGTGACAGAAAGGTAGAGACTAGACAAAGAACAGGTATGAATGACCCATGGACATGGACAACAGTGTGGGAATTGACTGTGGGAGTGGCAGTTGAGATGGGCAGAGGAGGGCAAAAGGGAAATATTGGACAATTGTAGTAGGATAACAATTAAAAATGATAAAAAAGAAAGGTAGAGACCACAAGTATTTAATTGATTGGCAGGAATGGTGTCTATAAATAGATTGAGAAGGAATATCCAGAATGGAGTTGGGAGAATCATGAGTATATGGTGCCTGGCAGCTAAGGAAGTATAACATTTGAAATTGAGTGATCAACTATCAGTTTCAACAGAGTGGTCAAGTGATATGCATAAAGCATATAAAGTATCTACTGGTTTGGCAATTCAGAGATTACTAGTAAATTTGGTGTTAGGTACATGTATCTTTTTCAAGGAGTGGTTCTCAACCAGGGCTTCACATCAGCATCATATGTGGAACTTCATCAATCTACATATTTCTAAGCCTCACTTCCAGAGATTCTTATGCAGGAGATGTTGGGTGAGGCCCAGGTAATTTGCATTTTCGAAGAGTCCCACATGGCACTTGCATGTACCATGCTTTCTCTTACTCTAGACCCATTACAAACACTACTTTCCTTGCCTGGAGTAATGGGAACTCCCAAATCTACAACTCTGGTCCAGACCTCCTAGCTTAACTCTAGACTCAAATATCCAACAGCCAATCAGACATTCCCACCAAGTCTTCATTTACCCATCAAAGGTAATGTAAGGTAAAGGGGATTGCTATTTTATGTATAGTGGTTATGGAAAGTCTCTCTCATTAGGTGACATTTGAGCTGAGTTTCGAATAAAGTGAGAAAACAAGCCATTCAGCTAAATGGGGACAGGATAGCACCACCACATGGAGGGAACAGTATATACAAATAGCTGAGGCCAGAATGTGCTTGGCATATTCTGAGAAGAGCAAGGAGACCAGCATGCTTAGAGTGGAAAGAGTGAGGGAAGACTGGTAGCAAATGAAACAAGAGAGATAGCAGACGGCTGGATCATGTGGAGTCTTGTAGACCATGTTAAAGATTTTGCATTTTTAGAAGATATTGTAGGTTTTTGTCTAGAGGAGTGATACAATATGACTTGTAATTTTAAAGAGATCACTCTGGCTGCCCTATAGAGTATATATTTATGCAATGAACTTAGGGTGGAAACAGAAAGTAATTAGGAGGTTATTGCAACAGTTCATATGAGAGAGGAGTAACAGTAGAAGTGATGAGAAGATAGAATTGGAACTTAGAATTCTGGAACACTGGTTTTGTTTTCTTCCATCAAAATACCTGGTTTTTTTTTCCTATGTTCTTCCATGTCAGTGAAAGGTATTGCCTATATTTTCCCAACACAAAGTGTGTGTGTGTTTCTAAATGTCTCTTTTTTCCCCCTAATGTATACTGACTTTGGCCTGTCTGCATGCCTTAAGTTACACAAGCATGCCATCACTACAGAATTTACATCTATGCCACTTATAGCATGCTTCAACTACATCTTTTTATATGGTGTGCCACACTTCCTGCTGGGCCCTTGTGTCCCCATTCATGCACCAAAAGTGTACCATGGAGGTGGTGAATATTTTAGATTTTAGTAAGCATCTGGCCACATGTTGTTTAGATTCTGGTGTTTACTCAGCAGAATACTCCCCTGCTTTACATATATTCCAGCATACCCTTCAGTTTCTTTAGCTATGTAACTTTTTTCTCCACATTAACCAAGAAATTTTAAAACTTAGCAATGTGGTAAAGAGACAAAGCAGGTCAAGTGCTTGGGAATGGTAGGAGCTTTGAGGTCACTGATGTGTCCACATTCCGCATTCCCCTGCAAGGGAAGACAGCGTCCTACAGGTGACAACAGCACAGAGGATTACATTCGGTACTGGGAGCAGTTTATTTTCAGAACTGACATCCTACCCAGTACTAAATATAGCCAGTCTCTTCCTTTCAAACAAGGGTTTCTTTTCTGTTAAACTTCAATAAAGCTCTTAGTTCGGTATTACAAAGTCAGTCTCCCTCCCTCCCACCCTCATCCCCACCCCTCTCCACTACCTTTATGAAACTTATTATTGTTATACTCCCTCTCCCCAACCACCTACTTTCTTCTCTCTGGACTCCTTTGTTTCTTCTCCTTCTAAATTTCTCCTCTTTCCTATTTCTCTACTCTGATTTCTTTCTTTTTTATTATCCTTACCCAAGGACATTTTTTTTTCATTGCTTTTAGGGAGAGAGGAAGGGAGAGAGAGAAACATCAATCAGTTGCTTCCCATAGTACTTGGACCAATGATTGTATGTGTCTGGACCAGGGATTGTATGTGCCCAGACCACGAATCAAACTTGCAATCTAGGCATGTGCTCTGACCTGAAATCAAATCTGCAACCTGAACCACACCTGCCAGAGCTCTCCTCTGATTTCTTTGCTAATTCCTCTGGGTACTTTTCTCTTGGTGTACCCAATTTTTTAAAAGACTGTCTCTTAGGAACCCCCACCCCAATAGGTCAAGAGAATACAGATGCCCTAAGACTAAAATGACATATTTTATTTATTTATTTTTAAATCTTCCTAGGCTGAAGATAGTTATATCTGTCTACTTATGTGCCAAGTGACTGTCATGTAATATTAATGACATGCTAGCATTTTTTGAGCATTAATGCAGTATTTTCATCTCCCCCCCCGCACTGCCATTTGACTCAGCAATTCAACTGCTAGGATTATATCTGAAGAATCCTGAAACACCAATCCAAAAGAACCTATGCACTCCTATGTTCATAGCAGCACAATTTACAATAGCTCAGTGCTGGAAACAGCCTAAGTGCCTATCAGTAAGTGAGTGGGTCAAAAAACTGTGGTACATTTACACAATGGAATACTATGCAGCAGAAAGAAAGAAGGAACATTGTATTTGTCAAAATACTTTATACATATAACTTTAATAAAAAATCCTCCAAATAAGGCACTAAAATCATCCTCATTTTTATGATGGGACAACTGGGGCCAAGAGGGGTAAACATAAGTTACCTTAGGTCAAACAGCAAATATATGCCATATATGGAATTTGAACCTAGGCAGTCTGACTACAGAGTTTACACCCTTAACTCCCACATCATACTACTTCTCTATAATAGAATTAGTGTCTATATTAATGCCTATTAAATAAGCCTTTTGAGCAAATGGTGCTGGGACAACTGGATAGCTACAGGCAAAAAAAAAATTAGGTTCTACCTTTACTTCAAACCATACACACAAATTAACTCAAAATGAATCATAGACCCAATGTATGAGCTAAAATTACAACATTCTTGAAAGAAAGGATAGAAGTAAAACTTTGTGACCTGGGATTAGGCAAAGCCTTCTTAGATACAATAACAAAAGCACAATGACAAGAGAAAACAATAGAGAAATTATACTTCAAAATCAAAATCTTTTTTGCTGCCAAACATATCATCAACAAAGTGAAAATACAACCAACAGAAAGGGAACAATGTTCACAAGTCACATATTTGATAAGGAATTTGTATCTATAATAGATAGAGAAATCTTTCAACTCAACAACAACAACAACAAAAACAAATAACTGAATTGAAACATGGGCAAAGAATTTCAATAAACACTTATCCAAATAAGACATACAAATGGCCATTGTGTGCATGAAAAGATGCTCAACATCATTAGTTATCATGAAAATGTAAAGCAAAATACAATTAGATGCCACTTCACATCCACTGGGATAGCTAAAATCAAAACAACAGAATAACAAGTGTTTACAAGTATATGGCAAAACTGAAAGCCTCATATACTGCTGGCAAGATTGTAAAATGATGCAGCTACTTTGGAAAACAGTTTGAAAGTTCTTCAAAATGTTAAACATGAAGTTACCACATTATTTGGCAATTCCATTCCAAAATATATATCCAAAAGAATTGAAAATATATGATTACACAAAAACCTGTACACAAATATTTATAACAGCATTATTTGAAACAAACAAAAGTAGGAAACAACTCAAATGTCTACCATGCTGATGATTAGATAAATAAAATTTTGTCTAGCCATATGATGAACTATTACTCAGCCATGAAAAGGAACAAAGTATTGATTCACGCTACAACATGGATGGACCTCGAAACATTATAGTAAGTGAAAGAAGCCAGGCACAAAAGGCCACATACTATATAATTCCATTTATATGAAATGTCCAGTATATGGCCTTACCACCCTGAATGCACCTGATCTCATGTGAAATGTCCAGAACTGGAAAATCCATAAAGACAGTAAGTAGATTAGTGAATTCAGGGACTAGGGAGAAGAGAACATGGGGAGTGACTGCTAATGAGTACATGGTTTCTTTTAAGGTTGATGAAAATGTTTTGGTATTAGATAGTTGTGTTGGTTGCACAACTCTGTGAACAGATGAAAAACTACTGAATTGTTCACTTTAAATGAGTGAGTCTTATATGTGAATTATACATCAATAAAGCTATTTTTTTAAAGAATACATTTGGGAGTCTCTTTAGTCCTCATAAAAATAGACTCCTGTAATAAGTCCCTCTTCACTTGGCCAGAAGTACCTAAGTCTAATCTCTGACTGATAGACAGAATGTTTTCAGGCTTTTTGTATTATAAACAATGCTACAATAAATAGTTTTACATTTATTTTTGGGGGTATTTGTGCTATTCTATCTGTAGAATAAATTTCTAAAGTGAAAATCCTGGGACAATGAAGCTGAGGTAGCAATACTTATATCAGAGAAAATAGACTTCAAAATCAAGGCCATAACAAGGGACAAAGAAGGTCATTACATAATAGTAAAGGGATTGATACAACAAGAGGATATAACCCTAGTAAACATATGTACGCCCAACATAGGAGCAGCTAAATATATAAGGAAAATATTGGTGGACATTAAGGGAGAGATGGACAGCAATACAGTCATAGTAGGAAATTTTAACACCCCACTGATATCAATGGGTGGATCTTCCAGTTAAAGAAAATCAACAAGGCAACAGCAACCTTAACACACTGAATTGGATGGATTTAATCTATATTTACAGAACATTTCATCCTAAAGTGGCAGAATATACATTCTTTTCAAGTACACATGGAAGAGTCTCAAAGATAGACCACATGACTAAACACGAAATAAGCCTTAATAAGTTCAGGAAGTTTGAAATCATATCAAGCATCTTCTCTGACCACAGTGGTATGAAACTAGAAATCAGATACAATAAAAAAAAAAAACCCTGAAAACACTCGAACACATAGAGACTAAATAGCACATTACTACATAATGACAAAATAGCATGTAATTAAATAAGTTAATGATGAAATTAAGGAAGAAATCAAAAGTTACCTGGAAACAAATGCAAATGAAAACACAACCACCCAAAACCACAGTGAGAGCAGTCCTGAGAGTAAAGTTCATAGCATTATAGGCCTACTTAAAGAAGATAGAAAAATCTCAGATAAACAATTTAACCCAACACCTAAAATAACTTAAAAAAGAACAACAAACAAAGCCCAGAGTAAGTACAAGAAAGGAAATAATAAAAATCACAGGGGAAATAAATGATATAGAGAATAAAAATACAATCCTAAAATTAATGAAACTGGTTCTTTGAAAGAAAAACAAAATTTTTGAAACTTTAACCAGGCCCATCAAGGCAAAAAGAGACAGGACCCAAATAAATGAAATCAGAAATGAAAGAGAAGTAACAAATGACACCAAAGAAATACAAAAAGAAAATACTGTGAAAAACTATATGCAAAGAAAGTAGACAACCTGGGAAAAATTGACAAATTCCCACAAACATACAATATTCCAAAAATCAGTCAGGAAGAATCCCAAAATGTGAATAGATTGATTACAACTAGCAAAATTGAAGCAGTAAAAACAGAACAAAACAAAAAAACCAAAAAAAACCCCCAAACCTCCCAACAAACACAAGTCCTGGACTGGATGGCTTCTCAGGCAAATTCTACCAAACATTCAAAGAACAGCTAACACCTATCCTTCTCAAACTATTCCCAAAAACTCAAGAGGAGTGAAGACTTCCAAGCTCTTTTTAAGAGGCCACAATTACTCTAGTTTCAAACCCATATAAAGACACCACAAACAAATATAATTATAGACCAATTTCCCTGCTGAACATAAATGCTAAAATCCTCAGCAAAATATTAGCAAACTGCATCCAGCAATACATTAAAAGATCATATACCATGATCAAGTGGGATTTATACTGGGGATGCAAAATTAGTACAATATTCACAAATCAATAAACATGTACATCACAAAAATAAAATGAAGGATAAAAATAACATGATCATATCAATAGATACACAAAAAGCATTTGATAAAATTCAGCACCTGTTTATGATTAAAAATTAACTCCCAGCAAACTAGGAATAGTGAAATGAGAGAACAACAAATACCATATAACTTCACTTAAATGTGGAATCTAATGAACAAAATAAATTGATGAACAAAATAGAAACAGAGGCATGAATACACGGAACAGATTGACAGCTATCAGTGGAGAGGGCTTTTGGGAGACTGGATGAAAGAAAGTGAAGAGATTAAGCAAAAATTATATATATATGAGACACATAGACACAGACAACAGTTGGTGACAGAGGAAAGGGGGAGAAGGAGGGAAATGAAGATTGAAAGAGACTTTACCTTGGGCGATGGGTCACAAATGCAGTGTACTGATGATGCTTTATTGAGTTGTGTACTTGAAACCTGTATGATTTTGTGAACCAATGTCACCCCAATAAGTTCAATAAAAAATAAAATTTAAAAAGGAATACATGTATTTTAATTTTGCTTAATAGTATCAAATGGTTCTCAAAAACTTGTACCGATTTACAATGCCACCAAGACTTTTGGGGAATGTTTATTTTCTCACATTCTTACTAAGTATATTATCAAATTTCTTGACCTTTTTTCCATCTGAAAAGTAGAAAATTATGCCTTGGATTTTTAAAAAATATTTTATTTATTTATTTTTAGAGAGAGGGGAAGGGAGGGAGAAAGAGGGAAAGAAACATCAATGTGTGGTTGCCTCTCACACACCCTGACCTGGGAACCTGGCCTGCAACCCAGGCATGTGCCCTAAAAGGAATCAAACCAGTGACCCTTTGGTTTGCAGGTCCATGCTCAATCTACTGAGCTATACCAGCCAGGTAGGTTTTTAAAAATATAAGTGAGACTTAACATTTTTATGTAAATATTGGCTATTTATATTTCATTTTGAGAATTGTACTTTCATGTTCTTTGTTTATTTTTCTATTGAGTTATGTTTCATTATGGACCTGTAAGAAATACATTTAAATATCAGTATTAATATATAAGCATGTGGCACATTTACATAATGGAATACTACTAAGCCATAAAAAGAAGGAAATCTTACCTTTTGTGGCAACATGAATGGACCTGAAAAGTATTATGCTAAGTGAAATAAGCCAGTAAGAGAAAAAAAACTACCATATGATTTCACTTATATGTGGAATCTAATGAACAAAATAAACTAACAAAATAGAAACACTCTCATAGATATGGAGAACACACAGCTGTCAGAAGGGTGGGTTGTTGGGGGGCAGGGTGAAAAAGGTGAAGGGATTAGCAAAGAAGAAACTCATAGACCCAGACAACAGTATGGTGATTACCAGAGTAAAAAGGGGGTTGGAAGAGGTAGAAGAAGATAAAGAGGGGAAATGCTGATGGAAGGAGACTTGACTTGGGGTTGTGAAAATACAATACCATATATATAGATGATGTATTGTAGAATTGTACACCAGAAACCTATATAATTTTATTAAGCCCTCCAATAAATTCAATAAACTTTTTAAAAGCATGAAGGCAACTAGACCTGTGGCATAAACATTAACATTTGTATCACTTTGCCATTGGCCTTTTAACTTTATTTGTTATGCTTTGCAAATGTTTTAAATTGTTTTGTAGTTAAACTAATTAATCTTTTTCATTATGGGATTGACATATTGGTTTTGTGCCATATCTCCCTATGTTTTCTTCTAGTACTTCTTATATTTTGATAATTTCATTTTTTCAATAAATCTTTAATCCATTTAAGTTTATTTTGGTGGAGGGATTAGTTAGTAATCCAGGAGAGCTGCTCCATAGGATGTATAGCTTATGCATTGTACAAAGGTGCCTTGAAGAGGATATTTTCTTTGACTTTAAATCTTAAATTTTTTACTAAGATCTATCTAATTATGTGTCATTCATCCCATTATTCCTGCTTGAGACTTAATGGGCTCTTTAAATCTGAACCCTTAAGTCATTCTTGAATTTAAGGAAATTTTAGTTCAGTATTTCTTTGATTGCTTCCTCTCCTCCCTTACTCACGTTTTTTCTTCTTTCTGTCTTTTTGTCTCTGTCTCTGTCTTTGTGTCTCCCTTCTCTTCCCTTCCCTTCCTTTCCTTTCTGGAACTCTCATTAAATAGGTATTAGGTTTCTCATAAAGATCAGTATTTCTCTTAAGTTTCCTTACTTTTTTTTTTTTGGTTTGTTTTTCTGTGTTGAATCCTAAGAGAATCTCTGTATTCAATCTTCAACTAAGTTATTCTGGTTTTAGCATATTGCTAGTTACACCTTTAGTAATGAGTAAATGTTTGGTAATTATGTTTTTAATTTCTAAAACCTCTATAGTAGACATTTGTCATATTTGTGTCTAACTAACATAAAATCAATAGCCTTTCTATAGTTGGGAAATTCTTACATTATAATTTTTACCTCTCAAATGTTGAAGTCAAAACTCAAACTTCTACTCTGTGCTGAAACTAAGACGTAGGAATATTACTTACGTCTACCAATCAGATGTCCTAACATGACACTTTGATTTGGAATTGAAGACATGCATAAAGAAATGCTGTACGGTTTTCATTTTGCTGGAATAGGTGGTAGTGAAGGAACTTGGCTTTGAAGGATGGCAGAGATTGCAAGGTCAAGTTCTTAATTAAAGTGGCATCAGTGCTGGCAGCAGTAGCTGTTGCAGTAAAGTCAATTTCTTGGCACCTATGCAGCAGCAACAGTTTTTCTTATCAGGCAAGTTCTATGGCATTAGTCCTAGGCAATTGTTTCTGGAAACTGAGACTCAAGATTGGTTTTTCAGCCTTTCCTTAATAAATAACTGCAGTATGAACATAATCCCAATTTCAGCATCCCCTTTCGAAACCATTTCTTTCTATATTTTCTGCTCACTGCTTCTAATGCCAGAATCACAGCATTTTCTTGACCCTACTGGGACCTCTAATCCATTAACCCTGCTACTTTTTACTGCTACTTTCCTTCTTACCTGACTGTATATTTCATGGTCCATCATTATAATCACTCCCAGGAATACACCATTAATTCCTTTGCTTCTCTTTCCATTCATCATAGTCATCTAGGAAAAAGCCCAAAGCTGATTAAATTCAATTCTCCACTTATTCTGTTTCCATGTTAACTGGTTTGATCCATTTAATTTTATTCTTTAAATTCATGACCATTAATCTCAGAGGGCATTTAGTGCTGCCTGGCAATGTATAACATTTTTATACCCACTCTATAGATGACTATTTTATACTACCTATTCTCTCCTTAATTCTCCAATATCTAGTAATACTCCATTTTCACTCTCAACTGATGACCCTGTTTAATAAGCTACCCTGGTTAAGGTTACCACTGGCTCCCATATTCCTAATTTCAAACATTGCTTATCCGTCTTCATCTTACTTGACCTGTCAGTATTATTTACATGGCCAGTTACTCTCTCCTTCCTCAAACACTTCTTTTACTTGGCTTCCAGGACACCTCTTCATACTTCTCCTACCTAACTGGTTATTTCTACATAGTATTCTCTGGTGATATTTTAGTATCCAGTTGCAAAATATTTAAGCAATGCACAACTCAATCCTTAGTCCTCTTCTCTACACTCATTCTTTAGCTGATCTCATCCATTCTCATGACTTTAAATGTGCCTTCTATATATAGAGGATTCTCAAATTAATATCTATAGCCTAAGATCCTTCCCTTGAACTCCTGAATAATATATTCTACTCTTTACTCAACATTTCCACTTGGATATTTAATAGACATCTCCTACTTAACATGTCAAAAACCTCAGCTCTTCAATCTTCAACAAAAATTAATTAGTTCTGTAATTTTCTTCATCAGAATAAATAGTTCCTTAGTTATTCTAGTCCCTCAGGCAAAAATCTTGGAGTTATCCTTGTCTTTACTCTCTCATGCCAAAAATTCAATCTATTGGCAAATATTGTCCATATTTCCTTTTAAATGTATCTAGAATCTGACCTTATATCCTTATGCCCACTGCTAACACCCTGCTTCAAGCCATAGTCATCTCATTCCTGTATCATTGTAATAGCTTACTAACTGATTTCCCCACTTTTACCTTTGCCCTCTCTAGTCTATTGTCTACACAACCACTAGAGTGAAACTGTTAAAATGTAAACTACATTACATCAGTCTTCTGCCCATAACCCTACAATGGTTTTTCACATATCTTACTGAAAGCCGAAATACAGCAGTCTACAAGATCTCATATAATTTAGTCTATTCTCATCATGTTTATTTCAACTTCTACCACTCTTCCTTACTCACTCCACTGTGGCCATGCTGGTCTCCTTACTATTAATAAAATTAACAAATTCATAAATACAGACAACGGAATAGTGGTTACCAGAGATAAGAGAGATGGGGGGAGGACAAAGAGGTTAAGGGGGTCAAATACATGGTGACAGAAGGAGACTAGGCTTTGGGTAGTGAGCACACAATAGAGTATACAGATGTCATTTTATAAAGTTGTACAGCTGAGCTTTATATAATATTATTAACCAATGTTAATGCAATAAACTTACTAAAGTTTCTATAGATATTAGAATATAGATATATATAAATAAATACCCAGACACTCCTTGTGCTTGTGACATTCTTCTTTTATCCTCAGTTTACCTCATCACATCCTTTAATTCCTGGCTCAATTATTACTTTATCACAGAGGCCTTCTCTGATTATATCATCTATAAGAGCACACATACAGGCACACATTGACATAGCCTGTCATTTGCCGTCTCCTTTACTCAGCTTGATATGATTTTTTGAATCATGTATTTCTTTGTTGTTTCTAGCATCCCATTGAAATATAGGCTCCTTAAGGACAGGGACTTTGTTTGTTTTACTCTCTGCTGTATCCCCAATGTCTAAAAGAATAGCTGGCACATAGTAGCAACTCAATAAATACTTGCTTATGTTTAGACTAACCTGCACAGGTTATATTGCTTACAAATAAGAACCCTGGTGTCCTTTTCTGAACAGAAGATTGTTTTTATTTTATGAATGTGATATATTAATAATGTATTCTATGAGTGTATAGGTCTTTCTCTAAATACTATTTATCCATATTTATAGATTTTTTTCTTTCTCCATTTACTATTTCTTAGACTTAGTTATTGTGTTGGTTGAGTGTAGAGATTCCCTTTAATATTCTTTTACTTTTCACTAAATATTTGTTGTTTCTTGATCACCTGTTTATATTTACACATGAAGACCTAGATTAAAAAGTGTTTGTGCCTGGAATTCATATCCTCTATAGATGTAAAAATCCTCATTCTATTGGCAAGTAATGCAGACTCTGATTGTTATATGCCTAGTCCATTGCACATGGGAGCAGGTAAAACCAGAAAGTTCCCCCTTCATGGTGGATGGTGCTTTTTTCATTGTTGTTCCATTACAGTTGTCCCAATTTCCCCCCATTGCTCTCCCCTGCCCTGCCCAGCCCACACTCCCACAGTCAATCCCCACCGTGCTGTCCATGTCCATGGGTCATTTATACTTGTTCTTTAAATAAGGTCTTCCCATTCTTTCCTCTCTTGTCCCCCTCCTGCCTCCCTTGTCATCCATGTCAGTCTGTTCCTTGTTTATATGCCTCTGGTTCTATTTTGTTTGTTTGTTTCATTCATTAGATTCCACTTATAGGTGAGATCATATGGTGTTTGTCTTTTACTACCTGACTTATGCTCTCCAGTTCCATCCATGCTGAACTCCTACCCTTCACAATGGCATTGATGGTGCTTTTCTAATTAATCTTGAGTCCATGTAGCAGCCAGACATTGAGCATTCCCTAATGCTCAATCCGATATCTTTCAATGTAAGAATACTTCATTTAAAGTGTTCATCTTGGGTCAAACACCAGTGATGGGGAGGATTCATATAACTGTTCCTCAGTCTTTTAATTAAATGCACCATCTGTCATCCTATGTTCCATTTCCTTTGTCTCCTTGCTACCTCTGATCTAGGGTATTCCAGGGTTCTACTAGTAAAACTAGTTTTTTGGAGATCTCTCTTTTGTCTCTGTGGCCATGCCACTACCTAAACTCTGTTTCTGGTAATTATATAACTATGAAAAATATTTGATACAACCAACAAATATGTGGCAAACATATTTTCCCCATATGTATATGATTAGTGAAGATTTCATCATTAAACTACTTTGAACATGATTTATAAAAGGAAATTTATTTCACGAATATGCTCTGCATAACTGGGTGTTTGATATCTCCTTAAGCTTGGCTACCATTTGCATTTAACATACACAATCTGGCATTTACCAGCAGCAGAGATACTTGAACTAGCATGTCACTTGAACTATACTCAAAGAATTATGTTGCCAGATGTAATTCTTATCCTTTTTTAATCAGCACATGTTTCACAGACCAATATCAGTTCTAAGATTATTTATTACCAATCCCTGAGATAAGTATGATAAATATACAAATTGCACAAGTGTGATTAGTATACTAATGAAATATACAGATGGTGTATAAGTATTTAGACATCATTAGAGAATTTTGACATTGCTACTACATCCAAATGCATGATTTCCTATTTTACAAAAGTTTATGGTAGATTAGAATATTTTAAAAATGGTTCTTCACCACAGAGAATTGAGAAACCCAGCTTTAGAGTGTCTCAATAATGCTTTTGGTCAGGTGGCATAGTTTCCCTTCTTGCATTACCTTTGTCTTCCTCATGGTTGGCCTTTAAGCCAAAGAACCTGGCTACTTTCCAAGCAGCCGTTTCCGCATAGTATAATAGCTATAGCCAGTGAACTGAAAGTGCATTTCCTGCCACCATACTGTAAAATTATTATTAATGTAATAAGAGAATGCACTTCTGGTTTTGGCACTGATGTTTGGGATGCTGCATCAGTGCTGGTAGCTTGAAAGAGTAGACAATATTTTGGACTATGGATTAACAGAGATAAAACCACAAAGAATATTTCCTGTTAAAATATGCTACATTTGATCCACTTAGAGATAATTTGATAGGAAAACATTTTAAATGAAAATAGGTAAAGTTTTTCTTATATGGGATCATGAATCTTTGCTCAAAGAAAATTTTAGGGAGGTGAGTATTAGATCATTTTAAGAAATACTTTTTTAAAACAACTAATGCAGTAGTTTTCCTTATCAGGTAAGTACTCAATCAGAGACTGACTTACAAACTGCCATTGATTCTGTGATAATGAGTCATGCAATGAGTTGAAAATTAGATTAAGCTCTAGGGCCTTTTCCAAAGCAATATTCTGTAATTATGAGCTGGGATAATTTAGGCAGCTAAGGAAAGAAAATTAACTTTAAATCATGAATCATTAAGTGTGAGGCACTGTGATTCCCCTTTAATTTAGAGAAAAATTCTGTTATGCTTCAGAAAGGTTGTAATACTGAGGGCACTTGAGGGCTGAAAGTTCACTTGGGTTTGTTTAGGATCCCAGACCCATAGTTTGGAACCAAGAGAAGACAGTGCAGATTTTAAAAAAGAGTAAATGGAAATGAAGGCAGAAATACAGAAATACAGTACCTGGAAACATTGTGTGTAGAATGAATAGTTCCAGTATCCTTCTTACATAGATCAATCCTGACGTTTAAATCATTCCCTCAAAAACTAGATAGTCTTATGCTTCTATTCTAGACTATTTGTATTTTCTGCAGAAATTCATTTTTTGGGGTCATGCAGCAGACCACTGTACATCAGCCAGGTTAGTCCTTTTAGAATTTGAGGGTGCCCTAGGGAAGAAAGACTAATACAGATGTGCAGTTGTTTATTAAAGTTATAAAATGTAAGACTTCAAACACAACCAGGGTAAAGCAAAAAGTGAAAAGTAAGTGGTTGTTATTAGAACCATCTTAATACTCGAAAATTATAAAAATAAAAATGTCTACCCTTTACAATTATAAATTGAAGATTAGAAACTATCCAAGTTACTGTTGGAGATTGAAATCCTGGAGAATAGAAAAGTTAATTGAGATTGAGAAGACTGTCCAATTGTTTATAAGGTCTTTATATTGTCTTCTGCTTATTAAAATAAAAAATGTAATAACATTAGAAAGTTAACATGTTGCTAACAACACTCTACTGAAATAATTTCTTAGAGCTCAAAGCAATAGGAAGAATTTAATGTCAAACTACCTATAGTGTCTCAATTTGTTTATTTTTGTAAATTATTTTTGACTAAATGTCCCAGAAACAAATCAATGTAAAGGATTGTTAACATTTATTTGTGTACAGGTATAAAAAAAGTAATGTGAAATGCTTTAAGAAAAGAAAAGAATTTTGTTATGAGCCAATTCATACTGTTGCAAATATCTTGGATCCAAAACTGAAAGGCAGAAATGTAAATAATGATAGCGCTGCTGCTGCTGCCCTAGATTAAATTACAAAACAAGCAGCACATTTAGAAATTTATGCTGGAAAAATCTTTCAAATGTGTCTGAATACAGAGCAGTTACAGTGTTTGTGCAGTCATGCAGTTTGGAATTGTGCCAAGTGTAACGCTCTTACTCCTGGTCCCACCCTCCTGATGAGGAATCTGAAGGCCAGGTTACAATTCAAGGCCTCTATATCCGGCTCAAGTTCCTACCCAGTGTTGAAGAGCTTTCAGTCCTACTATATTTGCTAGTGAAAATAATAATATTAATAACCCTTGGTGCTTATTATGTAGTGAACATTATGCAAGATTAATTATATATTTTCTCTCAACTACATTAACATATCTATGAGGTAAGTACTGTCATGTTCAGATGGGGAAATTGATGCTCAATAAAAGTTAAGAAAAATTGATCAAGGTCAAATTGCTTTATCTGCTCATTTAGCGGTCTATTGAAATATAAGTAGTCTCTCCTGATGTCAAGAATGACTTTTTTTTTATGACAAGGCCAAGTATCTTAGAATACCACAGTGAGGTTTCCCAACCCTGAACATTTAACTTCTGCCCTAACATGACTCCCATCACAGTAGTCTTTGCCTGTTATACCTGCTGGTTGCTTTCAGCCACACAAATAAACAGTTGTCAGAGGCCCTCCATAGCTATGCCTCATGACAGTCCTTGTATCAGCCCTCAGTCTTATGGGGTGCACAGTAGCAATGTAACTTAATATTACTACAGGATCTCCAATGTACCCTTAGTGACAGAAACAAGTAATAGATCAAAGACTTTTACAGTGCTTCGAGGAAATCATTCCATAAAAACACCAGCTACCTTACCTATCCAAATTGCCTATCTCTGATTGAAACAAAATTTAGGGGTTTAAATTGGTGTGGAATGAGGCAAGTTTCTCCAGCTTGGAGAAGGATGGTTTTCTCTACAGCTTCTCCTGAGACTGGAGCCACATTGAATCTCCATTATCCATAAGGAATGTTTGAATGGAGGGAGGAGACTGGTAATTAAAACGGACTTGTATGTTCCTTAGACATGAGTTCAGACATTATTGGAAATTAGTAAAGAGGCTTTGCACTCAGTACTTTACTATCTTATTCTTCCTTGATTCCATGTTTTTCTAAAATAAAATTTGAATCAGATACACAAAGGAAAGATCCCCTGAAGCTCCATCCAATGAATTGGGGGAAACTGAAAATCTACGCATCACCTGGAAAGGCTGCTACAAAATAATCCACAGGTAGAGTGATTCTAGGCCAAATGAAAGGAGTCTATTGCTAAGACTGGTGTAACAGATTTCCTGTGGAAGACTTTTTTCCCCTTTAGTAATGTTCTAAACAACCAGTGTGAGCAATGGTTGTGTGAGGCAGTGTCTCTGCCTCTCTGACTTTAGTTTCCTGAATTGTTCTTTTTTCTCCTGTTGTGTGTGTGTGTGTGTGTGTGTGTGTGTGTGTGTGTGGCTAATTCTTTGTGTGGTTAGTGTTTTTCTATATAACACAACACTGAGAGAAACATTCTAAACTGCATTTGCCAGGAAAAGTCTGTTCTCCTTAGAATTGAAACCAACACTACACTTTGCAGAAATATAGATGGTAGGATTGTTACAGGAAAATGTCACCCCAACTGCCCCAGGAAGCAGGAACCCTTTTGCTGCTGCTTAACCACTTCTTGCTCATTACTGTGGTAGGTTGGCTGCTTTCACACAAATTACCTCAAGAGATCTTTTCAGATAGCATTGTGTCTGCCCTGTTCATGCCGTTCTTGTTTTTCTAAGATTCTTGCCTATTCTTAGCATTTGGATGGAATTTCTGCTATAGGATTACCAATGAAACACACACACACACACACACACACACACACACACACACACACAGAGTTTCAGAGTTGCATTGAATTACACTTTTTGAAAGTTCAAACTTAGTTTTCCCAAAGCTCTACCTAGTTCACAAGTGGGCTTACCTCCAAAGTCCTAGAATGAAATTCTCTTCCCTGTACCTTCCCTTATCAAAGTCACCAGGCTACACTAAAGTGCATGCCTTTCTGTGTTGCATGCTTCCTACGGGGAGTCTAGCTCCCAAAAAGAGAAGAGAAAATTGGACTGTGTAAACACACTTTTTCACACTTTTTTCTTAATATACTATAAACATATAAGATATATAAGTGGAATCATACAGTATTTTTCCTGTAGTGTCTGGCTTATTTTACTTAACATAATGTTTTCAAGGTTTATCCATATGTAGCATGTATCAGAATTATATTCCTTAAAGCTGAATAATATGCCATTGTAAGGATAGACCACATTTTGTTTATCCATTTGTCTATTGATAGACATTTTTATGTTGTCCCCCCTTTTGGATACTGTGGATAGAAATCTTATGAACTTTCATGTAAAAGTTTTTGCTTGAAAACCTGTTTTAACTTCTTTTGTAGATATACTTAGGAGTGCAAATTTTTGTGTCACATGGTAGCTATGTTTAACATTTTGAAAAATCGTCAAACTGTTTTCCACAGTGGCTGCAGCATTTTACATTCCAACCATCAAAGTACAAGAGTTCTGATTTCTCCATGGCCTCACCAACACACGTTATTTTCCATTTTTAAAAAATTTATTATTGCTGTCCTAGTGGGTATGAAGTGGTATCTCATTTTAGGTTTGATTTATTTCCCTGATGAAGGAATAAATGAGGATCGGAGTAAAAACAGACATGTTATTGTTTACCCTTTACATAAGCTACACCAGGAATAAGAAAAACTTTCTTTTCAAACAAATCTATGAGATAGGTAATAATATTACTTTTGTAAATGAGGAAACTGAGATTCAGAGAGCTAAAATATCCAAGGCCATACAATTAGGTGGTGAAGTCATGTCATCCATGCAGTTTAACCTCAGGGTCTGTACTTTTAACCACAATGACATTCTGAAACTAAACTAAAAGGTCCCAAAGAGCAGATACCATATCTCCTGTGTTTTTTATGCTTGAGAATATTGGACTTTGCACACAGGAAGAACTTCAGAAATATCTGTTAACTGGTCATGGGAATATTTAAAGCCCTGCTTGAAAAGCTCAGAATTATTAAAACAGAAATTGTATGAGTAGAATAATCGTAACTAGAAAGGGTTTTATTAATACCACTTGCTGCGGCTGTTCAGATCTGAGTCCTTCTTATCTGTTTTCTCCCTGGAAGCTATGTTTTCTTTTCTTCAGTATCTACATTTTTCTGTGTACTGTGTACATAAGAGAGGAATTTTAAAACCCCTCTTGTGGAAAGACATTCTTCCTGCTTAAAGTTCAAACTTAAAACTAATCTTGCATTTTGCGCAAGCACATATGCTAGGAAAAAGAATTAAAATAAAAGTATTTACAACCTCTAATCCTCACAAAATCCACTAAAGAGAATTCTGTCCTTGTAGTTCCTGTACTTTGTCCCAAAGATCAGGATAAGGGTTAAGAGATAGAAATGGAACAAACCAGGATTTGTTTTATTTACATTAAAAGTTTAGACAATTACCAAAAGAAAAAATTCATTTAGGCTAGATATGAGTGTTTTAGGCAGTTTAGAGAGAGATAGAAAAAGATTGAATTATTTTCTATGTCACAATGCATGGAAATTTGGGGGAGTAAATGAAAATTATTTTTTAAAAGATAGTTTGCTATTTGTTGTGAAAGGCATACTAAGACTGAAAAATAAAACCTAAGGACTTTTTAAACATGTTTTTTGGATCTTAGACAAGTATTTATTTGGATATTGACACCATGCTGAGACTGCCATGAGGTAGATTAATTTTATATAGGTTACATTTGGGAGATAATATCTAATTTTAGCAAGGGTGTGAGAGTCTGAGTTGGTACAGCCACTTGGGGGTATATTCTGGCTGTTATAGCATAATTGAAAATGTTAATAATTTATGACACACCAGTTTAATTTCTTTCCTAGAGAAAAACGCACACATGTATTGGGAGATAAGTACAGAATTTTTCTACAACACTGCAAAAATTTGAAAATGGACTGATTGTCCAATAATAGAGAAATAGTTTTAAAAATTATGTATATGGGTTTTTACAAAAATTTTAACATATTAATATAGATCAGCATGTCTAGTTCATTTCAGCTCCTTCACTGCCAAACCTGGGGGGAGAAGAGACTGCTTGTTTGTCAGCCTTTACTTTGTCTATGATGCCCAAGGTATAAAAGGTATCTGCTGCATCAGAATTTAAACTGCACACTGTACTTAGTTTTCTTTTTTTAAAGTATATTTACTGAATATGCTATCACAGTAGTCCTAGTTGTTTTCTACACTTTCTCCCCCTTTGCCCCATATCACCCCACCCTCCAACATTCCACCCCCTTAGTTCATGTCCAGGGGTCACACATATAAGTTCTTTGGCTTCTTAATTTCCTAGACTGTTCTTAACCTCCCCCTGTCTATTTTGTAGCTACCATTTATGCTTCTTATTCCCTATACCTTTTCCCCCTGTCTGCCCCTTCCCCTCCCCACTGGTAACCCTCCATGTGATGTCCATTTCTGTGAATCTGTTCCTGTTCTAGTTGTTTGCTTAGTTTTAGTTTTTAGGTTCAGTTGTTGATAGTTGTGAGTTTGTTGTTATTTTACTGTTCATATTTTTTATCATCTTCTTTATCTTAGATGAGTCCCTCTAACATTTCATATGAGGGCTTGGTGATGATGAACTCCTTTAACTTGACCTTATCTGGGAAGCATTTTATCTGCCATTCCATTCTAAATTATAGCTTTGCTGCAGAGAGGAATCTTGGATGTAGGTCTTTGCCTTTCATGACCTTGAATACTTCTTTCCAGGCCCTTCTTGCCTGCAAGGTTTCTTTTGAGAAATCAGCTGCTAGTTTTATGGGAACTCCCTTGTAGGTAACTGTCTTATTTTCTATTTCTGCTTTTAAGATTCTGTCTTTGTCTTTAATCTTGGGTAAGTTAATGATGATGTGTCTTAGTGTGTTCCTCTTTGGGTCCAACTTCTTTGGGATCCTCTGGGCTTCCTGGACTTTCTGGAAGTCTATTTCCTTTGCCAAATTGGGGAAGGTTTTTTTTCATTATTTGTTCAAATAAGTTTTCAACTTCTTGCTCTTCCTCTTCTCCTTCTGGCATCCCTAGAATTCGGATGTTGGAATGTTTATAGTTGTTTGGGAGGTTCCTAGGCCTCTCCTCATTTTTTGGGATTCCTGTTTCTTCATTCTGTTCTGGTTTAATGTTTATTTCTTCTTTCTACTCCAAATCATTGATTTGAGTACCAGTTTCCCTCCCTTCACTATTGTTTCCCTGTATATTTTTCTTTATTTCACTTGGCATAGCCTTCACTTTTTCCTCTGTTTTGTGACTATACTCAATAATTTCTGTGAGCATCCTGATTACCAGTGCTTTGAACTCTGCATCTGATAAGTTGTCTATGTCCTTGTTGCTTACTTCTTTCTCTGGGGTTTTGATCTGTTCTTCCATTTGGGCTGTATTTCTTCATCTCAGTGCACTTGTTACATTGTAAGGGGTGAAGCCTTAGGTATTTGCCTGGCAGGGCAACTCTCTTTGCTGCAGTTGTGGTACTGCCTGTGGGGAAGGGGTCAGAGAGGGAACAATGATGCTTGCTCAGCTCTGGCCACAGTTTCTGTCACTTCCCTTGCTTCCCATGAGCGGATTGTGCCCTTTTAGGTACTGATTCCTGGGTTGGTGGGCTTGTGTACATTCTAGGATCCTGTGGGTCCCTCCAATGGACTCTCCCGTGAGACTGGGAGTCTCTTCTGCCTTTGCAACCCTCACAGAATTTTATATCTAAAAGTTTTGAGTCTTTACTTTCCCACGCTGAAACCCTGGGTTTTGTGGTCCATCTCTCTCCCTAGTTGTTCTTCCTGGCTTATCTGTGTGTGAATGTGGGACTGCCTGGTTGACCAGTTCCTGCCTCTCCCACGCAGTCCACTGCCTTGCTATGTGTCCTCTCCACTGGCTGCCCATCTCTGCCCTTCCTATCAGTCTGTATGAGGGTTTCCTTAACTCCTTGTCAGACTTTCATTCAGTTTGATTTTTCTGGCAGTTCTTGTTTTTGTTGTGTGTGTGTTTTTTTAATTGGTTGTTATCCTTCTTTTGGTTGTGCAAGGAAGCAAAGTGTTTCTACCTGTACCTCCATCTTGGCCAGAACTCCCTGCCCTTATTTTTATTGATCTTGACAGATTTGTCATCCTTTCACCTGGTTCTGAGCAGGAAGTCCTTGATTTCCTCAATTTTGCGAAACATGGCTATGAGGTGTGGAAACTGTGCAGTGGCACCTTGGATCATCCCCCTATCCCCAGTGTATATATTTGGCTTTTCTGATGTCAGCCTCATGGTTGAGTGAGAAGACACCTTTATATGTTTCCTTATATTTATAAGTTGGACAATTATAATTCAATAAATGTTCATCTGCTCAACACACAAACATACCCGGGAGATCCATGCATTGGTACCTCTGAAGGTGGGCATATTGGAATGCACAGAAGAGGTAGGGTGGAGGAAGGACTAGGATGGTATTGACAGACACAGCTTGGTGCTTCCCTGACCCTAGTCAACAGCAGTGATGGAAGTGTCAGGGTGTGGTTCCTACACTATGATTCAATGGAGGGTAATAAGGTCAAAAGTAGCATTGGTGCCCAACAAGCTGGCTCCTTGCATTGTGGCAGAACCTGGTATTAGTAGCCAAGATGCCACTAAGTGGGCTTGTGGCCATTAGTAACTAGGAGACAGCAATACCAGCTTGCAAATCTAGCTCTTCTCTATCCTCCCCACATGGTGGTGGTGCCTCAAAACTGAGGTAACCAAGACTCACCAAGGACAATCACCACCCTGTTCATCCAGGTGTCAATTTCCCTGCCAACTCTCCCCTCACTGCCCCCTGCCCCAGAGGCTCCAGTTCAGGTAAAAGGGAAAAAGTTGTGCTATAGCACCATCTACTGGAAAACAAAGGACAGATTTCTTAATTACCAGCCAGCTGAATTGTTATGATCAAAATGGTATCTAAATCAGTAAAGAGACCAGTACTTCAAATGCTCTGGCACATAAACAATATATCAATTAACATTAACGAAGGAAACATGGTAACACAGAAATATAGTCCCCAGAAACCAAACTCTAAGTCATGGAAGACTGTGATTTAAATGACAGAGTATTCAAGATTGCAGTTATGAAGAAACTCAACAAGATATAAGAAAACTCAGAAAGGCAGAACAATGAACTTGTAATAAAATTGATGAACAAAAGAAGTACTTTAACAAAGAGATTGATACTATAAAAATGAACCAAACAAATTCTGGACTTCAGGAACTCAGTCAAATGAGATGAAGAACGCATTATAAAGCATTGGAAATAGAGCAGACAAAATGGAAGAGAGAATTAGGGAACTTGAAGACAGATATCCAGAAATTATTTGGGCAGAAGGAAAGAGAGATTCAACATTTAAAAAATACAAGAACTCTACCATATTTGATTCCATTAGAAAAAAAACAACATAAGGATAATGGGTATCCCATAAAGAGAAGAGTGGAAGAAGAGAACAGAGCTTATTGAAAGAAATAATTAATGAGGACATCTGAAATCTAGGGAAGTAACTGGTCATTCAAGAGCAAAAAGTTAACAGAACATCTAATTATTTCAAAGCAAAAAGATCTCTAAGACACATTATATTAAAACTATCTACAATTAATGATAAAGAAATTCTCAAGGCATCCAGGATATAAAAGACATAATCTACAAAGAAAGCTCCATCAGATTATCATCAGATTTCTCAGTAGAAACCTTCCAGGCCAGTAGAGAGTGAAATGATACATTCAAAATATTGAAAGAGGAGTAACACCAACCAAGAATGATACACACAGCAAGTTGTCCATTAGCTGTAATGGAGAAATAAATGTTTTCCCAAACAAAAGCCAGAGTAACTTATTGTCACAAGACCTGGATTATAAAAAATATTGAATTCTGGACAGTATGGCTCAGTTTGTTGAAGTGTCATCCCATAAACCAAAGGGTCATGGGTTTGATTACCAGTCAGGGCACCTGCCTAGGTTGCAGCTTCAATCCCCAGTCAGGGTGCATAAGAGATACAAGTTATCTCTCTCCCTCTCTCTCTCTCTCTCTCTCTCTCTCTCTCTCTCTCTCTCTCTCTCTCTATCCTCTGCTCCTCCTCCCTGTAAAATCAATAAGCATGCACTTGGGTGAGAATTTTAAAAAAGAAAGAAGTATTGGAAGGAGCTTTTCTACATGAAACAAAATGACAAAAGTATATAAAACTCTGAGTAAAGTGATGAACATACAGAGAGAAGAAAATGCAATTCTATTTCAGAATATAATAATAAACACTTCATTATAGCATAAAGGTCAAAGGGGAAAACATTAAAATAAGTATAGACATTGCAATGTAGTAACAAATGCAAAACTTAAAAAGGGATAATTTATGACAACAAAACATAAGAGGGGAGAAGAAAAAATACTGAAATTGTATAAGCAAATAAAGATAAGATGCTATAGAAGAAAAAGGACTATTTTATCTAGCAGACATCTTATACAAAAGTCATGATAACTATATGTTGTCTTCAGAAGAACCATCTCAGCTTCAAAGAAAAACAGGCTCAAAATGAAGGGGTGAAAGATGATACTCCAGGTAAACAGCATCCAGAGAAAAAGGTTACTGTAGCCATACTTATATCTGACAAAATAGATTTCAAGGCAAAAAAAAAAAAAGGTAACAGGAGACAACGATGGACATTTTAAAATGAAAAAGGGGACAATCTATCAAGAGGGCATAACCATTATTAACATATATGCATTCAATGTAGGAGCATCGAAATATATAAAACCATTATTAAAAGACCTAAAGGGAGTAATTGACAGTAATACAATAACAGTAGGATACTTTAATACCCAACAATCACCAGTAGATTGCTAATCCAGAGACAAAGTCAACAAGAAAACACTGGCCTTAAATGACACATTATACTAGATAGTCTTAGTTATATTCATAGAATATTTCATCCTAAAATGACAGAATACACATTTTTCTCAAGTGCAACATTGTAGAGGTTCCATGTTGAACTTTAGTTATTGAGATGCAAACAAGTCTCAATAAACTCAAGAAGACTGAAATCATACCAAGCATCCTCTCCAACCACAATGGTATGAAGTTGGAAATCAACTATAAGAAGAAAGCTGGAATAATCACAAACATGTGGAGATTAAATTACATGCTACTGAACAACTATTGGGTCAATGAAGAAATAAAAGAAGAAATCAAAAGATGCATAGAGACAAATGAAAATGAATATACAACATACCAAAATCTTTGAGATGCAGCAAAAGTGATGAAATAAGAGGGAACTTTATAGCAATTCAGACCTACCTACAGAAAAAAGAAAAATCTCAAACAAAAACAGTCTAAAATTAGATCTTTTTCCCATTAAGTAATGTTGATTTTATGTTTTCATTTTTATGTTTTACAGTTGTTCCAGTTATTTTCCCCTTTGTCCTCCTTCACCCAGCCTGCGCCTCATTTCCATAGTCAATTCCTACCCCATTGGCCATGTCTATGGGTCCTTTATATATGTTCCTTGACTAATCCCTTCACCTTCTTTCAAACAGCCCCGCCCCTCATACCACAGTCAGTCTATTCTGTGATTCTATGCCTCTGGTTCTATTTTGCTCATTAGTTAATTTTGTCCATTAGATTCCTCTTATAAGTGAGATCATATAGTATTTGTCTTTCACCAGCTGGCTTATTTCACTTAGCACAATAGTCTCCAGTCTGAATTCTGAACAGCACCTCCCAGGGGAGACTCAGGGCCTCCATCCTCCAGATCACATCAGGAGCTCTCTCAGAAACAGAAGGGTCAGTGGTGAGGCTAAGACTAATGGCAGGACTGTAGATAGAGGCAATACTTTCATATGTTGGATGACCTACCCCTAGGCCTTGTGCTGATGAAAAGCCAGCAGAGCAGAGCAGTGAGGACCATCCCACACACAGCCAAGACTAAAGGAGACAGCCACAGACTGTAGATCACTTGTAGCCAAGAGCAGGCTGCCTAGAACTACACAGGGTTGGTATCTGACAATACCAGAGTCAGATCCAGAAGGAGACCTGAAGACAAGTACTGGACTCTGCTGAGACAAATTCCACCTCATTCTTTTTCATTGCTTGCATGTTTTTTTTCTTTTACACAGCTTTTAAATATTCTTTCCTTTTCTTCAATTTTGTCCTATTAGTTCACTATCTTTTTTTTATTTGAAATCTCATATTTTACCCTTCCCTTTTCTTACTCCATTTTGCCTTCTTCCTTCCCTTTCTTATTTTGGTTTAAAAAAAATTTTCCTTTATTTTCCTTATTTCTGTTTCTTATTCTTATCATTTCTCCTCCCCCTAGCCTCTCAAAATCACTTTTCATTCTTTTAACCATCTCATATTCTTTTCCTCTTTTTAAATCATATTTTCTTTCTTTATTAACATTTGCTAATTTGTCATTGATATTGCTATTGTAGCTGATTATTCTTCAATTTTGTTCCCATGTATTCAATATTTCCTATACCAAATCTCATATTTTAGTCTTCCCGTGTCTTATTCCATTTTGTCTTCTTCCTGTCCTTTCTTACTTTTCATTTAAATTTTATTCTTTCCCTTTCTTCACCTTGTTTATATTCATTACTGTTGTTGTTTTTCTTCCCTCTATCCTCTCAAAATCATTTTTCTTTTCTTTGGTCATCTCATATACTTTTTTATGTCTTATAATATTCTTATTCTCTTTTGACCTTTGTTGATATTTGCACATTTGTCATTGATATTGCTGTGGCTGTTGTTTTTCCTCAATTTTGTTCCTTTTGTTCCAAAATGTTTAAAATTTAACCTTTATTGTATTTTTCCATTACCATTTAGGCCTCCTATACCCCTCTCCCCCAGCAATCACCACACTGTTGTCCATGTCTATAAGTCTTTTCTATTTGTTCAATCCCTCCCCCTCCTCATCTCCCCAACCACCACTAACTGTCATCTGTTCTCCATCTATGAGTCTGTCCCCATCTTCCCCATTAGCTTAGTTTATTCATTACATTCCACATGAATGAACTCATATGGTATTTGTCTTTCTCTGACTGATTTATTTCACTTAGCATAATGTCCTCCATGTCCATCCATGTTGTTGCAAGATGTAAGAGTTCATCAGTTTATTGTGTTCATCAGATTCCACATATGAGTGAAAGCATATGCATTTGTCTTTCTCTGACTGGCTTAATTCACTTAGCATAAAGTTCTCCAAGACCACCCATACTGTTGCAAAGGATAAAATTTTCTTCTTTTTATGGCTGAGTAGTATTCCATTGTGTAAATGTCCCGTAGTTGTTTTATCCACAACTATGATAGACACTTGGGCTGCTTCCATATCTTGGTGATTTTAAATATTGCAATGAACACAGGTGTGCTTATGTTCTTACAAAGTAATGTTTTGGGTTCCTTCAGTTATATTCCCAGAAATGGATCACTGGTTCAAAAGGCAGATCCACTTTTAATTTTTTGAGGTATCTCCAAAGTAATTTCTACAGTGGCTGCACCAGCCTGCATTCCCACCAACAGTGCAAAAGAGTTCCCCTTTTCTCCACATACTCGAGAACACTTGTTCTTTGCTGATTTATTGATGACAGCCATTCTGACAAGTGTGAGGTGGTATCTCATTGTGGTTTTAATTGACATTTCTCTGATGATTAGTGATGCTGAGCATCTTTTCACATGTCTATTGGTCATTTGTATGTCCTCTTTGGAGAAGTCTCTGTTCATGTGCTTTGCCTATTTTTTAACTGGGTTATTGGGGGGGGGGTTGGTGCTGAGTTTTGTAAACTACTTATGAATTTTGGATATTAAACCCTTATCAGATGCATCCGTGAATATGTTCCCCATTCTGTGACTTGTCTTTTTATTTTACTGATGATTTCCTTTACTATGCAATAACTTTTTAGATTGATGTAGTCCCTTTTGTTTATTTTGTCTTTTGTTTTCCTTCCTTGGGGAGATATATCAGATTGCTATGAACAATTCCCAAGATTTTCCTGCCTATGTTTTCTTCTAGGATTTTTATGCTTCCAGGCCTAAAATTTAAGTCTTTAATCCATTTTGAATTTATTCTTGTGGTGGTTTAAGGTGGTGTACTTTCATTTTTCTGCATGTATCTGTCCAATTTTCCCAACACCATCTATTGAATAACCTACGTTAGCCCATTGTATGTGCTTACTTGCTCTCTCATATGTTAATTGACTATAAAGGTGTGGGTTTATTTCTGGATTATCTATTCTGTTCCATTGATCTAGATGTCTGTTTTTATGCCAGTACCATGCTGTTTTGAATATTATGACCTTAGATTATAGTTTGATATTAGGTAGCATGATTTTCCAACTTTGTTCTTTCTCAGGATTGCTGTTGCTAGGTGGGGCTTTTGTGGTTCCATATAAATTTTTGAAATATTTGTTCTAGTTCTGTGAAATGTGTCATTGGAATCTTTTTTAAAGATTTTATTTATTTATTTGATTGTTTGTTTGTTTGTTTTTAGAGAGAGGGGAAGGAAAGGAGAAAGAGAGGGAGAGAAATATCAATGTGTGGATGCCTCTCATGCACCCCCCACTAGGCACCTAGCTCACAACCCAGGCATTTGCCCTGACTGGTAATCAAACTGGTGACCATTTGGTTCACAGGCTGGCACTCAATCTACTGAACCACTCAATGACATGGCCAGCCAGGGCATGTCATTGGAATTTTGATAAGAATTGCATTGAATCTGTAGATTGCTTTGGGCAGTATGGACTTTTTCATGATGTTAATTCTTTCCATGAACACAATATTTGCTTCCATTTATTTGCATCTTCTTCAATTTCTTCAGTGTCTTATAATTATCCATGTACAGGTCATTTACATCTTTGGTTAGGTTTATCCCTAGGTATTTTAATATTTTTGAAGCAATTGTGAAAGGGATCATTTTCTTAATTTCCTTTTCTGTTACTTCATTACAGGCATATAGAAATGCAACTTATTTCTGGATATTAATTTTGTATCCTGCTAATTTGCTGAATTCATTTATTAGTTTTAGTAAAATCTTGGTGGAATCTTTGGAGTTGTCTATTTATGGTATCCTGTCATCTGCAATAAAGACAGTTTTACTTCTTCCTTTCTGATTTGGATGTCTTTCATTTCTTTTCCTTGTCTGATTGCTGTGGCCAGAACTTCCAGTACTATGTTGAATAAGAGAGGTGCTTGATATGATTTCAGTCTTCTTAGATTTATTGAGACTTGCTTTGTGTCCTAACACATGGACTATCCTAGAAAACATTCCATGCACACCTGAGAAATATGTATATTCTGCTGCTTTGGGATGAAATGCTGTGAAGATATCAATGAAATCCTTTTGATCTAGTGTGTCATTTAAGGCCACTGTCTCGTTGTTTTCCTGCCTGGAAAGTCTATCCATTGAAGTCAATGGTGTGTTAAGATCCCTGAATATGACTATTTCTGTCTATCTCTCCTCTTATGTCCATCAAGATTTGCTTTACATATTTAGGTTCCTACTTGCAGTGCATAACTGTTTACTAGGGTTATATCCTCTTGTTGGAGTGTTCCCTTTATCATTGTATAGTGTCCTTCTTTGTCTCTTACTTTAGCCTTGGTTTTAAAGTCTACTTTGTTGGATATAAGTACTGCTATCTCAGCTGTTTTTTCCTTTCCATTTGCATGAAATATCTTTTTCCATACCTTTATTTTTAGTCTGTGTGTATCTTTCAATCTGAGATAGGTCTCTTGGAGGCAGCATATATGAGTCTTGTTTTCTTAACCATTCAGGTACCCTATGTCTTTTGGTTGAGGTATTTAAGCCATTTATATTTAAGGTGATTATTGATAGATACTTATGTAGTGACATTTTATTGTTAGACAATTTTCCTCTGTCTTCTTCTTCTCCTCCTCTTCCTCCTCCCACCTTCTTCTTCTTCTTCTCCTCCTCCTCCTCCTTCCTCCTCCTCCTCTTTCCTCCTCCTCCTCCTCCTTCCTCCCCCTCCTCCTCCTTCCTCTTCTTCTTCCTTCTTCTTTCTACTTCTTTCTTCATCTTACAAGTCCTTTAACATTTGTTGCACTACTGGTTTGGTGTTAACAAACTCCCTTACATTTTTTCTTGTCTGGGAAACTCCTTATTTCTCCTTCCATTTTTAATGATAGCTTTTATGGGTAGAGTAGCCTTGGTTGTAGGTCTTTGCTTTTCATCACCTTGAATAATTCACACCTCTCCTTTCTTGCTTGAAATGTTTCTGTTAAGTATTCAGATGACAGTCTAACTGGTGTTCCCTTGTAGGTAACTCCCTGCTTTTCTATTGTACTGTTTAGGATTCTCTTCTTGCTTTAAGTCTTGTCATTTTATATGATGTGTCTTGGTGTAAGCCTTTTTGGATCCAACTTGTTTGGGATTCTCTGAGATTTTTGGACTTGTCTGTCTTTTTTCCTTCACCAGATTATGGAAAATTTCCATCATTTTTTCTTCAAATGGGTTCTCAATCCCTTGCTCATTCTTATTTTATTTTATTGTAGTTCAAGCACAGTTGTCTCCATTTTTTACCCCACTATGCCCCCAGCCTCACCCACATTTGAACTTACACCCTCTGGCTTTGTCCATGTGTCCTTTATGCATGTTCCTTGAAGGCCCTTTCCCTATTATCCCTCTCCCCTCTCCTGTCTGGTAACAGATTGTTCTTTATTTCATTCTCATCTCCTTCTGGTATTCCCATGATGTGGATGTTGTTATGGTTCATGTTGTCCAAAATGTTTCTTAAGCTCTCTTCATTTTTTAAAACAATATTTTTTATTGATCATGTTATTACAGTTTTCCCAATTCCCCCCTCTATCCCCCCTCTGCCCTGACCCCCCAACTCTCCAGCATTCCCACCCCCCTTAGTTCACGTCCGTGGGTTGTACATATAAGTTCTTTGAGTCCTCTATTTCCTATACCATATTTATCTCTCCTTGTCTACCTTATGCCTACTAATTATGCTTCTTCTTCCTTGTACCTGTCCTCCAATTCCTCCCTTCCCCCTCCCCACTGACCTCCCTATGTGTGATGTCCATTTAACTGATTCTGTTCCTGTTCTGGTTGTTTGCTTGGTTTTTGTTTTCATTGTTTTTCTTTTCTTTTAGGTTCATTTGTTGATAGTTTTAAGTTTGTTGTCATTTTACTGTCCATATTTTTTATCTTCTTTTTCTTAGATAAGTCCCTTTAACATTTCATATAATAATGGCTTGACGATGATGAACTCCTTTAACTTGACTTTATCTGGGAAGCACTTTATCTGCCCTTCCATTCTAAATGATAGCTTTGCTGGATACAGTGATCTTGGATGTAGGTCCTTGCCATTCACAACTTCAAATATTTCTTTCCAGCCCTTTCTTGCCTGTAATATTTCTTTTGAGAAATCAGCTGATAGTCTAATGGGAACTCTTTTGTAAGTAACTCTTTCCTTTCCTCTTGCTTCTTTTAGGATTCTCTCTTTACATTTAATCTTGGGTGACCTAATGATGATGTGTCTTGGTGTGTTCCTCTTTGGGTCCAACTTATTTGGGACTCTCTGGGCTTCCTGGACTTTCTGGAAATCTATTTCCTTTGCCAGATTGGGGAAGTTTCCCTTCATTATTTGTTCAAATAAGTTTTCAATTTCTTGCTGTTGTTCTTCTCCTTCTGGCACCCCTATAATTTGGATATTGGAACATTTCAGGTTGTTCCAGAGGTTTGTAAAAGTCTCTTCACTTTTCTGAATTCTTGTTTCTTCATTTTGTTCTCGATGGATGTTTATTTTTCCCTTTTGTTCCAAATTGTTGTTTTGAGTCCTGGTTTCCTTCCTGACACTGTTGGTTCCCTGAACATTCTGCTTTATTTCACTTTGGGTATCTTCCATTTGTTTTTTCATTTTTCAGCCAAGCTCAATTAGATCTGTGAGCATTTTGATTACCAGGGCTTAAAATTCTCCATCAGATAGGCTGGTGATCTCCTCCTTGCTTAGCTCTCTTTCTGAGGCTCTACTCTGTTCTTTCATTTGGGTCATATTTCTTTGTCTTGGCACAGCTGATAAGTTGTAAGGGGGCAGGGCCTTAGGAATTCACCTGGGGAAGGGCCACCCTCTTTGCTGCACTGTGGCACTACCTATGGGGGAGGGGCAGAGAGCGAACAGTGCAGCTCATCGGCTCATCTCTAGCACAACTTTTCTACAGACTCTCATGTGAGACCAGGAGCTTCTGCTACTGCTGGAACCTCTGGAACCCACAAATACCTCTGAGTCCCCTTAAGTCAGCCCTTCACACATAGCCCGCTGAGCTCAGCAGCCAGCCCTGCCCCCAAGGTCTGCCCCATCACAGCAGTTTTTCTGAGTCGACCTGCATGGTCTGCCACCTTACTGGTCTGGTTGTCCTGGTTGACTTTTTCTTGAATTCCTTGGTTGTCAGAGTTCCATGTAGTTTGATTTTCTGGTGCTTTTGGTTGTTTATTGATTTCAGATTGGTTGTTATCCTCTTTTTGGTTGTGCGAGGAAGCAAAGGGCCTCTACCTATGCCTCCATCTTGGCTGGAACCTGTAAAAAAAATCTCTTTACTTTTTAAAATTATCCTTTAGTTTTTGCTGCTCTTCCTGTGTTTTTTTCTACCTTGACTTCCAAATTACTGATTCAGCCCTCTGCTTCATCTAACCTACTGTTTATTCCTTCCAGTGTATTATTTACTTCAGATATTGCATTCTTTATTTCGATTTGGTCCTTTTTAATGGTTTCTATGTCATTTTAATGCTGAAAAATGACATAGAAAGTCTTATAATCATTACTCTTAACTTTCTAACTGATAAAATGCTTGCCTCCATTTCATCTAGTTCTTCTTTTGGAGAATTCCCTTGTTCTTTCATTTGGGGTCTGTTTCTTTATCTTTCCATTTTGGCTACTTCTTTGTATTTTCTGTCATAGTTGTTAAACTATCAGCTTTTAAACCAGTCAATTGTTGAGAGTATGAAGCTATAATCAGCAGCCTGGCTTAAGCTCCACAGAGTGGGGCAGAGTAATTACTGTGGGAAGGGCTATTTCTTTCCCTCAGGTTGATACCACCTGGAGGGGAGTGCTCTGTCTGAGAAAGTTGGCTTCTGCAGTATGGGGAATGATTCAGCACATTGATCCTGGTGGCTGTTCCTTCAGTTCTCTCCTCAGAGCCACCAACCCCAGACTCTCCTCAATCATCTCTAGTCCATTCTGTCCTCCCTCTGTGGAGTTCAGGGTAATTGGCTGCAAATGAAATTTTGTGTGTGGCCCCTTTAAGAGGTCTCTGTGTCTCCAGCCATATCTCCCTGGCAGACACAGAGTCAAAGCAGATCAATCCAATATGTAGAAACAAGCAAGAAGAGTCATCTAAAATGAGGAGACAAAGAAACAACCTGTAATAAAAAAGGAAAGGAGGAATTGATCATCCTTTCCTCAAAAAACAAAATTCCAGAACAAGATGGCTTCGTTGGTGAATTCTACCAGACATTCAAAGATTTAATACCTATCCTTCTCAAGTTATTTCCAAAAAGATGAAGACAAGAGAATGTTTTCTAGCTCATTTTTTATGAGGCCAACGTTACCCTGATCCAAAACCAGGCAAGTATATTACAAAAAAAGAAAATTACAAGCCAATATCTCTGATGAACATGAATGAAAAATCCATCAACAAAATACTAATAAACTGAATGACACAATATATTATGAACAGCATACACCATGATCAAGTGAGATTGGTTTCAGTGATTCAAGGATTGTTCAACATCCTCAAATAAGTTGATGTGATACACATCAACAAAATGAAAGATAAAATCACATTATTATTTGAATAGATGCATAAAAAGCTTTTCACAAGATGTGACATCCACTTATGACATTAAAACTCTCAATAAAAGATTATAGAAGGAAAGTACCACAACATAATAAAGGCCATATATGACAAACCCTCAGCTAATATCATACTCAATGGTGAAAACTGAAAGCTTTTCCTCTAAGATCAAGAACAAAAGTAATAATGCCCCCTCTCACTACAGTTATTTAACATGGTACTAGAAGTTATAGGTAGAGCAATTAGGCAAGAATAAGGAAAAAAGGCATTTAAATTGCAAAGGTAGAAGTGAAACTGTCACTATTTGGGGATGACATAATTTTACATATAGAAAACTCTAAAGAGTACCAAAAACTATTAGAAGTAATAAACAAATGCAGTAAAGATGCAGGATACAAAATCAATATACAAGTATCTGTTGCGCTTCTATATACTATCAACAAAATATCAGAAAGAGGAATAAAGAAAGCAATCCCATTTACAATTGAAACAGAAAGAATAAAATATCTAGTAATAAACTGAACAAAGGAGGTGAAAGACTTGTATGCTGTAAACTACAAGACATTGTTGAAAGAAATTGAAAGACACAAAGAGATGGAAAGATATTCTGTGTTCATGGATTGGAAGAACTAACATTGTAGCAATGATCATGTTATCTAAAGCAATCTACAAATTTAATTATTCAATTCCTATCAAAATCACAATGACATTTTTTACAGAAGTAGAACAAAAAATCCTAAAATTAGTATGAGACCACAAAAGATACTGAACAGCCAAAGTATCCCAAGAAAAAAAGAACAAAGCTTGAGCTATCATACCCCCTGATTTCAAACTATACTCAAAGCTACAGTAATCAAAACAGTATGGTATTGAAAGAAAAACAGACATACAGACCAAAGGAACAGAATTGAAAGCTGAGAAATAAACCCACAGATATATGGGCAACTAATTTATGATGAAAGAACCAAGAATATACAATAGAGGATAAAAATATTCTTCCATAAATGGTGTTGTGAAAACTGGACAGCCATATACAAAAGAATAAAATTACACTACTATCTTACACCATGCACAAAATTAACTCCAAATGGATTAAAGACATGAATTAAGACCTGAAACCCTAAAGTACATAGAAGAAAACATAAGAACAAAGTTTCTGGACATTGGTCACAGAGATGTTTTGTTAAATTTGACCCCAAAGGCAAGTGAAACAAAAGCAAAATTAAATGAATGGCACCACATCAAGCTGAAAATCTGTGCAGTAAAAGAAATCATCAACAAAATAAAGAGGTATCTAACAAAATGGGAGAAAATATTTGCATATGATACCTCCAATAAAGAGCTAATATCAAGAATATATATGAACTCATGCAACATGACAACAAAAAATCTGATTTAACAATTAGTAGAGGATATGAATATATATTTTCCAAATAAGACATACAGAGGACCAACAGATGAAAAGGTGTTCAACATCACTAGTTATTAGGTAAGTACAAACTTAAACCAAAATGAGATATCACATCATACCTGTTAGAATAGCTATTATCAAAAATACAAGAAGTAAGTGCTAGAGAGGATGTGGAGAAAAGGGATCCCTTGTACACTTTTGGTGAACATGTAAATTGGTACAGCCACTATAAAAAACAGTATGAAGTTTCCTTTAGAAATTAAAAAGAGACCTACTATATGATACAGCTATTCTTCTTTGGGGTATTGATCTAAAATTATGAAAACATTAATTCATGAAGATATATGTACTAACATTCATTGCAGCATTATTTATGCTAGCCATGATGTTGAAACAACCTAAGTGTTCAGGGAATGAATGGATAAGAAAGGAGTGATGTACATGAGGTCTGTCCAGAAGATGTCCAGCCATGTAATATGAAAAATAAAGATATTTATTGAAGAAGATACAAGATACAAGAAACACTGTACATAAGATAATATGCCTCTGTCTCCTTCAAAGTAGGAACTTTGGGACCTCACATAGTTCTCCCCATCACCATCAGCTGCCCCATTGTATTTTCCTGAATCTCATTGATGGTCTGAAATCTCTTCCCTTTCAAAGGTGATTTCAGTTTTGGTAGAAGACAGAAGTCACAGAGTGCCAAATCTGGGCTGTAGTGGGGCTGAGTCACCTGGGTGATTCGATGTTCAGACAAAAAACTAAACAAGACATGATGCATGAGTGGGTGCATTGTTGTGATGAAGCTGCCAATCAACAATTTCCCTAAGGTGTGGCCTTCTGAATCATCCAAATAGTTTCCATGGAGGAAATGTTCAAGCATACTACAAAATTTAATGCAGACGCATTTCTCTACTCAGTCATCATGAATGTGATGGCCACACAGTACACATGCTCACTCAATGACACCTACTTCCCCCACTGACTAGTATAGTGAAGTTGTCATAGCTCACACATGTGCATTCCAGTCCACTCTCCTTGGCTCCCAGCTTACATCAATGTCATGCAAATTGTTCTTGTTATATTAACAATGGCTGGACTTTTTCCAGACAGACCTTGTATTTATAGTCATATATATGGCTTTAATTAATTTATTGTAACTGCTGTATTGCATTCCATTGAATATACCATTTAAAAATAAAATTTATTGCCCTGGCTGGCATAGCTCAGTGGATTGAGCATGGGCTGTGAACCAAAGTGTCTCGGGTTTGATTCCCAGTCAGGGCACATGCCTGGGTTGCAGGCCAAGGCCCCCAGCAACCACACATTGATGTTTCTCTCTCTCTCTCTCTCTTTCTTCCTCCCTTCCCTCTCTAAAAATAAATAAATAAAATATTTTTTAAAATATCTTTAAAAAATACTAGAAAAGGAGATAAAAAAAGGTAAAATAAAATTTATTGAGGAATGTTGGGTAATAACATTGTATAAATTTCAGGTGTACAACATGATCATTTGATATGTGTATATGCTATTTTGTACTCATCAGCAAAAGTGTAGTTTCCTTCTGTTTCCATATATTTGACCTCCTTTACCCAATTTGCCCTCCCGCTACCACACTTCTCTTTTGGTAATCATCATTCCTTTGTCATAGATATGAGTTTGTTTTTATTTGTTTTATTAGTTTGTTACTTTTTGTTGTATAGTCCACATATGAGTGAAACCATAATTTTTTGTTCTTTACTGTGTAACATTCCAATTAGCATAGCACCCTCAAAGTCCATTCATATTGTTGCCAATGGGGATATTTCATTTTTTATGGCTGAGTGTATATGTATACATATAGTTGGACAAAAAGTTCAGTTAGTGTTTTCTATACAATAAAAGACACATTTTTCATTTTCACCAATAACTTCATTGATTTGGATATTTTGAGTATGTCAACTATCTCCCACATGGTATAACATTTATTATTCCCAATTGATGTCTCAATTTTATTGCTATAAACTTCAACTGGTCTATCCAACCATGAAGCATCATCCAGTGAGAAATTTCCAGCATGAAACTTTGCAAACCACTTTTAACATGTTTAATCAATCATAGCACCTTCTCCATATACTGCACAAATCTTTTTTTTTACATTTATATTGCATTTTTACCTTTTCTGAGGTATAATATGCCAAATATGCCAAAAATAATATACCAAAAATGTTTACTTTCTTCCATCTTCAATATTAAAATTGCTATGCAAAAATTCACAAATTTTGATGGTTTTTATGCACACTGACAATGACAACTATTACAATACAATCTAACAAAATTGTTTCAAATGAAGTTAAAGACAACTAAGCACTACTAGAGCCATCTTATGGCCATCCTTATGTATGTGTACAAGATCCATCCAGAAAGAGTCCAGCCACTGTTAATATAACAAGAACAGTTTATGCAACATTGATGTAACCTGGAAGCCGAGGAGAGTGGACTGAAATATGCATGCATGAACAATGAAGACTTCACTGTACTAGTCAGTGAGAGCAGTAGATGCCATTAAGTGAGCATGTGTACTGTGTGGCCATCACATTGAGAGTGACTGAGTAATGTAGAACAATGAATCTGCATAAAATTTTGCAGTAAGTTTGAACATTCCTCCATGGACACTATTCATGTGATTCAGAAGGCCACAGCTATGGGCAACTGGTGATTGGCAGCTTCATCACAACAATGCACTCACTCATGTATCATGTCTTGTGCAGAGTGTTTCAGCAAAACATCAAATCACCCAGGTGACTCAGCCCCACTACAGCCCAGATTTGGCACCCTGTGACTTTTGGCTTTTACCAAAACTGAAATCACCTTTGAAAGGGAAAAGATTTCAGACCATCAATGAGATTCAGGAAAATACAATGGGGCAGCTGATGGTGATGGGGAGAACTGTGTGAGGTCCCAACGTGCCTACTTTGAAGGGGACAGAGGTATGTTGTCTTATGTACAGTGTCTCTTGCATCTTCTTCAATAAATGTCTTTATTTTTCATATTACATGGCTGGACATCTTCTAGACAGACCTTGTATATCTTCAGAATATAACACTGAGTGAAAAAGGAAGTTACAGAATAGCCCACACCACATGATAACACACATGTAGAAAGAAGCATACAAAAATAATACTATATATTTATACATATTTTGCATATGCATATGTGTGCATACAATTATGGAAGGACACATACTAAACTCAGTAGTAGTGACTTCTAGGGAAGGAGAGAAATGAATGAAATCAGGGATAGTGACCAGAGGAGATTTTAGACTTATATGTAATATCTAAATTCTTTCTAAAAATCTTTTTATTTAATTTATTCTATTTTATGGTTGTTCAAGTATAATTTTAAAATAGGAAGTTGAAAAATTAGTCCATAAATTCGTGTGGACCTTTCCCCTATAGTGACCTCTTATATCGTGTAGTACAATACCAAATTCTGGAATTTAACATTGGTACATTTTTGTTAACTAGACCACAGACTTTATTCAGTTTTCACCATTTTTAATCTGCATCTGTGTGTGTGTGTGTGTGTGTGTGTACATGTGTGTGTGTGTTCCTGCAGTTTTATCTCATATATAATTTTCTTTAATCATCACCACAATCAAGATAGAGTGCTGTTCCACCACCATAAAAGAAAACCCTCTTTGTATTTTCACTCACCCCTACCACACCCCATCTCATTCCTTGTACCCTAGCAAGTACTAATCTGTTCTTAATACATTTTTTTTTCATTTTGAGAATGTTATACAAATAGAACCATACAGTGTGTAACTTTTGGGGATTGGCTTTTTATTTTTATTAGGCATAATATCTTTTAAGTCCATCTAGTTTGCTGCATGTATCAATAATCCATTCCCTTTCATTGATGAATAGTATTCCATACTATGGATGTAACACAGTTCACTCAACCATTCACCTGTGGAACAGCATTTGAGTTGTTGTTAATATTTTTTATTATTAACAAAACTGCTATTAACGTTCATGTGCAGATTTTATATAAACATAAGTTTTTATTTCTCTGAACAAATGCCCAAGAATGTACATGCTAGTTTTATGGTAATTGAATATTTAGTTTTATAAAAATAAAAAAACAGCAACTGTTGGGAACCGCCCTGACTGGTATCAGAGGCTGAAACCCCCACCTAGCTAAGGCTAAGGGAACGCCCTTGGAACCGTGAGCCAGCAAGGAGACAAAAGCTTATCTCCCTGGCAGGAATGCTGCTTCTGCTGCTTTATTCATGACTGAACCCCCCAAAAAGCTTGGTCAGTTAGCCAAAGACGGGTAAGATTCCCCACAGGGAGGGAACGACCTAAGCCAGGCACGATCACTTTGGGAGGCCCCCCAAAAGAAGGACTTGGGGGGCTGCAGCAAAATGGGGTGATGGACCCTCACTCCTCGGCTTTGACAAAGTCTGAGTTCTCAGCGTCTGGAAGAAAATCTCCTTATCTCTTGGTTGCCTTAGTTCCCTTGCTCCACCTAAGCCTGAAACAATGACAGGGTGGTACAGCTCGGTACTGAGAAGTGCGGATTTCCCGGGGTGATCAGGCCTAAGAAAGAACATGTAAATTACTGTGAAACCTTCTTTGTTTAGAATGCTCTCAGTTGAATGAGAAGGGTCTTAGGAGGAAGTTAATTTGTTCCTCAGTCTTACAGCTCTTTGACCCCAACTCAATAGACCGGCAGAGTTCTTTGTTTTCTATGGTTCCTTACTTCCCCCTAATGAGTACTGTACTTTACCTGAATTATTATGCAAAATGAGCCTAATAAAAGCAGGTATGGACGGTAAATCAGCACGCTCCCCACTAGGGGGGTGGCCATTTCGTCCCTACTTCCCCACAGAAACTAATCTGTCTCTGTGCATGTGTTGTTTTTTCTCGCGTGTTTTGTCGAGTCATCCACAGCGTTCCGTGGTCACTGCTGGCCGGTGACCCACGCGCAACAAGCAACTACATTTTTCATTGTGGCTTTAACCTTTGGTGCTACCAAATAAATGGAAGCATATACAGTGATAATGGATAGGATGAATTAACATAATAAAATGTACATACTCTTTAATCTTATGGACCTACCATTAATATATGTGGGCTATCATTGACTGAAACATTGTTATTTGGCCCATGCCTGTAATACAAAATTTAAAAAATATATAAATAAACCAAATATAAGAAGTAAATGAGGGGCAAAAGGACTGGCTGAAAGAGTGAAAAAAAAACAGCAGAAAATCTAAAAAGAAGATACATTTCTGTTTTTATGAATTATATGTGATCATATGAGTATTACCAAATATTAATAACAGATTTCACAAAAGTCATTGTGCATAATTTTACAGTATGATACTGGCTCATTGAAGGAACTAAACTGCTGTATTTCTATCCACCAAAAAACAGGGCAGCTAAGTTGGGGACTAGGGAAGATGCACAGGTGATTGGTCTACAAATAGTTAGCTAGTACATTCATGAATAAAAAGTGACCCTGAACAATTATTTAATGACAAGCTTAAACTAAGGGGTGTTAACTTTCAACATTGCAGTAGCTTTCTTCACAAACGACCTTCATTCAGAGGCAAGACTGTATCCAGGTTTTTGTGTAGCTGGGGGCTTAAAAGCTCTTGATTCTACTTCTAACTCATGATATGACCTTATGAAATTCTCTTTCCCACTCTGTGTCTGTTTCCTCACATGTGCAATAAAATTATACAGCTCCAGTGGTTAGAAAGTTCTTTATAATTGATCTGATTTCTAATTCTGTGTAATTTTCACCTTTTATTTTATGTCCTAGGATCCAATAGAATAAACATATTAAATCTTACACAGGATAATCTTCTTTAAGTGTGATTTCTTCAAGCTACACTTCCTTATCTTCTTTATTTCTTAAATGTCTTACTTAGTACAAGGATGATGTTACACTAGACAAAAAAAAGGCCAAGGATGTGAAGAGCGACATATGTAAGAAATAAAAATAAGAAATACTAAGGATTAAAACAGAAATTAATAAAATAGACGATAGAAAAAAACAAAGCAAATGAATCTGAAACTTGAATTTCTGAAAACAGAAAAAATTTATAAATCTTTACATAGATTGATTAAGGGAAAACAGAGAAGATTCAAATAACTAAAACCAGGAAGAGACAACATCACTACAAACCATTCAGAAATAAAAAGGATTATAAGGGAATATTATGAACATAAATATGCCAACAAATTAGATAGATAAAATGGACAAATTCCTAGGAAAACACAAACCATTGAAAGTGATTAAAAAATAAAGAATCTTCATTGACTCATAATAAATACAGAGGTTGAATTAATAATTTTTAAAATCTTTCCACTAAGGAAAGGTCAACTTAGAGGCTTGACTGAAAATTCTACCACATTTAAAGAATTAACACCAATTATTGATAAAATCTCCTAACAAGAAAAATAGGGGAAACACTTCCCAATTGATTCTATTAGGCTAGTATTATCCTGATAACAAAACCAGGCAAAGATATCACAAGAAAAGAAAACTACATCTCACCTATAAGTGGAACCTAATCAACAAAACAAACAAGCAAGCAAAATACAACCAGAGACACAGAAATTAAGAACTGACAGTAACCAGAGGGGAGGGGGGAGGGGAATAATGGGGGGAAAGGGGGCAGGGTCGCCAAGGAATATGTATAAAGGACACAGACAAAGCCAAAGTGGGTATGATCAAGGGTGGGAGGCAGGGCTGGGTGGGTTGGGGGAAAATGGAGACAACTGTACTTGAATAACAATAAAAAAGAAAACTATATACCAATATCCCTTATAAACATAGATACAAAGATACTCAACCATAAACTAGCCAACTGAATCAAGCAGCACATTAAAAGAATGATGCACAATAATCAAGTGGGATGTATCCCAAGAATACAAGGGTAATTCAAGATATGAAAACCAATCAATGCAATATATCAATTAATGAAATGAAAGGGGAAAACACATGATTATATCAATAGGTGCAGAAAAAGCATCTGAAAAAAAAACCCAACACATTTTAATTGAAAAAACACTCAACAAATAAGGAATTGAAAGGAACATCTTCACCCTTATAAAAGGCAGCTTTAAAATAACCACAGCTAACATCACACTTAAGAGTGGAAGACAGAAATGTTTTATTCTAAAATCAGAAACAAGAATGATAACGATGTCTGTTCCCATCACTTCTATCCAACAATGCACTGGAGGCTCTGTTTGGGCAATTAAGCAAGAAAAAGAAATAAAAGGCACCTTTATTTGAAAGGAAGAAGTAAAACTATTTGAAGATGACATAAAATTGTACATAGAAACTCCTAGGGAAACACACACACACATTTGAAACTAATAAATGAGCTCAGCTAGATGTCAGGATGTAAGATCAACATACTAAAACAAATTGTATTTCTATACAATAGCAATGATCAAACTGAAAATAAAATTAAGAAAACAATTTCATTTACAAAAAGCATCAAAAATAATAAAATACTTAGGAATAAACTTAACAAAAGAGGTGCAAGACTTGTACACCAAAAACAATAAATGTTGAAAGAAATGAAAGAATACCTGGAAAACAGATATAAATAAATGGAAACATATTACATCTTCATGGATCAGAGGACTAAATACTGTTAAGATGGAAATATTCCCCAAATTGATTTAAAGATTCAACATAATCCCTATGAAAATTCCAGCTGGATTTTTTGTAGAAACAGAACAGCAATTACTAAAATTCATATGCAAATGCAAGGGGCACAGAATAGCCAACACAACCTGAAAAGGAAAAACAAAATAGGAGTATTCAATCTTTCTGTTTTCAAAACTACAATAATTAAGACCGTGTAGAATTGGTATGAGGACAGACATATAGATCAATGGAATAGAATTGAGTGCCTAGAAATAAATTCATATTTATGGTCAATTGATTTTCTACAAGTGTCAGGAAAACTCAATGGTGGAAAATGGGCTTTTCAATAAATGGTGCTGGGACAATGACAGATCTACATGCAAATCAATTAATTTGTACTGCTATCTCACACCATACAAGAAAATAAATTCAAAATAGATAGTAGACCTAGATTTAAGAGCTTATAAAAATCTAAAAAGAAAATATAGAAGTAATCTTTACTACCTTGGATGAGACAATGGTTCCTGAGATGCATGACCACAACACATGACAAAAAATACATAATTTGAACTTCATCAAAATTAAAAAATTGTGTGTTGTCAATGATACCATCAAGAAAAGTGAAAACAACTGTCAAAATGGGAGGAAAAGTTTACAAATCATGTATATGATAAGGTATTTTTAACCAGAATATAGAAAAAACTTTTACAACTCAATATTTTAAAGACAAATATCCCAATTGAAAAGTGGGGGAAAACTGAATAGACATTTCTCCAAAAGAATTATATACAAATGGCTAATGAGCATATAAAAATAAGTTCAACACCTTTTATCATTGGGAAAATGCAAAGAAAAAGTACAATTACATACTATTTTATATCCAGTAGGATGACTATAATAAATACAGACATTAACAAAAAGAATTGTTGAAGATATGGAGAAATTTTAACATTTATACACTGCCAGTGGGATTGTAAAGTGGTGAAGCTCCTTTGGAAAACAGTTTGGCTGTTCCTCAAAATGTTAAACATAGAGTGACCATATTACCCAGAATTTCTACTTCTAGCTATATGCCAAAAAAAAAAATAAAAACATGTCTACACAAAACTTGTACCAGAATGGTAACTGCAGAATTATTCATAATAGCCCCAAAGTGGAAACAACACAAAAGATTATTAAGTGATGTACAGACAAATAAAACATTGGGTTTATATATAGAGGAATATTATTTTGCAATAAAAATGTGAAGAACTGATACTTGTAACATCATTGATAAACCTTGAAAACATTAGGCTAACTTAAAAAATCCATTCAAAAAAGAACATGTATTATATAATTCCATTTACATGAAATATTCTAAATAGGCAAATATATAGACAAAAATTATATTAGTAGTTGCCTAGGACTGAGGCACAGTAATGAGAGGGAAGGGCAATGACTTATAATAGGTACTGGGTTTCTCTTTAGGATTGTTAAAATGTTTTAAAATTAGATTGTAGTGCCCTGGGAAGCTAGAGTATACATCTCTTCAAAATCACACCTAACTCAATATTTTGTCTAGAGAGACTTTCCCTTCTGGGAAGTCACATAGTTTGTGAATTTAGTGTTCCCTATTCTGCCACTCACCAGTTGTGTCAACACTGGTACATTTTTTACCTTCTTGAGCTTGGGTTTCCTTGCCTGTAACAATACAGCAGTACCTACCACTTATTTGCCCCCCACTGGTGCCAGACATCATATTAATAAAAGTGATTATGACTTAAAAAAGAAAAAAATTAAAAATAAAGTTAGATTTTGGTGATGGTTGCATAATTCTGTGTATATACTAAAATCTATTGAATTGTATGTTTTAAACAGGTGAATTTATGGTATACAAATTATGTTATCAATAAACCAGTTGTTAAACCATCTAATCATTATCCACAGATAAAATTTCAATATACTCTGTTCTTTCAAATTACTGTTTTGGGTTTCTTTGGATCAAGTCCCACAAGTGGAATAGCTGGATCATAAAGGAGTTCCATTTTTAATTTTTTGAGGTATCTCCATACTGTTTTTCACAGTGACTGTACCAATCTGCATTCCCACCAACAGTGCAAAAGGGTTTCCCTTTCTCCACATCCTCACCAGCACTTGTTCTTTGTTGATTTATCAATGATAGCCATTCTGACTGGTGTGAGGTGATATCTCATTGTGGTTTTAATTCACATTTCTCTGATGATTAGTGACGTTGAACATCTTTTCATATGTCTATTGGCCATCTGTATGTCCTTTTTGGGAAAAGTGTCTATTCAGGCCGTTTGCCCATTTTTCCATTGGCATTGAGGTTGTTTTTGGTATTGAGTTTTATAAGTTCTTTATAAACTTGCTATATTAACCCCTTATCAGATGTATCAGTGAATACATTCTCCCATCCAGTGGGTTGTCTTTTTATTCTGTTGATGGAGCCCCTCCCATGTTCATTGGAACATTATTTATAATTGCCAAGATATGGAAGCAGCCCAAGTGTCCATCAGTAGGTGAGTGGATAAAACAAGTATGGGACATTTAGACAATGAAATACTATTGATACTTGTCCATAAAAAAGAAGAAAATTTTACCCTTTGTAACAGCATGGATAGAACTGGAGAACATTATGCTAAGTGAAATAAGCCAGTCAGAGAAAGACAAATACCATATAATTTCACTCATATGTGGAATCTAATGAACAAACTGAACTAACAAGCAAAATAGAGACAGACTCATAGAGAGCAGGATGACAACTCTGGGGTGAGGGGTTTAGGGTGTGGAGGGATCAAGCAAAAAGGAGTCATGGACATGGACAACAGTGTGGTGATTGCTGGGGGTTGGGGGAAGGAGGTATAAGGGGGATAAATTGTAATAGGAAAAATACAATATGAACAAAAGGTTATGCCTCAAAAATAAAAAACCCAACAAAGTTGTGTTCTCCTGTGCTCTCCAGTAATTTGTTCCGTAAATTTTAAAAAAATTTCAACATATTCTAAAAGAATTTCTGGATATAGAAAATAACAAAAAAAGTATAGAAAACAAAACCTAAATCTGGACTCTGTGACATTAAAGACTGTCTCCTAAATACTCTCATGTCAAAGAGGAAATCAAAGTAAAACATGTAGAGAATCTAAAATGTAAAATCTACATTATCAAAGCATATGTGCTACAGATAGAACTAAACTCAAAGAAAAGTTTATTAAAGAGGCTTTCTTTTCTTCATTGTATGATTTTGGCTCCTTTGTCAAAAATTACTTGCCCACATACATGCGAATTCATTTCTGGGATCACAATTCTGTTCCACTTGTCTGCAAATCTGTTTTTCTGCATATATAATGCTGTTTTGATTATTGTTGCTTTAAAGTATAATTTGAAGTCAAGGGGTGTGATACCTCCAGCTTCATTCTTCTTTCTCAGGATTGCTTTGTCAATTTAGGATCTTTTGTGGTTTCATAAAATTCTGATGATTTTTTGTTCTATTTATTTTAAAAATGTTATCAGGATTTTGATGGATATTGCACTAAATCTGTACATTATTGAAACAGTACTGGAAAAATTAGAAAGCCACATGTAAAAGAATGACACTATTTGTCCTCATGTACAAAAATTAACTCGAAATTAATCAAAGACCTAAATGGAAGACCTGAAGCAATAAGTTAAATAAAAGAAAACATAGCTACTAAACTTATGGACCTTGGTCTTAGAGAGTATTTTATGAATTTGACCCCAAAGGCAAAGGAAGTAAAGGCAAACATAAATAAATGGGACTATAACAAACTAAAAAGCTTCTGCACAGCAAAAGAAACCACCAACAAAACAAAAGGCGATCAACCAAATGGCAGAAGATATTTACAAACAACATCTCCAACAAGGGGTTAATATCCAAAATATATAAAGAACTCATACAACTCAACACCAAACAAACAAACAATTCAATTAATAAATGGGCAGAGGACTTGAAGGGACATTTCTCCCATGAAGATGTATAAATGGCCAAGAGATATACAAAAAGATGTTTAACTCAGCTAGTTATTAGGGAAATGCAAATCAAAACTACAATGAGATTCTACCTCATATGTGTTAGAATGGCTATTATCTATAAGAAAAATATTAACAAGTTTTAGAAATGTTGTAGAGAAAAAGGAGCTCTCATTCACTTCTGCTGGGAATGTAAACTTGTATAGCCACTATGGAAAGCAGTATGGAATTTCCTCAAAAAAATTAAGAATAGAGTTACAATATGACACAGTAACCCCTCTTCTGGGTATCTACCCAAAAACATTTATTTGCAAAGATATATATACCCCTATGTTCATTGTAGTACCATTCACTGTGGCAAAGACTTGGGAACAACAGAAGTGTCCTTTGATAGATGATTGGATAAAGAAGATGTGATACATATTCACAATAGAATACTACTCAGCCATAAGAAAAGAAATATTACCATTTGTGACAATAGGATGGACCTTGAGAATATAATGTTAAGTGAAATAAATCAGTCAGAAAAAGCTAAGAATTATATGATTTCACTCATATGTAGTGTGGTGTGTAAAACTGAAACTCACATGGACACAGACAACAATATGGTATTTACCATAGGGATAGGGGTGGAGGTAGTAAAGAGTAAAAGGGGACAAATATATGATGATGGAAGGTTTAACTTTGGGTGGTATGTACACCATACAATATTCAAATGATGTATCATAGTATTGTACACTTTAAACATACATAATTTTACTAACCAATGTCACCCCAATAAATTTAATTTAAAGAAAGATCTTAGTGGTGGGAGAAGATGAATTAGATGAAAATAGTTAAAAGGCACAAACTTCCAGTTACAAGATAAATAAGTACTGGGGAGGTGTGTACAACATTGTAACTATAGTTAATACTGCTATGTGAAAATTAGTAAGAGAGATCCTAAAATTCTCATCACAAAGGGAAATTTTTTTGTGACTACATGATGAGATGGGGGTTATCCATACTTATTGTGGTATTTATTTCACCATATATGTATGCCAAGCCATTATGCTATACACCTTAAACTTCTATAGAGATGTATGTCAACTATATCTCAATAAAATGGAAAAAAACTAGGAAGCAAAGAAAATTTAAATACTTTTAATAAAGAGTCTGACTATTTTTTTTTGATGCTTGGCTAATAACATCTTTTACTCTTCACCCTTCCCTCTTCTCTGTTTGTGCCACATCTAGCAAGCTGATGAGAAAGCCTGGGTGCTCCTTTTTTTTTGGTAAGAGATTCAAACCATACAATGCCCTGCCCATGTACAGAAATGCTCACCCTGGCTCCATTGCTTAAGCACCATCAAAATCCAACCTGGTCTCCTTTCCTTACTCTTTCAAGTCATCTTCAGCCTATCCTAAGATGCCTGCCCTGTTCTCCCTGGAAAGCCTCATTATGGAACACTTTTCATACACTCTTGGGGTTGTGGGTCATCATTAGCCTTGACATCTGAAACAAATTTTAGATAAAAATCTATCTTGCTTCTGCAATATGGACACAATATACTTTCATTACTTAACATGAACATTTTAAACTAATTAAATAGTTAATTCAAAATGTACAAATAAGACCACATGTACAAAAGTTCTGTGGAAAGCATAAGAATTAAAAGGATAAAAAGATAAATTAATGAATTAAGATTAATGAATTGAAAATACATTCAATAGCTTATTTTTAAAAACCAAAACAATTGATAACCAATAAAAATCTTCACAAAAGGATCTCCAAATAGTCACCAAACATAAAACAGTGCCCAACTTCATTAATCAACAGGAAATGCAAATCAAAACCATAAGGTGATATTATTACACATCCATAAGAATCGATAAACTAAAAAGACAGATAATACCATACTTCATCAAGGATATAAAACAAGTAAGCTCTCATCATTGCTGGTGTTATTCTCAATTGGTAAACACTTTGGAAAATGTATATAGCACATGCTACAGCTGAGCATTTGCATATCCTATGACTTAATCATTATAATCATAAATGTACAGACAACAAAAATGAATAATATGTTTGCTAGAAGACATGTACTTGTATGTTCATAACAGCACTGTCTAAAGAGTCAAAAATTGAAAACTAAATGTCTAAAATGAATAAATAAATAAACCCCACCCAGTGGGATAGCATACAATGAGAATAACCTACAAGCCCCTGACACAATATGGATGAATACCAAAAATATAATATTGAACAGAAAATTCAGGGATTAAATATTACATAGTACATAATTTTGTTATATAATGAAATTTCTGTTTCATATAATTTCTGTCTCTAGAATTTAGAAACAGAAAAAAATTAATCTATACTATTGCTGAAGTCAGAGTAATAATCATCACTTGTTGGGGCAGTAACTGAAAGGGATCCAGGGGAGTTGCTGAGGATGTGGTCACGTTTGTTTCCTTATCTGGGTGCCCCTTATATAAATAAGCATTTTCTCTTCAGTTTTAATTGTAAGCTTTATTTATTAATTTTTAATTGTTGTTCAAGTATTAACCTAGCTAAATGTTTCTGATATAAGAAATTTTTTAAAGCAAGGGAATGATAAGCATAAAACTTAGAATAATGATGACTTCAGGTAGAGGAAGGCAAGATGAAGAGGATGCATAAATTAATGAAAATGCTTTAGTTCTTAGGTTTGGCAATGGCTCCACTGAAATTAATTATATTACTTTAAAAAAATAAATATAAAAATAAAAAATAGAGACATAGGTGTATGTAGCTATAAAACTGTCGAGTTATTTTAAAGATACAGTGAATATAAGTGTCATTTTTTAAAGATTTTATTTATTTACTTTTAAATAGAAGGGAATGGAGGGAGAAAGAGAGGGAAAGAAATTTCAATGTGCAAGAGATATATGGATCCGTTGCCTCTTTCACACTCCCTCCTGGGGACCTGGCCTGAAACCTAGGCATGTGCCCTGACTGGGAATCGAACCAACAACTTTTCAGTTTGCAGGCCAGCACTCAATCCACTGAGCCACACCAGCCAAGGCCCATAAGTGTTCTTTGGTTAATCCCTTCACCATCTTTCATCCCATCCATCCCCACCCCTGTATAGAATAAACTTTAAAATAAATTTAAAAAATAAAGATACAGTGAGCATCAAACTGTAGCCAAAATAAATATATGTTTTAGGTAGGAACTATTTAACATGTTTATTACAGTTTTTGTAAATTTCTTTTTGTTTCTCCCTATTTATATTTTGATTCATGCTGTAAAATTCATGCTTTGTCTTGTACAGTTTGATGTATTCTGATTATAGCAGAGTCATGTGACTACTACTATTAAACAGAATACAGAATAGCTCTATCTCCCCAAAAATTTCATTCTTCTGGACCATGTACAGTCAACTTTGTCCATTATTAGGGTCTTGAATTCTTTGCCCTTTAAATATTTCTTCATCCCTCCTGCTTTCTGTTAGCACTTTCTTCAGGTTCATCACATTTCTCCTTCCTCATCACAGTAATCAACCAGTTCTCCAGGAGCACTTGCTCTTTTCATTGGAGAATGGTATTTAGAAAACAAGATCTGAATGCTATGTGTGCTCATTATTCCTGGATGTCACCCATGCTGCTGCATGAATCAATAGTTTGTTCCTTTTTATTGCTCAGTAGTTTTCCATTTTGTGGAGGTACCAAGTTAATTAATTCATTCATTGAATGACAACTGTTATTTCTATTTCTGATGATTATAAATAAGTCTTCACACACAGGCTTTTGGGTGAGCACAGATTTTCATTTCTTTTGAGTAAATATCTAGGACTTGAATTCCTGGGTCACCTGGTAAGCATATATTTAACTTTATAAGACACCACCACTTTGCTAAGTGTTTTTATAATAAATGGGTGCTGTACCTTATCAAATGCTTTTTCCACATGTATTGCTATGATTATGTGATTTTTGTCTTCCCTTTTGTTTATGTGATATATTATGTTTATTGATTTGCAAATATTGTACCATCCTTGCATCCCTGGGATGAATCCCACTTGATCATGGTGTATGATTTTTTTAATGTATTGCTGGATGCTCACAATCACTAAACCATCAGAATGATGTAAATTAAAGCCACAATGAGATACCACTTCACACCGGTCAGAATGGCCATCATAAACAAATTAACAAACAACAAATGTTGTAGAGGTTGTGGAGAAGAGGGAACTCTAGTGCATTGTTAGTGGGATTGCAGACTGGTGCAACCACTATGGGAAACAGTATGGAATTTCCTCAGGAAACTAAAAATGGAAATGCCTTTTGATCTGGCAGTTCCACTACTAGGATTATATCCTAAGAAACCTGAAATACCAATCCAAAAGGTCCTATACATTCCAATGTTCATAGCAGCACAATTTACAATAGCCAAGTGCTGGAAGCAACCCAAGTGCCCATGAGTAAATGAATGGATCAAAAAACGATGGTACATTTACACAACGGAATTCTATGCAGCAGAAAGAAAGAAGGAGCTCCTACCCTTTGCAACAGCATGGATGGAACTGGAGAGCATTATGCTAAGTGAAATAAACCAGGCAGTGAAAGACAAATACCATATGATCTCACCATTAACAGGAACCTAATCAACAAAATGAACAAGCAAGCAAAGTATAGCCAAAGACATTAAAATTGAGAACAAGCTGGCAGTGATCAGAAGGGAGAGGGGAGGTCATAATGGGGGAAAAGGGTGAAGGGTTTACAGGAACAATTAAAAAGGACATATGGACAACAACAAGGGGGGTGGAAATGGGGGAGGGAGGTGGGAGGGCTGGGGTGGTAGGGAGGGGTGGGGAAAAGGCAGAAAATTGTACTTGAACAACAATAAATTTTTTCTTAAAAGATAAAGAGAGAATCTTAAAAGCAGCAAGAGAAAAGAAGTTAGTTACCTACAGGGGAGTTCCCATAAGACTGCTAGCTGATTTCTCAAAAGTAACTTTTCAGGCTAAGAGGTATTGGCAAGTCATATTCAAAGTCATGAAAAGCAGAGACTTACAGCAAAGATTGTTTTATCCAGGAAAGATATCATTTAGAATCAAAGGACAGATAAAGAGCTCCCAGACAAGAGAAAACTAAAGGAGTTCATCATCACCAAACCATTATTATATGAAATGTTAAATGGACTTATTTAGGAAAAAGAAGAAGATCGAAACTACAAACAATAAAATGGCAAAAAATATATATCTATCAACAATTGAATCTAAAAAACAAGCTAAGCAAACGAGAAGAACAGAGACAGAATCATGGATACAGAGAGTGTTTTGATGGTTGCCAGTTGGGAGGGAGATGTGGGGCAACAGGTGAAGAGGGGAGGGGATTATGAAGTACAAATAGGTAGTTACAGAATAGTCATGGGGATATAAAGTACAGTATAGGAAATGGAGTAGCCAAAGAACCTACACATAACCCATGGACATGAACAGTGGTGAGGAGATAGCCCTAAGGGATTATGGGGGTGCTGGGAGGAGGGGGGCAAAGAGAGAAAAATAGGACAACTGTGATAGCATAATCAATAAAATACAATTTTAAAAAGTCATGTATAGGGTGGGTGGGCTGGGATGGGAGTAAAAGATAGAAAACTGTACTTGAACAATTAAAATTAAATAAGTAAGTAAGTAAGTAAGTAAATAAATAAATAAATAAAACCAGCTAATTAGGACCACTAAAAAAAAAGTAATGTATAAATACAATAGACTACTACTTAGAATAAACAAGAACAAGTGACCGATACACAAATTAACATGGACATATATCAAAATAATTATGCTGAGTAAAATAAATGACACAGAATGATACAAATGATACAGTTATATACTGTATAACTGAATTTATATAAAAAGCTAGTAAAAGCCAACTAATCCATATGAGATAAAGCAAATCCATAACTGCAAAGTTAGTGGATGGATGGCAAATATGCACAAGGAAACATTTGGGGTTGATGTTAAATATTAAATATTGTAATTTGGTGATGATTCTCAGATGTATACACCTCTCAAAATTGATTAAATCAAATATTTTAAATATGTGCTGTATAAAATATATCTCAAAGTTAATTTAAAAAGAAATCTGGAAGAATGAGTTTGTAGATAACTAGACTGAGTCACTGAAATATACAAGTCTTAATAAGCCTTTGGATATTTTTATTACTTTTAATTTAAAAAAAAATTTCAGTTATGATTTTATTTTTAAAAAAATTTTTATTTAGTTCAATTACACTTGTCCTCATTTTCCCCACATTATTCTCCCCTGCCCAACCCACAACCCACCTCCCCCATTCAATACTGAAACCCTGTTGTCTTTGTCCATGGATCCTTTATACGTGTTCCTTGACGACTCATCCCCTTCTTTCCCCCATTATCCTCCTCCCTCCTACCCTCTGGTTACTGTCAGTTTGTTCTTTATTTCTATGTCTCTGGTTCTATTTTTCTCACTTGTTAGTTTTGTTGATTAGGTTCCATTTATAGGTAAAATATATGGTATTTATCTTTCACTGCCTGGCTTATTTCAGTTAGCATAATGCTCTCCAGATCCATCCATTCTGTTGAAAAGGGTAGGAGTTCCTTCTTCCTTTCTGATGCTTAGTATTCCATTGTGTAACTGTACCACAGTATTTTGATCCATTCATTTACTGATGAACACTTAGGTTGCTTCCAGCACTTGGTTATTGTAAATTGTGATGCTATGAACACTGGGGTGCATAGGTTCTTTTGAATTTGTGTTTCAGGATTCTTAGGGTATAATCCCAGCAGTGGAATTGCTGGGTCAAAAAGCATTTCCATTTTTAGTTTTCTGAGGAAATTCCATACTGTTTCCACAGTGTTGCACCAGTCTGCATTCCCACCAACAGCATAGTAGGGTTCCCTTTTCTCTGCAACCTCACCAGCACTTGTTTGTTTTTTTTTATGATGGCCATTCTGACTGGTGTGAAGTGGTACCTCATTGTGGTTTTAATTTGCATCTCTCTGATGGTTCATGATGCTGAGCATCTTTTCATATATCTCTGGGCCCTCTGTATGTCCTCCTTGGAGAATTGTCTGTTCAGGTGCTTTGCCTATTTTTTAGTTGGGTTTTTTGTCTCCCTGGTGTGGTATCTGTGAGTTCTTTATATATTTTGAGGATGAAACCTCTGTCCAAGGTATCATTGGCAAATACATATTCCCATATGGTTAGTTCCCTTTTCATTTTGCTGATGTTTTCTTTAGCTGAGCAGAAGCTTTTTTAATTGGATGTAGTCCCATTTGTTTATTCTTTCTTTTATGTCCCTACTCTAGGGGACATATCAGTGAAAATATTGCTGCATGGAATACCTGAAATTTTTCTGGCTATGTTCTCCTCTAGGACTTTTATGGTGTTGCAACGATACTACAAGGTCACTGTACTCAAAACAGTCTGGTACTGGCATAAGGACAGCAACATAGATAATGGAACAGAATAGAGAGCCCAGAAATAATCCCATGTCTCTATTGTCAATTAATATTTGACAAAGTGGGAAGGAGCATAAAATGAAGTAAAAATAGCCTCTTCAACAGATGGTGTTGGGGGATCTGGACAGCTACGTGCAAACAAATGAAACTCGATCCCCAACTTACACCATACACAAAAATAAACTCAAAATGGATAAAAGACTTAAATATAAGCCTTTGGATATTTTCAAGAAATGATTTGGAAGAACAAGCATACTTAATCCTTTATCTGAAAGAGTTTTTCATTTACCCTCTTCTTGTCTTCTGGCTCATATACATTGTCTTAGTGTAATGTAGGATTTAAGATTGAATTTAGAGGCCTGATCTATTAGAGATTATGTCATGAAGATAGATTATGATTTTGTATAATGATCTACCTCTACGTGACCCTTTAGTCAACAAAATTCAGGTGTTTCTCCTCTGTACTCTAAAGATTTTGATTCCTGAAAAACTATTATCTTCATGCTAATTCTAATCCCTAGTATAGTTCTTTGATCACATCTACAAACCTTCCACTCACTCCTCCTCATTCATCAACTACTTGGACACTAGTTTGGCAGCCTTACTTTTTATCTCACTCATTAATTGAACAAATATTTATTGAATTTTGTATCAGTTAGGATAGGTGAGATTGTGTTATAGGAACAAAAATCTAAAAAATGATGGTTTATTTCAACAAAACTCTTTGCTATCCTTTTTGCTCATACTACACATACAAAAATGATCAATAGTAGTGTGGTCTTTATATAATCATTTAGAGACTCAGGGTAATGGAAGTTCTACAATATCTAGTTGTGCCATCTGGATCATGTGGCCTTCTTGGTCATCACCTAAGAGGAGACATTACTGGGTAATTTCACATGAATATTTAAAATTTAGACCAAAAGTGATATATGTCACTTTTTCTCACAGCCCACTGGCAAGAACTAGTCACATGTACTCACTTAACTGCAAGAGAGCAGGGATGGGTAATCTTCCATTATGCCTGGAAAGAGAGTAAAATTAGAGATTGATGAGCACTAGAAGTTTCTACCACAGTGTTTAATATATGCCAGATTTCTTTCTAGGTGCTAGGGATACAGCAGAGAATAAGACAAACAAGGTCTCTGCTCTGTTAGACCTTACTTTGTCATTAGGAGCTATCAAACAAATAAGTAAACACATTCTAAAATATTCTCTTCTCTTGACTTCTCTTATTATCACACTCTTCTGGTTTTCTTTATATTTCTCAGGTTATTCTTTGTAGTATCTTTTTTTCCTTTATTCACACTATCCTGCTTTATACTTTAAAAAATATTTTAACACTTTTTATTGTTGTTCACATACAGGTTTCTTTTCAATTTTCACTTTTTTCTCCTTTCCCTTAAATATTGTGGTTCTTCAAGGACTTATGCCTTCTCTTCCTTAAAAAGAAATTATTACCTATGTACTACATGAACACATTCCCAGTATAACAACCACAAATATTACAAATAAAATTAATGTACTTCTTCCTCCACCTGCCTCCAGCCCTTTTATCTTCTTATTCTCTATTTCAGTGGTTCTCAAAACTGAGTGTATTCAGAATCACTTGGTGGGCTTATTAAAAACACTGTTTTTTGAACCACGTCCCAATAGTTTCTGACTCAGTGGGTCTCAGATGAGACCCAGTAATTTGTATTTCTAATATGTTCTTACATTATGATGCTGTGGCTGCTCCAGTGACCAGACTTTCAGAACCACTGCTTAACTTTTACCTCAAGGAATTTCATCTCATAAATGATTTCAATTACAATCTATAACCCTCTGTTATGAAGAATGAACAATAATTGAAACTTATGGGTAAGAACATAGCAAGGGAATAGAGACTTGCTGGGTTAATGATGAGTACAGAAGGAAAGCAAGAGTTTATAATTTACAAGCACCCTAATGGAAGTTGTTGAGTTCTCTGGGTATAGTATATATTTGTTAATTCTTTCTCCCATCTGCCATTGCCTCTTTAGTGCCACCCTGACATTACTTTGTGGAGATCATCACTGATGATCAATCATGTGCTTTGTTTATGTCCTGAGGGCAAAGTTGAATCTACCTCTGGTTCCAAGAATATATATGTAATATAGGCCTGGCCAATCACTCTGCTAGACCACAATATGAGATTAGGATATAAGCATGTGACTCAACTAAACCATTCCGATCCAATCAGATAATACCAGGAATCTTGTTCAAGCAATAGAGGGGAAAAAAGTGTTTTCTAATCTTTTGGATTTAGAGTCATGAAGTTCTAAACCAGGAGTAATTTGGTCACCATCTTGCCACAATGAAAGAAGAAGCTGTATGAAAAGAGACACAATGCCAAGGGAAGTATAACTGAGAAATGGAGAGAGCTCATGTCTTGATGACATTACAAGGTACTGGATTAGGTCATATTACCTTAAACTAGATCCATCCCTTGACTATTCTAAGTCATGGAGGTGGCAGGAGCCAAAATTCAAAGAGTTCCCTCCCCATTGGGTGGAGTTGTGGCTCCAAAAAGGCAGGGACAAATCCCACTGCTTTTTTTCTTTTCCTTGTACATTTTCTACTTGACTATGGACATGACAAAATCATGAAAGTGTGCAATTTGGGGTGCAAATCTAAAAAGGAGAGACTTGGGAACTGAAAAACACTGTGGAGGTAATAGGGAGTAGTAACTTGTGCAAGTGATGTTTTAAGGCTATTTATGAACTCCTGGCCTGACCCTGAAGTGCTCATGCATGGATTTGATACTAATTAATATACCAATGACTTTCAGAATTAAGCTGACAAGTATGTCTTCATTCAGGTCTCAGGCTGACCACTGGGTGGTGCATATCTTGGACAGACCCAGATAACACTGCAAAACTAAAAACTGAACTGACATTGGGATTAATAGCCCAGGGAAGACTAACACAAAAATATCAACATTTTGCTAGGATGAAAACAAAACTGAGAATCTCATAAAGTAATATTCAATATGTCTAAGATATAAACAATAAAGAAATACTTGGTATACAAATAAGCAGGAAAGTCTCAACTTATATGGGAAAAGACACTCAATAGGTGCCAATGAGAGGAGAGAAATGTTAGGATTATTTGACAAGGACTTTAAAACAGCTACTATAAAGAATCTCTAATGGGCAATTATGAACACTATTAAAACAAATATTAAGCAAATATTAAAATAGAAAGTATCGATAAAGAAATAAAAGATATACATTTACAATGTTTATGTCTTCTTGATGGATTCTTCCCTTGAGCATTATGAAGTGACCTTCTGGGTCTCTTTTTTTGAAGTCATATGATCTTACCTTTAAATGGGACATAATCAACAAAAGAAAAAAAAGCAAGCAAAATATAACCAGAGACAGTGAAATTAAGAACAATCTAACAATAGCTGGGGGGAGAGGACAGTGGGAAGAAGGGTTTTCAGGAACTACTATAAAGGACACATGGACAAAACCAAAGGGGAGGGTGGAAGCAAGGGAGCGAGGTGGGTTTTGCTGGGATGGGGAGCAGGGGTGGGGAGAAAATGCAGACAACTGTAATTGAACAACAATAAAATAATTTTAAAAAAGAAATAAAAGATATAAAGAGAACCAAATAGAAATTTAGAACTGAAACAATCAATGAAATAAAAAATTCACTGGATGGACTCAATAACAGAATAGAGATGACAGAGGAAAGAATAAGTGAGTTTTAGCCCACTAGAAATTAGCCAGTATGAAGAGAGAGAAAAGAGACTGAAAAATAATGAACAAAAACTTGGGGACCTGTGGGACAGTAACAAAAAATCTAAAATTTTCATTATTGAAATTCAAGAAGAAGAGAATGAGTGATAGATTGGAAAAATATTTAAAGAAATAATAACTAAAAATACTTCAAGTTTCTTAAAACCATAAACCTACAGATGCAAGAAAATTATCCAACCCTATCCAGGATATGCACAAAGGAAACAATGCCCAGACATATTATAAGCAAATTGCTTAGAACTAAGGAGAAAGAAAAAGTCTTGAAAGTGGCTATAGATTAATAATGTATTATCAATAGAGGAAAAGTGTATTTTGTATCCAAAATCATGGAGACCAAAAAGAAGCATGCAATATTTTTCAAGTGCTAATAGAACAGATTTGGCAACCCAGAATTGTAAATCCTGTAAACATATCTTTAAAATGAAGGTTAAATAAATACATTCTCAGATGAAGAAAAATAAAGGAAATTTGAAACTAAAAATCTGCTTAAAAAGAACAACTAAAAAGTTCTTCAGACAGAAAGGAAATGATACCAGAAGAAAACTTAAATCATAAAGAATGAAACAAAAAGCAACAGAAATGGTTAATCTGGTAAATATAACAGACCTCTCCCTTTCAGTTTCATAACGTGTCTGATGGGTGAAAGAAAGAAGATATAATAATGTTTGATAGGGTTTTTTATTAAATTTATCAGAGTAACATTGGTTAATAAGATTATATGGGTTTGAAGTGTACAATTCTATGACATAAACAATGATAGGGTTTTTACTGTATGTAGTTGTGATATATAAGATAACCATAGCATACATATGGAAAGGTAAAGATGTGTATATATTATATATATGGTTTCTACATTTTAATTGAATTAGCATAGTATTGATTTGAAATAGATTTATTGATTCTAAACAGATTGTGAAAAGTACACATTTGGTAAGAAATAGAGTAACCACTAAAAATACTGTACAAATTCAGAGGGAACACATAATCAATAAAATATACTTAAAAATACTTTTTATTTGATATAGTTCCATTTCTTTATTTTGTCTTTTGTTTCCCTTGTCTGGGTAGACATAGCTAATAAAAAATTGCTACAGGTATTTTGCTTCCTATGTTTTCTTCTAGGATTTTTAAGTCTTCAGGTCTAAATTTAAGTCTTTGATACATTTTGAATTTATTCCTGTCTGTGGTATTAGAAAGTGGTCTAGTTTTATTTTTCTGCATGTATCTGTCCAATTTTCCCAGAACCATTTATTGAATAACCTATGTTTAGCCCATTGTATGTACTTGGTTTCTTTGTCATATATTAAGTGACTCTAAAGGTGTGGGTTTATTTCTGGGTTATCTATTCTGTTCCATTGATCTAGGTGTCTGTTTTTATGCCAGTACCATGCTGTTTTGAATACAATGGCCTTATAATATAGTTTGATATTAGGTAGCATGATTCCTCCAACTTTCTTCTTTCTCAGGATCACTGTTGCTATGTGGAGCTTTTTGTGGTTCCACATACATTTTTGAAATATTTGTTCTAATTCTGTGCAATATGTCACTGGAATCTTGACAGCAATTGTGTTGAATCCATAGACTGCTTTGAGTAATACGGGCATTTTCATGATGTAAATTCTTCCTGTCCATGAACACGGTATGTACTTCTGTTTATTTGTATCTTTTATTTCTTTCTCAGTATGTTATAATTTTCTGAGTACAGATCTTTGACATCCTTGGTTAGGTTTATTCCCAGGTATTTTATTCTTTTTGAACCAATTGTGAATGGATTGTTTCCTTAATTTCTTTTCTGTTAGTTCCTTATTGGCATATAAAAATGCAACTTATTTCATGATATTAATTTTGTATCATGCTACTTTGCTGAATTCATTTATCAGTGCCAGTAGTGTATTGGTGGAATCTTTGGGTTTCTCGGTGTACAGTATCATGTCATCTGTGAATAAAGACAGTTTTACTTCTTCCTTTCCAATTTGGATGCCTTTTATTTCTTCTTCTTGTCTGATTTCTGTGGCTAGGACTTTCAGTACTATGTTGAATAGGAAAGGTGTAAGCTGACATCCATGTCTTGTTCCTGATCATCAGTGGAATGCTTATAGTTTTTGTCTATTTACTATGATGCTGGCAATGGGTTTGTCATATATGGTCTTTATTATGTTTAGGTATGTTCCCTCTATTCCCACTTTGCTGAGCATTTTTATCATAAATGGGTGCTGGATTTTATCAAATGCTTTTTCCGCATGTATTGATATAATCATGTGGTTTTTATCTTTCATTTTGTACATGTGGTGATTCACATTTACTGATTTGAGAATGTTGTAACAACCTTGCATTCCTGGAATAAATCCCACATGATCTTGGTGTATGATCTTTTTGATGCATCACTGTATTTGGTTTGTTAATATTTTGTTGAGGATTTTAGCATCTATGTTCATCAGGGACATTGGCCTATAATTTTCTTTTTTTAACATTTTATTTATTTACTTTTAGAGAGAGAGGAAGAGAGGGAGAGAACCATCAATGTGTGAGAGATACATAAATCAGTTGCCTCTTGCACACTCCCAACTGGGGACCTGGCCCACATCTGAGACATGTGCCCTGACCAGGAATCAAATGGGCAACATTTCAGTTTGCAGGCCAGCACTCATTCTACTGAGCCACACCAGCTAGGGCATCTGATTTTGGAATTAGGATAGCATAGGCCTCATAAAATGAGTTTGGAAGCCTTCCCCTCTCTTGAATTTTATGAACTAGTTTGAGAAGGAGAGGTGTTATTTTTTCTCATAATGTTTGGTAAAATTTACCTGTGAAGCCATCCAGCTCAAGGCTTTTGTTGGTTGGGAGTTTTTGGATTACTGCTTCAGTTTCACTAGGTGTAATCTGTCCATTCAGATTATCTGATTCTTCATGATTTACTTTTGGAAGATTGTATGTTTCTAGAAATTTATCCATTTCATCCAGGTTGTCCAGTTTGTTGGCATGTAGTTGTTCATAATACTTTCTTACAATTCTTCGTACATCTTTGGTGATAGTTATTTCTCCTCTTCCATTTCTGATTTTATTTATTTGTGTCCTTTTTTATGTATTTCATTGATTATGCTATTACAGTGCTCCCTTTTTCTCTCTCCTTTATTCCCCTCCACCCTGTACCTGCCTCCCACAATCATTCTCCCACCTTAGTTCATGTCTATGGGTCATGCATATAAGTTCTTTGGCTTCTCCATTTGCTATATTATTCTTAACCTCCCCCTGTCTATTTTCTACCTACAATTTATGCTGCTTATTCCTTGTACCTTTCCCCCTATTCTCCCCCTCTCCCTCCCTGCTGATAACTCTCCATGTGGTCTTTATTTCTGTGAATCTGTTCCTGTTCTAGTTGTTTGCTTAGTTCATTTTTGTTTCTGGGTGTTTTTTTTTTTAAGGCTCAGTTGTGGATAGTTGTGAGGTTGTTGTCATTTGACTGTTCATATTTTTTATCTTCTTTTTCTTAGGTAAGTCCCTTTAACATTTCATATAATAAGGGCTTTGTAGTGATGAACTCCTATAACTTGACCTTATCTGGGAAGCACTTTATCTGCCCTTCCATTCTAAATGATAGCTTTGCTGGAGAGAGGAATCTTGGATGTAGGTCCTTGTCTTTCATGACTTCAGCTACTTCTTACTTCTTTCCAGCCCCTTCTTGCCTGTGAGGTTTCTTTTGAGAAATCAGCTGAGTCTTATTGGCACTCCTTTGTAGGTACCGTCTCCTTTACTCTTGCTGCTTTTAATATTCTCTCTTTATCTTTGATCTTGGGTAATGTAATTATGATGTGCCTTGGTGTGTGCTGCCTTTAGTCTAACTTCTTTGGGACTCTCTGAGCTTCCTGGACTTCCTGGAAGTCTATTTCCTTTGACAGATTGGGGAAGTTCTCCTTCATTATGTTTTCAAATAAGTTTTCAATTCCTTCTCTTCCTCTTCTCCTTCTGTCACCACTATGATTTGGATGTTGGCATGTTTAAAGTTGTCCCGGAAGTCCCTAAGCCTCTCCTCATATCTTTTAATTCATATTTCTTCATTCTGTTCTGGTTGAATGTTTATTTCTTCCTTCTGCTCCAAACCATTGATTTGAGTCCTGGTTTCCTTTCCAACACTGTTGGTTTCCTGTACATTTTCCTTTATTTCACTTGTCATGGCCTTCAGTTTTTCCTCTATTTTGTGACCATACTCAACCATTTCTGTGAGCATCCTGATTACCAGTGTTTGGAACAGTGCATCTGATAGGTTGGCTATCCCTTCATCACTTAGTTATATTTTTTTCTGGAGCTTTGAACTCTTCTGTCATTTGAGCCATATTTTTTTTTGTCTTGATATGCCTGTTATGTAGTAAGGGGTGAAGCTTTAGTTATTCGCCAGGGCAAGGCAACTCAAGTCACTGCATTGTGGCACTGTATGTGGGCCAGGGGTCAGAGAGGGGTCAGAGAGGGAACAATGCCACTTGCTCAGCTCTCTACCAGCTTTCACTTACTTCCTCCACTATCCAAAAGCAAATTGGGTCCTTCTAGTGCTGATTCCTGGGGGGACAGGGTGGTTTTGTGTACATTCTAGGACCCTGTGTGTTTCTCCAAGGAAGTATCCTGTGAGGCCGGGAGTTTCTTCTGCCTCCTCAACCCTCACAGGTTTTTTCAGCGAGAGGTTTTGAGGTTTTATTTCTCTGTGCTGGAATCCTGGTTGCTCAGTCTACCTCACTCCCCAGTTGTTCCTCCTGGTTTATCCACAAGTAAATGTGGGACTGCTTGCTCCACCAGCCTCTGCCTTGCCCGGTCCTCCAGGTTCCACCTTACCACATGTCCTTTCCACCTCAGATGCCCATATCTTCCCCCTTACTGGTACAGTTGAATGTCTCTTCTTTAATACCTTGGTGGTTAGCCTTCCATACGGTTTGACTTTCTGGCTGCTCTGGTTATTTTTTGTTTTTAAATTTGTTGTTGTCTTTCTTGTGGTTGTGCAAGGAGGCACAGTGTATCTACCTATGCCTCTATCTCCCTTTTTTTTCTTGATGAGTCTGATTGTTTGTCAATCTGTTTATCTTTTCAAAGAAACAGCTTTTGTGTTCATTGAGCTTTTGTATTGCCTTTTTAGACTGTATTTCTTTTATTTCTGTGCTGATCTCATTTATTACCTTCCTCCTAGTCACTTTGGGCTTTGTTTGTTTTTCTTTTTCAAGCTCCTTTATGTGTGAAGTTAAATCATTTATTTGAGCTCTTTCTGTTTTTTGTTTGTTTGTTTATTCCTGTTTTTGTTTTTGTTTTTTGAGATAGGCCTGTAATGCTATGAATTTCCCTCTTAGGATTGCTTTCCCAGTGTCTCACAGATTTTGGATTATTATGTCCTCATTTTCATTTGTTTCAAGGTATGTTTTGATTTTTTTCCTTGATCTCATTGTTGACCTGTTCATTGTTTAATAACATGTTATTTAGCTTGAAAGTGTTTACATGCTTTTCAGTATTTTTCTTTTTAAAAATATTTTATTTATTTATTTTTAGAGAGGGGAGAAGGGAAGGACAAAGTGAGAGAGAGAACTATAAATGTGTGGTTGCCTCTCATGCACCCAATACTGTCAACCTGGCCTACACCCAGCCATGTACCCTGAGTGGGAATCGAACAAGCAACCCTTTGGTTCACAGCCTGCATTCAATCCACTGAGCTATACCAGCCAGGACTCAGTGTTCTTCTTTTGATTGAATTCTAGTTTCATAGTATTATGATCAGAGAAGATACTTCATATAACTTCAATCTTCTTAAATTTATTGAGACTTGTTTTGTGTCCTAATATGTGGTCTATCCTGGAAAATGTTCCATGTATACTTGCAAAGTATGTATTTCTGATGCCCTGGTGTGAAATCCTTTCAAGATTTCAATTAAATCCATTTGATCTAGTGTGTCATTTAAGGCCACTGTCTTTTTGTTGACTATCCATCTGGGAGACTTATCCACTGAAGTCAGTGGGGTATTAAAATTCCAAACTATGACTGTATTTCTGTTTAGCTCTCCCTTTATGTCCATTTAGATTTGCTTTACATATTTATTTGCTCTTATGTTCAGTGCATAACTTTTTACTAGGGTTATATCCTCTTGTTGGATTGTTCCCTTTATCATTTATATTGTCCTTCTTCATCTCTTACTATAGCCTTGGTTTCAAAGTCTATTTTGTTGGGTATAAGTACTACTACCACAGCTGTTTTTTCCTTGCCATTTGCATGAAATATCTTTTTCCATAGCTTTACTTTTAGTCTGTGTGTATCTTTCAATCTGAGATGGGTCTCTTGGAGGCACCATATATGGGTCTTGTTTTATCCATTCAGCTACCCTATGTCTTTTGGTTGGAGCATTTAAGCCATTTACATTTAAGGTGATTATTGATAGATATGTATGTAGTGCCATTTTATTGTTAGACTGTTTTCCTCTGGGTTTTTTTCTTTCTTCTCCTCCTGCTCCCCCCCTCCTATTCCTCCTCCTCCTCCTCCTCTTCTTCTTCCTTTTTCTTTTGTTTTGTTTTGTTTTCTTTTCTTTTCTTCTCTTCTCTTCTCTTCTTCTCCTTCTCGAGTTGGCATTAACAAGCTCCTTTAGATTTTTTTTTCTTTTCTGGTAAGCTCCTTATTTCTCCTTTGATTTAAATAATAGCCTTCCTGGGTAAAGTAGCCTTGGTTGTAGCCTTGGTTGTAGGCATATTTCATGCCTCTCCCTTCTGGCCTGAAATGTTTCTGTTGAGTAATCAGATGCAGTCTAATTGGTGCTCCCTTGTAGATAACTACCTACTTCTTTCTTGCAGCTTTTAGGATTCTCTCTTTGTTTTTAAGCCATGTAATTTTAATTATAATGTGTCTTGGTGTAGGCCTCTTTGGGTCCAACTTGATTGGGACTCTCTGAGCTTCCTGGACTTGTATGTCTTTTTCCTTCACCAGATTAAGGAAATTTTTGGTCATTATTTCTTCAAATAGGTTCTTGATCCCTTGCTTACTCTCTTCTCCTTCTAGTGTTCCCATGACACAGATGTTGTTACTATTCATGTTGTCCAAAAATGTTTCTTAAGCTCTCCTCATTTAATTTTTTTTTCTATTTGCTGCTCTGCCTGTGTGTTTTCTTTTTATACCTTGATTTGATCCTTGGCTTCATCTAATTCTCCAGTGTATTGTTTATTTCAGATATTGCATTCTTTATTTCTATCTGGTTCTTTTTTATGGTTTCTATGTATTTTCTCATGTTTTTAAGTGTTCTTATAGTCATTACTCTAAATTTTCTATCTGATAAATTGCTTGCCTCCATTTCATCTAATTCTTCCACTGGAGAATTCTCATACTTTCATTTGGGATCTGTTTCTTGTCTTCCTATTTTGGCTGTTTCTTTTTATTTTACACCTTAGTTTGTTAAACTAATCAGCTGTTAAACCAAAGTTGTTTAACTAATCAAGCTATAATCAGCAGCCTGGCTTAAGCTCCACAGGGTGGGACAGAGTACTTTCCACAGGTGGGGCTATTGCTTCCTCTTAGGCTGATGCACTCTGCCCAAAAGATGACTCTGCCGTGTGGGGGATTACTCAGCACAAAGATCCTGGTGGTTGTTCCTTCAGTTCTCTCCCCAGATCCACCAACCTTAGGCTCTCCTTAGGCCTATCTAGTCCATTCTGTCCTCCTTCTGTCAGAACCCAGGGTAAGTGGTTGCAAACAAAATTTTGTGCATTGGCCCTTTAAGAAGTTCTCTGCAGCTCCAGCCATATCTCCCTAGCACACAGAAACCCCAGTGCTTTTCACAGCTAGAAGTAATCTGGGTCCCTTTCTGGCTCTGGTGCTGTAGGTTTACACCCCACACTTTCAGAGGTAACTCATTGGCCACTAAAATATCCATCCAGAACTTCAGCTGCTACCCATAGGAGCCCAGCCAGCCCTCTCATGCCTCCTCCACACTCCCTACCAGTCTTGTTGTGGTGAAGTGTTTTCTTCCATCTGTCCTTGGTTATAAGGTTTCTCTCCAGCTAGTGTTCAGTTGGTTATTCAAGATGATTTCTCTACAATTTAATTGTAATTCCAGATTGGTCCTGGGAGGAGGTTAGTGTAGCTTCCACTTATTGCTCCACCATCTTGGATCTCTCAAATGTAAATGATCTAAACCACCAATTAAATGACAGGTTTTCAGGCTGGATGAAAGAAAACATGATCCAACTACATGCAGTACATGGGAATTAACTCAAATGTTTTTCAGTGGGTGAGTGAATAAATGTCAACACATTCATACAATAGAATATTATTCAACAATATAAAAGAACAACTTTGTTACATACAAAAACTTGATTGATTTTCAAAGGTATTATGCTGAATGAAAAAAAGCCAGGCTCAAAAGATTGCATATTGATTTCAAATATATGGCATTCTTTAAAAGACAAAACTAAAAATGGAGAACAGATAAGTGGTTGCCAGGTGTTAAGGGTTGGGGAAGAGTATATGACCATAAAGGGACAGTACAAATGAGATTCTTAGGGTAATGGAACCATATTATTTCCTACTTATGGTGATAGTTACATGAAATTATACATGTGTAAATTTTTACACCAAAAGAAAAAAAGTCAATTTAGTGTATAATAATTTTTATTAAATTTATTTAAATTTAGTGTATTATAAATTTTATTAAATTTATTAATTGTATTAAATTTATTAAATTTATTTTATTAAAATTTATTTAATTTTATTAAATTTAAATTTATTAAATTTTTATTAGATTTTAAATCACTATTGGGGTGATATTGTTTAATATGATTATATGAGTTTCAAATGTACAATTCTATGACACATAATCTGTATATTACATTGCATTAAATCATCTTCCATTACCACATGTTGTATTTTAAAAAATAAATTTAGTCTGGGTAAGATGGCAGCATAGGTGTATATAGTACTTTCATCCTCCTACAACAACATAAAAATTACAACAACAACCATCATCTAAAACTGTCTGAGATCTAGCTGAATGGAAATCCTATAACTAAGAATATAAAGAAGTAACTTCATCAAGAAAGGATAAAGGACAGAGACACAGAATGGGCTGGGCCCACACATGGCAGATAAATATTGAGAGAAATATTTCCTTTGCAGGGATTTCCCTGAGAAGCAGGGTGTTTCAGCCCCACATCAGGCCCAACACCCAGGGTTTCAGTGACAGGTAGAAAATTCCCCATAATTCAGGCTGTAAAAATCAGCTCAATTGAGCCTGAGTGAGACAAAGGTCTTCTGGAGTCCCAGGTATTCTTGTTCAAGGACTCCCACACAGACTTACACTGACTCACTCCCTCTGAGCTCCAGCACTAGGAAATCAGTTTGAAAGGCACCAGGGGCACACAGGGAGAAACTGAATTGTCTGGCATCAGGGCAAGAGCCGAAGGGGCAGCTTTCTCCCAGAGAGAAGTGATGGCAGAGGCTATTGTTCCTTTTCTGAGCCCTAATCTCACAGAGCCAGCAGGTGGGTGCCATATCTATTATATTTTGCCATGTATAATGCACACTCATGTATTTGGCTCAAACTTTCAAAAAAATTCTTTCATTTTAATTTTTAATTAATTAATTAATTTATATTTAGATAATTGTTTTTTGCATTATAAAGGAATTTTAGCATTTACTTTTGAACATATTATGGCATGAGAAATTTTATGTAACAAATAATTATAAAACACAAGAACAGATAGAAGGTACAAGACATTTTATGTACCAGTAACAAATTTACAATATTTACACATCATTGGTACCACCCATGTATAACTCACATACTTATTTTTCCCATCTTTATTTTTTGCCCCAAAATTTGGGCAAAAAAAAGTGTGCATTAAACATGGAAAAATATGGTAAGTCTCTATTAGCCTGGCTCACACTCAGGGGTGGTCCTTGGAACATTTGCTGGCCTACTCCTGGCACAGTGTTGGTAAAAGCCAGACTTGGAGAGCTGCTTGGTCCTTCCCAGGAACAGCCCAGTCCAGCAGAGGCAGCCAAACTGTGGATCACTTGTATCTTCAAGCGTGTTTCCAAAGGCAAGGCACAGACAGTGTGTCTGACATTGACCTGAGTCAGAGTCCCTCCCTAGGGGTCCAGAACAAACATGCCAAGACTCCAGTGCCAGACAACAATGGAGCGTGATCCAAGAAACATAAAAAACAGTATAGTCAAAGGGTAATTGCAAAAGGCACTAAATTTTGTAGAGGAGAATTCTATTTTTCTCCTTTTTGAATGTTTTGCTGCTTTCTTTTACACACAATATATTTTTTATTTTCTTCTTTTCCATTTTCTGTTTTTTCTTTTTTATTCTACTTAATTTCTTTTTCTTTTCCTATTTGTTTTTTTGTTTTTCCTTTCTACTTTTCTTATTCTTTTTTCTTTTTAAATATTATTTTATTTCTTCTTTTTATTTTTATATTTTTATTGTTATGTTTTATATACTATTACATTTTTGTTTCTTTCTTTTTACCCTTTTTCTTTTTTCTTGCTTTTTTCTTTTTCTCTCTTTTTTTCTTTTGTGGATCAGCATACACTCAGTGGCTGCACATAGTGATCTCAAAGTTCACCAGTCTGAGGATTGATCCTATGTATGAAGGGACCAGCAGCAATCAAGACTCAATTACAGTAGGAGAGCCCACAAAACCCAAACAAATGATATTCCTAGAGCACCTATCTAAGGAGGACAAGGAGACCACATCATTGGGTCCCATAGGACACCTACTACATAAAGTCACCCTATGAATATTGGCAGTCATAGTAGATCTATCTAGTACATAGAAACAAGCACAAAGAGAAACAAAGAAACAGGCACCAAATGAAAGAACAGGAGGCATCTCTAGAAAAAAAAAAGAGCTAAATGAAATGGAAGGAAGCAATTTATCAGATATAGAGTTCAAAGTAATGGTTATAAGGATGCTCAGGGAACTTAATGAGAACTACAATAACATGAAAAATGACATAGAAACCATGAAAAGGGGCCAACTGGAAATGAAGGATAACATATTTGACATCAAGAATACACTGTAAGAAATAAAATGTTGGTTGGATGAAACAGAGAATCATACCAGTGATTTCGAAGACAAGGTAGAGAAAACACACTGTGAGGGCAACAACAAGAAAAAAGACTAAAAGAATGAGAATAGTTTAATGGAACTTTGGCACAACATGAAACATAACAACATCTACATCATAAGGATACCAGGTGGAGAAGAAATAGAGCAAGGGATAGAGAACCCATTTGAAGAAATAATGAAAAAAAATGTCCTTAACCTGGTAAAACAAGAAGTCACAAATGTTTAGGAAGCATACAGAGACCCAATCAAGATGAACTCAAAGAGATCCATACCAAGACACATCATAATTAAAATGTCAATGTTTAAAGACAGAGGTTCTTTTTAAAAATTAATTAATTAATTTTAATTGTTGATCAAGTACAGTTTTCTGCCTTCCCCCATCCCTTCCCACCCCCCATTACTATCCATGTGCCCTTTATGACTGTTTCTCAAACCCTTCACCCTTTTCCCCTGAAATCCCCTCCCCTCTCCCCTCTGGTCACTGTCAGCATGTTCTTAATTTCAGTGTCTTTGGTTATATTTTGCTTGCTTGTTTCTTTTGTTGATTAGATTCTTGTTAAAGGTGAAATCACATGGTGTTTGTCTTTAACCACCTAGCTTATTTTGCTTAGCATAAAGCTTCCCAGTTGCATCCATGCTGTTGCAAAGGGTAGGAGCTCCTTCTTTTTTTCTGCTGAATAGAATTCCATTGTGTAAATATACCATAGTTTTTTGATCCATTCATTTACTGATGGGCACTTGGGTTGCTTCCAGCACTTGGCTATTGTAAATTGTGGTGCTATGAACATCGGAGTGCAGAGGATCTTTTGGATTGCTGTTTCAGATTTCTTAGGATATAATCCTAGTAGTGGAACTGCCAGATCAAAAGGCATTTCCATTTTTAGTTTCCTGAGGAAATTCCATACTGTTTCCCATAGTGGTTGCACCAGTCTGCAATCCCACTAACAATGCACTAGGGTTCCCTCTTCTCCACAACCTCTCCAACACTTGTTGTTTGTTGATTTGTTTATGATGGCCATTCTGACCAGTGTGAGGTGGTATCTCATTGTGGTTTTAATTTGCATCTCTCTGACAGCTAGTGATACTGAGCATCTTTTCATGTGTCTCTGGACCCTTTGTATGTTCTCATTGGAGAAGTGTCTATTCAAGTCCTTTGCCCATTTTTTAATTGGGTTACTTGCCTTAGAGTGTAGTCATGTGAGTTCTTTATATATTTTAGAGATTAAACTCTTGTCTGTGGTATCATTGGCAAATATGTTTTCCCATATGGTTGGTTCTCTTTACATTTTAATGCTGTTTTCTTTAGCCTTGTAGAAGCTTTTTATTTTGATCAGATCCCATTTGTTTATTCTTTCCTTTACCTTGCTCTAGGGGACATATTAGTGAAAATACTGCTGTGTAAAGACAGAGGTTCTTAAAGGCAGCAAGAGAGAAACAGTTACCTACAAGGGAGTTCCCATAAAACTGTCAGCTGGTTTTTCAACAGAAACACTTCAGGCCATAAGAGATTGGCATGATGTATGCAAAGTAATGAAAACAAGAACCTTAAACCAAGACCACTGTACCCACCAAGGCTATCACTTAAAATTGATGGTGATTTCAATGTCTCTGATTATATTTTGCTTGCTTGTTTGTTTTGTTGATTAGGTTCCACTTAAAGGTGGGATCATATTGAAATTAAGAACAATCAGACAGTAACCAGAGGGGAGGTTGGAGGGGACAATTGGGGGGTCAGGGGAAGGGTTTTCAGGAATAAGTATAAAGGAGACATGGACAAAACCAAGGGAGGTGTAATCAGGGGAGGGAGGTGCAGATGGCTGGGGTGGAGGGAATGATGAGGGGTAAATGCAGATAAATGCTGTACTTGAACAACAATGAAATGCAGATAAATGCTGTACTTGTACAACAATGAAATAATTTTTAAAATAGGGAAAAATACTAAATAAATAAATAACATTGATGGTGAAATAAGGAGCTTCCCAGGGGGTGGGGGAAGGGGCTAAAAGAGTTCATTACCATCAAACCAGCATTGTAAGAAATACTAAAGGGTCTGCTTTCAGAAGAAAAAGAAACAGAGACCTGGCTGGCGTAGCTCAGTGGATTGAGCACAGGCTGCGAACCAAAGCATCGCAGGTTCAATTCCCAGTCAGAGCACATGCCTGGGTTGCAGGCCACAGCCCCCAGCAACCTCACATTGATGTTTCTCTCTCTCTCTCTCGTTCTCCCTCCCTTCCCTCTCTAAAAAAAAAGAAAGAAAGAGAGAGAGAAAGGATCATAAGCATAAATAAAAATGGCAATGAATAAGTACCTATCAATAATAACCTAAAATGTAAATGGATTAAGTGATCCAATCAAAAGACATAGGGTAGCTGAATAGATGAGAAAACATGACCCACATATATGCTGCCTACAAGAGACCCACCTGAGAACAAAAGATTCACACAGGCTGATAGTGAAAGGATGGAAAAAATATTTCATGCAAATGGAAACAAAAAAAATCTGGCATTGTAATACTTATATCTGGCAAAACAGACTTCAAAACACAGGCCATAATAAGAGACAAAGAAGGTCACTACATAATGCTAGAAGGATTGATCCAAAAAGAGGATATAAACCTGACAATCATATATGCACCCAATATACGAGCACCTAAATATATAAAGAAAATCTTGATGGACTTTAAGGGAGAGATGGACAACGAACAATCAGTAGGAGATTTTAACACCCTGCTGTCATCAGTGGATAGATCATCCAGACCAAAAAATAAAAAATTTAAAAAAATTAAAAAAACAAGGCAACAGCGACCTTAGACAACACACTAGATCAAATGGAATTCATTGATATTTACAGAACACTCTATCCCAAAGCAGCAGAATATATATTCTCAAGTGCATATGGAACATTCTCAAAGATAGACCACATGTTAGGACACAAAATAAGTCTTAACAAATTCAATAACATTGATCATATCAAGCATCTTCTCAGATCAAATGGCATGACAATATAAATCAACTGCAATATGAAAACTCAAAAACATTCAAACAATGGAGACTAAATAGCATGTTATTAAACAATGAATGGGTTACCAATGAGATCAAGGGAGAAGTTAAAAATTACCTGGAAACAAATGAAAATGAACACACAACCACCCAAAAGCAATGGGACACAGTAAGAGCAGTCCTGAGAGTAAAGTTCATAGCATTATAGGCCTACCTAAAGAAGATAGAAAAAACTCAGATAAACAATTTAACCCAACACCTAAAATAACTTATAAAACAGCAACAACAAAGCCTAGAGTAAACAGAAGAAAAGAAATAATAAAGATGAGAGTGGAAATGAATGACAGAGAGATTAAAATAACAATACAAAAGATCAGAGAAACCAAGAGCTGATCCTTTGAAAAGGTAAAGATTGATGAACCTTTAACCAGACTCATCATGAAAAAAAAGAGAGAGGATCTTGATAAACAAAATCAGAAATGAAAGAGAAATAACATTTGACTTCATAGAAATATAAAGGATTGTAAGAGAGTACTATGAACAACTATATGCCAAAATTTTGACAACTTGGCCAAAACAGACAAATTCTAGAAATATATGATGTTCCAAAATTCAATTAGGAAGAATCAGAATCTGAATAGATTGATAACAATGAACAAAATTGAAGCAGTAATCAAAAAACTCCCAGCAAACAAAAGTCCTGGGCAGATGGCTTCACAGGTGAATTTTATCAAACATTTAAAGAACTAACACCTATCCTTCTTGAACTAATCCCAAAAATTCAAAAAGAAGGAACACTTCCAAGCTCTTTTTACAAGGTCAGTATTATCCCAATTCCAAAAACCAAATAAAGAAACTACAAAGAAATAGAATTATAAGTCAATATCCCTGATGAACATAGATGTTAAAATCCTCAACAAAATATTAGCAAATTGGATCCAGCAATACATTCAAATGATCATACACCATGGTAAATTGGGATTTATTCTGGAATACAAGGTTGGTACAATATTCACAAATCAGTAAATGTGATACATCACATAAACAAAATGAAAGATAATAATCACATTATTATATCAATAGATGCAGATAAACCACTTGATAAAATCCAGCACCCATTTATGGTAAAAACTCTCAGCAAAGTGGGAATAGAGGGATCATACCTCAACTTAATAAAGGCCACATATGAAAAACCTACAGCCAATATCATACTTAATGGTAAAAAGTTATGTGTTTCTTTAAAATCAGGAACAAGACAGTGATGTCTGCTTTCACCACTCTTATTCAGCCTAGTACCAGAAATCCTACAACAAAAAATAAGACAAGAAGAAATGAAAGGCATCCAAATTGGAAAGGAGGATATAAAACGATCCCAGATGACATGATAGTGTTCATGGAAAACCCTAATGACTCCACCAGAAAACTACTAGATCTAATAAATGAACTCAGCAAAGTAGCAGAATACAAAATTAATATTCAGAAATCTGTGGCATTTTCATACAGCAATAATAAACTAGCAGAAAGAGAAACTAAGAAAATAATCCCATTTGCAATGGCAACAAAAAAGGGTACCTAGGAATAAATTTAACCAACGAAGTAAAGGACCTGCACTCATAAATTATAGGACATTAAAGAAAAAAATTGAGTAATATACAAAGAAGTAGAAGCATATACCTTGTTCATGGATTGGAAGAATAACATAATTGCAATGCCCATACTACCTAAAGGATCTATAGATTCAATGTAATTCCTATTAAAATACCAATGATATATTTCATAGATGTAGAACAAATATTACAAAAATTTATATGGAACCAAAAATGACCAAAAGCCTCAGCAGTCTTGAGAAAAGAAAACCAAGTTGAAAGTACCACAATACCTGATATCAAACAAGGCCATTTTAATCAAAACTTCCTGGCACTGGCATAAGAACAGGCATATAGATCAATGGAAGGGAACAGAGAGCCCAGAAATAAACCAATGGTTTTATGTTCAATTGATATTTTACAAAAGAGGAAACAGCATACAGTGGAATAAAGACAGTGTCTTCAATACATGGTGTTGGAAAAATTGGACAGAAATATGCAAAAAATGAAACTATACCACCAACATACACCATCCACAAAGATAAAGTCAAAATGGATAAAAAAAACTTAAATATAAGTCATGAAATCATAAAAATCCTAGAAGAAAACATAAACAGTAAAATCTCAGACCTCTCTTATAGCAATTTCTTTGCCAGTACATCTCCTAGGGTAAGGGAAATAAAGGAAAAAATAAACAAATGGGACTGTACCAAACCAAAAAGCTTCTGCACAGCAAAAGAAACTATCAACAAAATGAAAAGGGAAGCCACTGTATGGGAGGATATATTTGTCAATGATATATCTAATAAGGGGATAATTTCCAAAATATGCAAAGAACTTGTGCAACTTAACATATGGAAGACAGACGTCCTAATTTTAAAAATGGGCAAAGGACCTGAATAGACACTTTTCCAAAGAGGACATACAGATGTCCAGCAGACACATGAAAGAATGCTCAATATCACTAACCATCAAAGAGCAAATTTAAAATCATCACATGCAAATTTAAACCACAATGAGATATCCCCTTACACCTGTGAGAATAGCTCTTATGAATAAATCAACATACAACAAGTGCTGGTGAGGTAATGAAGAAAAGGGAATCCAAGTGGTCTGTTGTTGGGAATAAAACTGGTACAGCCACTGTGGAAAACAATAAGGGGTTTCCTCAAAAAATTAAAAGTGAAATTGTCTTTTGACCCAGAGAGCCCACTTCTAGGAATATATTCTAAGAATCTTGAAATACTAAGTAGAAAGAATATATGTCCCCCTATGTTCATAGCAGTGTTATTCACATTAGTGAAGATCAAGAACATAGCTCAAGTGCCCCTCAGTACATGAGTGGATAAAGAAGCTCTGGTACATTTGTACAATGTAATTCTATGCAGCTGTAAAAAAGAAGGAACTCTTACCCTTTTCAACAGCATGGGTGGACCTGGAGAATATTAGGCTCAGTTAAACAAGCCAGTCAGAGATAGACAAATACATGATCTTACTCTTATATGGAATCTAATGAACAAAATAAACTGACAAAAAAAAATAAAACCAGAGGCATGGAGACATGGAACAGACTGATAGATCTCAGAGGGGAGGGGTGGGGGGACTGGGAGAGATTAGCCAAAGAACATATATGCATATATGCAAACCTATGGACACAGAAAACAATGTGGCAAAGGCTGGAGGAGGGAGCAGGGGCTTGGTGGAGAGGGAAAAAATGGGGGACATTTGTAATAGTGTCAACAATCAAAAAAGACACTAATTGCTAAAAAAATAAAGGTCATAGAAACTGTAAAAAAGAACCAGTCAAAAATGAAAGATACACTAACTGAAATGAAGAACAATTTATGGCAAATCCACAGTAGAGTAGATGAAGCCAAGAATCAAATCAGAGATTTGGAATATAAGGAAGAAAAAAAAAACAATCAAAACAGCAAGAAGAATTTAAAAAATGAGAATAATGTAAGGAGCCTCTGGGACAACTTCAAGAGTTCTGACATTCACATCATTGGGTGCCGAGAGGAGAAGAGAGAGAGCAAGAAATTGAAAACCTGTATGAAAAAATGATGACAGATAACTTCCCTAAATGGTGAAGGAAATGGACGTAAAAGTACAGGAAGTGCATAGAATGCCAAACAAGATGAATCCAAAGAGGCCTACACTAAGCCATATCATAATTAAAATGCAAAAGGTTAAAGACAGATTCTTAAAAGCAGCAAGAGAAAATAGCTAACTACAAGGGAGTTCCCATAAAACTGTCTGCTGATTTCTCAACAGAAATGTTGCAGGCCAGAAGAGATTGGCAAGAAATAATCAAGGTGATGAAAAGCAGGGATCTACAACCAAGCTATCATTTAGAATCAAAGAACATGTGAAGAGCTTCCCAGACACGAAAAAACCCAAGGAGTTCATTACTACCAAACCAGTATTACAGGGAATGTTAAAGGGTCTTCTTTAAGAAGAAGAAAGATTAGAAATATGAGCAATAAAATGGCAGCAACTACATATCTATCAACAAATGAACAAATCTAAAAAACACAATGAACAAGAAAGCAGAACAAAAACAGACTCATAGATACAAAGAACGTTTTGATGGTTGTCAAATAGGGAGAGAATTGAAGAGATGGGTGAAAAAGGTGAAGGGATTAAGAAGTACAAATTGGTTATTACAGAATAGTCATGGCATGTAAAATACAGTATAAAGAATATAGTCAATAATATTCTAGTAACTATGTATGGAATGAGATAGGTATGAGGTCTATTGGGATTATCACTTAGTAAGCTATATAATGTCTGATCACCAGGGCATACACCTGAAACTAATATTTTAGGTCAACTGTAATTGAAAAATAAAAAATAATTTAAAAATAAATTTTAAAAAGGACAATCAATCACAATATGTGGACCTTATTTGGCTCCTGATTTTTTAAGAAAAAAACTACATAAAATGTTTTTTACATTTATGAGAAAATTGGAAATTTCAACACTCACTGTATTTTTAATACTAAGTAAATTAATTATTTTTAGATGTGGATATGTTTTTAAGTCTTTTATAAAGACTAACATATCTCTTATAAACATGAGTAAATAATAAAATTTTTATTCATAAAGTTGAAAAATATGTACTAAGGTAAAGTGTCACCAATAACAAGGTGTAGAGTCTTGGCTGACTTTGGCACATTCCTGCTCAAGTCTAAATGATATTCAGATGCAAATCTCTCTGTTCCAGGAAAAGGGTAAATTGAAAGTATAAAGAGTACTCAGGTGACCCATTACCAGAGACAAGTTTGAGTCCCCTCCCAATCTCAGAGCTCATCAGGGAGCAGCCAGAGTGTCAACCTCAATGTTTAGCGTATGTCTCCTGCCCATCACTTATGTCCCACTAATTACAATTCTGCTTAGAATTCTAAACAACAGGGATTGGCTTCCCAGCCAAAGCATCTTTCCAGATGCATTGGGTGCCAGGAAACAGACTGAGGGCACCTAGAGATGGCCTTCAAGGAAGGGAAAGAAAACCCAGGCTCCCCCCACCCCCACCCTGAGCCTCAGCCCACAGACCCAGGTGGCTGCCCTGCGGACCTCGGTGGCAGGGCAAGAAAGGGTCCCACACTGACTGGTGAAGAGCTGCTGGATGCGAGGAAAGCCACTGCCAGGCCCACCCAGGAGGATGCTGACCACAATCCAGGTGAGGCCCACAGTCACAACCAGGACAACGATGCGGAGGGGGGCCTGGAGGCAGGATAGATGAGAGAAGGCCACTTCAGATGCCAGCAAGCTCCCAAAAGACCCTAGGGTCTCTTATGACAAGATCTCCCCATCCACTTGGGAAGAAGTGATCAGAGGAAATGAAGGGAGTGACCTGTTGCCATCCACCAGGCAGGAGCCAGGGACTTGAACTCCTGACAGGTGGAAGGAGGAAACTGAGTTCCACCTCCAAGGCTCTCGGCTTGGTTCTCCCTGGCACCCACGGAGGGGCCTTTCAGAAGTCACTGCTCAAGGGGGCTCCAGCACTCCCCCAGGAGCCTCCTAACTTCCTGCCTCTGAGGCTGCCAATATTTGTGTTCCACCCACTATGTCCTCTTTTCTCCTGTTATGATGGAGGAGGTCCCTACTGCTTCTGAAGAACAGCCCCTTCACCTGCTTGGACCCCAAACTCTCCTCCCTGCTCAGATTTCTCATAAGAGCAATCATTCCAACTCTGTCTTTCTCTTCTATTTTCAACACCCCTCCTCAACAAGAAAGCACAGGAGGAAAAGTGCTCCTTCAGAATCACATCCCATATAGCCACTGATCTCTCTCTCTTCCCTCTTCCCCGTGAGTTTCTCCAAGTCACCTACACTGGCTCTTTCCATAGTTTCACCTCCCATTGTCACAACCTCCATAATCCCACCAAAACAACTTGTTTCCAAGGTCACCTATGACATTCTTGGTGTCAGATTCCTGGGTCACCGGTCAGTCCTGATCTCTCTTGAACTCTCAGTTGACTGTCCAGGCCTTCCTCCTGAAAACACTTCTCTTCTGGCTTCCAGACCTCCTCATTCTCCTTGCTTGGATCATCCTCCTCTACCCTCCTGTGAAAAACTAGACTTTCCCAGGCTTCTGTCCCAGGCTCTCTTCTCATCCCCCTCTATACATTCTCCATGGATCATCTCACCCATTTCCATTGTCAGTTGCAATCTATATACCAATGACTCCTAAATGTATTTCTGTAGTTCAGTCCTCTCTCTTAAGCCAAGTCCATATATCCAACTGCCACTTTACCACCTCTATTTGGATATTCCACAGGTATCTCAAACTAACTGTTCAAATAGAACTTATCTTTCTTCTTCCAAAAATAAATGAATAAATGTCACTATTCCAGTATTTTGTATCTCAGTAAATGATTCTGCCATCCATCTAGTCAACTAAGTCTGAATGACTATGGGAAATCCCTGATATCCTACATCAGATCTTGTATCAAGTCCTGTTGTATTTTAGTTCCTAAAAGTCTCTAAAACTTGACCACTTTTTCCCATCTCCACAATTTCCCATTTCCAATCTAAGGAACCATCACTCCCCCCATGGTGATTTTAGTAGTCCCCAGACTGCTCTCCCTGTTTCTTTCTTAGTCCCTTTGTATATTTGTCTAAAAACTAGTGACAGAAAAATCTCTATATAAAGTACAAATTTGGCTCCTACTCCCTCCCTCTACCATACACACCAGTACTACTTAAAACCTTTCAGTCTTTCCCCACTGTCCTTCAAAAAACTCCTATATGCAAAATCTTTAACACGGTTTATAAACTCTGCAATATTTGTTTCATATCTCTCATTATGGCCTCACTCCTTGGCACTCCTCCTTGGTTTTTACTTTTTAACAACACTGCCTTTCTTTTAATTATTTTATAAATCCAGAAAGTCATGACTCTGGGACTCTTCATATACTGTTACCATTGCTTTGAATGTCTTTCTGCTTCCTCTCCTCACTTACAATCTGCTTATCTCACATTTATTCATTCTTTAGCTTACAGTGTAACAATCCCATTCATAGATAATCTTTGCTGATTATTGAACTCATACAAAATCAAACGTACATGCTGTCATAGTTTTCTGTATTTTTCCTTTATAAATGCTAGCACAGATGGCTTCTATTTGATTATTTAATGATTGTCTCTTCTCACTATACTTGAAATCTCTACAATGATAAATACCATATCTGTTTTTTGCTCATAATGAAATCTTCAGTGCCTTTTATGAGGGGGACACCCCCCAAAAATGGAATTTATTTATAAAAATTGTGTATTTATTCTTATATATTTAAACTTCAGTCACCTTTAAAGTACTCTCTATTTGTATTTGATGCAATACACCTATTGAGACACTTTTTTTTCCCACTGCTCAAAATGGTTTTTGAACTCGTTAATTTTGATGCCTTTTAGTGCGTCTGCCATTTTTTGTTTCACCTCTTCCACATCAGCAAAACATTTCCTTTTGAGGACTTTTGTTTCCGGGGAATCACAAAAAAGTCACTTGGGGTGAACAGGGAGGTTGGGGCCTGGAGGTCATGCCACTTTTAGTCAAAAACTGCTAAATACTCAGCATGGTGCGGGGAGGTGCTCTTGTAAATCACCCATCATGAAATGGGCAAATGTGTTGAAAGATTCTTCAAAAAAAAAAGTCATTGAGGCCGAACGCAGCCTCTCACAACAATGCCAGCTAGTACATTAATACAGATGGGTTCCCAGAACACTCACCTAGTGGGGGAAGCCAGTACTACAAGGGGCCCACACTTCAGGAGATAATTCTGGTTTGGGGGAGGTCCCCCCTCCTATGTGCCTAACATAGAGAGGAGCTCAAAAGTATTTGTGGAATGAACCTATTCTTTCTCAGTACTTATTAGAGTTGAAAGAACTCACTATATGCTGATTTCAGTTTAAAATACAAATTTTCAAAATTAAACAAGTTTTCAAAATTACTATGTGTTTTTCCTAAGAAAATAAGGGAAAAACACATAGTAATAAGTGGGATTGTAGATTAGAAGTTTCTCATGCATATTTAAATAAAATCTAGCCTAGACTGACTTGACTTGCACAGTTTGCAAGGCACTGCAATTTCCTATTTCTCTCCCATACTCCAGTAAAGTATTTTTTTTTACTTTCTGGATTTTTTAAAAATTCAAATTATTCTATTGTTGTTCAATTACAATTGTCTGTATTTTCTCCCCACCCCCTCCAAACCCACCTCCCTCCCTTGCTTCCACCCTCCACCTTGGTTTTGTCCATGTGTTCTTTATACCAGTTCCTGAAAACCCTTCTTCCCACTGTCCCCTCCCCCCTCCCTTCTGGCTGAGGGACAAATACCATATGATCTCACCTTTAACTGGAATATAATCAACAAAAGGAAAAAGCAAGCAAAATATAACCAGAGTCATTGAAACTAAGAACAATCTAACAATATCCAATAAAGTATTTAAAAACACCATCCAAAAGCAACTCCTTTATGTTCTTTAACAGTATAGTTATTTCCTCTTTCCCACTTTTAGTCCCTTTTTTGCGTCAATGGAAAGGGCTGATTTGGGAACTCTGGCAAAGGGACACAAATTATTAATTTGCTAAGTATTTGCTAAGGGGTTTCTTCAGCCAGGAAAATAGGACATTAGAATTAGATACTTTATAGATTAACATAACAGAATCAGAAGTAGACAGGCCAGCATCTTACTCAGCATGGTTTTTCCTGTACCTTCTGAAGGGTACTGGAGTCATTCTACTGCAGTCATCAAAGTTTTTTTTTTCTCTTGAAATAAGATTATAGGAACAGTCTCCTAACTACACTTTAGAAGGTTAGGGGTAAAATGGTTATCTTCTAAATTCAGAGCACAGATAATAAAAGTAAGGAGAGAAAAATTTACACTAAGATAAGTCCCTTTTGACAATAAACCCATTCAGTCTAGAAGTAATAGTCCATTACAGTCTGTAGTAATCCTCACATTTCAACCCAGGTTACCCCATTCGATGTGACAGTGTTGATATACCTCTGGAGATATAGTTTCTTTACTCAAAAAGCCTACAGGCCTATGTGGAAGGTACCAGTATAGCCAAGTATTAGCCTAATACTTTTCATGAAAACCAGATTTTGTGTATTGTCTTTGTGGTGGGTGTTTTCCAATGTTGCTGGAGTGTCCAATACCAAATAGTCACTTAGTAGGCATTTCAGTCTGTTGATGGGAGTAATAAAAAAGTGTTTTGTCAGGAAAACCACAAAGTTTTAGCCTGGAAAACAGACAATCTTTCTGCTCTGATAAGACATTTCTTGGAATGATTCCCCCAGTACACAATGGAGTCCGCAGAGGTTCCATGTGCTTTCTAGCTTTGTAGTTCTGTTTTCTGATTTAAAGGGTTTTAGGGAGCTGCAGTATAACTCTGCCTTTCTTTGCCTGAGTTTGGAACAAACTGAAAATAGAGAAGTTATGCACATGGAGATAAAAACACCAATTTTATTACTGATATAGCTAATTTGGATAATATGGCTTTCTTAACATTGCACCAAATAATTAGTCAGACTTATTCATCCATTCTATGGTATTGTGTAGACGATACTATACAACACAGGTATACTTATATGAAAGTCTGTCCCTGTAAACCTTAAGGAACAAAGAATAAGACAGGACCACATGCTTCCTTATAGTCTGCGGGCAACCAAGGAAACAAAAGGAAGAAGAGGCTCAGTTACACATGCCCAGTTCATGCTCCCAAATTTATCATCAGGTAAGTCACCAGAATTAGTAAGTGAGAGAACCAACAGATAACAGGAGAGTGTAGGGGAAATCTTTTCTCCTGGAAACCAGAGGAGAGTGGAAAAGTTGGTCTCCACTTCCCAGAACATCTTTCTACCTGCAACATTTAACATTCTAAAAAGCTGTGTCTACAGGTACAGCCATTAGATATTTTCAAACTTTACATCAGTATTTTTATTGATGAGTATTTATTTTAACTTAATATTACTGGCAACTTTATGATACCATTGCAGATAAATAATTTGTTGGTGTTTCTCACTGTGAACATGTTGTCAGAGGTGTAACTATACAGTTCTATGATTTAATTATCATCTATAATCACTGATATAAATTGGCTAAAATACAACTAGAAATGTACAGGATGAAAGGAAAACATAGGAAGAACATGAAAAAAGCCTAAGATGCCTTCAGGGACAATGGGTAACATAAAATGGTACCAACCTATGAATATAGAAATCTCATATTCTAATAGACCCTTAGAATGACAGAATCTGTAAAAGACCTTAGACACCATTTGCCCCAACTCATTTGACACTAAGGTCCATAGAGGGTAAGCAACTTGTCAAAAATCAAAACAGCATATGTGAGCACAGGGAAGAAAGTGGAATTTAAATTCAGGTCTTCTGATTTCCATTATGATACATATCACCAAGATTTATCCTTTGAGCACCACTCACATATGCTGATTCATGTGAGGTTAATGTTTGGGCCATATATGATATTAACATCTGATTTTAAAAAGATCAGAATTACTCAAATACCACTTGTCCCTTTCCTCCTTGTCAAAGATAATGATCTTTACACTGGACTTATTAAAACTTTAGAAAGTGAAATTTTAAGCCCAATACAAGTGATGAGAAAGAGGCAAATAATAGTTCACTCAATAGATTCAAGTCTTCTGACCAGGTGAATCATATTCATACTGAGAAAAGTTATGGATGTGATCTTTCTTGGTGATGTCGAAGACTTATAGAGTATGGAAGAGGAACACTAAAAGGTACATAACACCATCAATCATCAGGGAATAGAAATCTAAACCACAATAAGATATCATTTCATATCTTTTAGGATGACTATTATAAAAAAAATAACAAGTGTTGGCCAAGATATAAAAAATTGAAATACTTGTACACTGTTGGTGGGAACATAAAATGGTGTAGCTGCTATGGAAAACATATAAAGATTCCACATAAAATTAAAATCAAACTAACATATTATCCAGCAATCCCACTCTGGGTACTTATCCAAAAGAACAGAAATCAGGATCTCAATGATTTATCTATGCTTGTGTCTTCTTTTCAGTATTGTTCACAACAATTAAGATATGGAAACAACTTTAATGTCCATTGACAGATTAATGGACAAATAAAATGTGGTATATACATGCAATGGAATATTTTTAATTAATTTATTTTTTATTGTTTTTCAAGTACAGTTGTCTCCATTTCCCCCCATCCCCTTCCCCTGCTCGACCCACTCCCTCCTTTCACCCTCAATCTTAACCCCCTTTGGCTTTGTCCATGGGTCCTTTATACATGGACAACCTTGACAACCCTTCTTCTTCTTCCCCCCATTACCCCCCTCCCCCTCCCTTCTGGTTACTGTCAGTTTGTTCTTTATCCCAATGTTTCTGTTTATATTTTGCTTGCTTGTTTGTTTTGTTGATCAGGTTCTGCTTATAGGTGTTATTCAGCCCAAAATAGAAGGAAATTCCACCATATGCAACAACATTGATAAATTTGGAGGACATTATGTTAAGTGAAATAGGCCAGAAACAGAAGAAAAAATGCTGTGTGATTCCACTTATAATGAGGTATCTAAAATTGTGAAACTCATGGAAACAGAGAGTAGAATGGTAGTTTGTTGGGCTGGGGGCAGGGGCAAAGAAATGAGAGTTATTCAATGAGCATGAAGTTTCAGTTATGCAGGATAAATAAGTTCTATAGACCTGTACAACATAGTGCTCTTAGTTACAAATACTATATTATACACTAAAAATTTTGTTGCAAGGAGAGATTGATGGTGTGTATTCTTATCACATTTTAAGAAATGGGTAAAAGATCTGAACAGACACCTGAGCAAAGGTGTTAATATATATAGATAGTAAATATGCATATGAAAAGATGCTCATATCATATGTCATTAGGAATTGGATAATTAAAAAAAAACATAAAGGATACCATTACATACCTTAGAATGATGGAAATATGGGAAACCCAAGACGGCAGAAGAGTAAGTGGAAGCTACACTAACCTCCTCCCAAGATCAAACTGGAATTAGAACTAAATTAAAGAAAAATCATCCTGAATAACCAACTGAACACTAACTAGAGAGAAGCCTCATAACCACAGACAGATGGAAGAAACCACTTCACCACAATGATACTGGCAGGGAGTGTGGAGGTGCAAGAGGGATGGCTGGGCTCCCACAAGTGCCAGCTGAAGTTCCAGAGGGATATTTTAGCAACAATGATGGATACCACCTGAGAAGTGTGGGGCCTAAGTCCCAAATTGGGCTCCCAAGTCTAGAGCACCAGAACCAGGAAAGCAACCCAAATAACATCTGGCTGTTCAAAGTTGTAGGGTTTCTGTCCACCAGGGAGAGACAGCTGGACATGCAGAGTACCTATTAAAAGGACAATGAACAAAATTCTGATTGCAGCCACTTACCCTTGGCTCCAGCAGAAGGAAGGCAGAGTGGAGTAGAGATGTGTGAGGAGAGTCTGGAGTTGGTGACTCTGGGGAAAGAACTGAAGGATTAGCCACAAGGATCCCTGTGCTAAGTCATTCCTAATACTGCAGAAGTCATCTTACTAGAGTAGAGCATTCCTCTCCAAATGGCATCAGTCTGAGGGGAAGCAATAGCCTCACCGGCAGGAATCCCTCTTGCCACACCCTGTAAAGTTTAAGCCAGGCTGCTGAATACAGCTGAAGGCTATTTCAGTGATTAAGCAAAGGCAGATCCCTGGGAGCTCTGAGACTTGAGCTGACCCTCCACCAGTCATGGGGCAGGGAAAGCTAGCTTTGGCACACAGCCGGGTATTTCTGCACATACCCAGGCCCAGCAGAGGGAGACACATGCTATGGATCACTGATAGCTCCAAACAGATTGCCTAGGGCCATTAACAGGCACTGTCTGACATAAGTATGCACCAGAGCCTTTGCAGATCTACCTAATACACAGAAACAAATACAAAGAAGCAGCAAAATAGGAAGACAAAGAAACAGATCCCAAATAAAAGAGCAAGAGAATTCCCCCAGAAGAAGAACTAAATGAAAGAGAGACAAGCAATTTATCCAATATAGGGTTTAGAGTAATAATTATAAGAATACTCAACAGCATGAAAAAAGACAGAGAAACCACAAAAAAGACCAGTCAATAATAAACAATGAATTATCCCAAATAAATAATACATTGAAGGAATAAACAATAGCTTAAATGAAGCTGAGGATCAAATCAGTGATTTAGAAGACACAGTAGAAAACAACACCCAAACAGAGCAGCAAAAAGAAAAAAGAATTTTTTTAAAATTAGAGTTTAAGAAACCTTTGGGACAACATGAAGCATAACAACATCCATGTCATGGGAATACCAGAAGAAGAGAGTGAGCAATGGACCGAGAACCTAATTCAAGAAATAATGACTGAACACTTCCCTAATCTGGTCAACGAAGAAGATAACAGGAGAGTCCAGGAAGCACAGACAGTCCAAACAAGATGGACCCAAAGAAGCCTACACTAAGATACACTATAATTAAAATGGCAAAGCCTAAAGACAAGGAAAGAATCCTAAAAATCACAAGAGAAAAGCAGTTAGTTACCTACAAGGAAGCTCCAATTACACTGTGATAGGTTTTCTCAACAGAAACATTTCAGGCCAGAAGGGATTGCCATGAAATATTCAAGGTGATGAAAAGCAAGGACCTAAAACCAAGGCTACTTTACCCAGCAAGACTATCATTTAAAACTGAAGAAGAAATAGATCTCTAGACAAGAAAAAGCCAAAGGAGTTTGTGAATACCAAACCAGGATTGCAACAAATGTTAAATGGCTTGCTATAACAAGATAAAAGAAGGAGGAGAGGGGGGGGGCGGGAAGAAGAAGGAGAAGAAAGAAGAAGGAAGCCCTGGCTGGCATAGCTCAGTGGATTGAGCGTGGGCTGCGAACCAAAGTGTTGCAGGTTCGATTCCCAGTCAGGGTACATGCCTGGGTTGCAGGCCATGGCCCCCAGCAACCACACATTGATGTTTCTCTCTCTCTCTCTCTCTCTTTCTCCTTCTGTTCCCTCTCTAAAAATAAATAAATAAAATCTTAAAAAAAAAAAAGAATTGTCAGATTACATAGGCCATGCTGTTAAAAAGAAGGAGGAGTAGAAACAGGAAAATAGTTAAAAATAAAGTGGCACTAAATACATATCTATTAATAATCACCTTAAGTGTAAATGGTTTAAATGCTCCAACCAAAAGACAGGATGCTGAGTGGATAAGAAAACAAGACCCATATGTACCCTTGTGCTCTCTCCAAGAGACCAAGCTCAAGTTGAAAGATACACATAGACTAAAAGTAGGGATGGGAAAATGTATTTCATGAAAATGGAAAGGAAAATAAGCTGGGGAAGCAGTACCTATATTCTACAAATACATTTTAAAACCAAGGCTATAGTAAGAGAAAAGGGACACTGCATAATGATAAAGGTAACAATCCAACAAGAGGATATAAACCTAGTCAACATTTACACACCCAACATAGGAGCACCTAAATATGTGAAGCAAATCTTGATTGACATAAAAGAAGAAATCAACAGAAATACAGTCATAGTTGGGGATTTTAACACCTGACTGAGTTCAATGGATAGGTCTTCCAGACATAAAATCAACAAAGAGAAAGAGGCCTTAAACAACACACTAGATCAAATTTATTTTCATTTTTTAAACTTTTTTATTGTTGTTCAAGTACAATTGTCTCCATTTCCGTAACACCACTCCCCCCATCACCAGCTATCCCCACTTCACACCCTTGATCCTACCACCTTTGGTTTTATCTATGTGTCCTTGATAAATGTTCCTGAAAACCCATCCCTCTTGATCCCCATTATCCCCTCCCACCTCCCCTCTGGTTACTGTCAGCATGTTCTTAATTTCAATGTCTCTGGTTATATTTTGCTTGCTTGTTTGTTTTATTGATTAGGTTCCTGTTAATGGTGAGATCATATGGTATTTGTCTTTCACTGCCTGGCTTATTTCACTTAGCATAATGCTTTCCAGTTCCATCCATGCTGTTGCAAAGGGTAGGAGCTCTTTCTTTCTTTCTGCTGCATAGTATTCCCTCATGTAAATGTATTGTAGTTTTTTAGATCAAATGTATTTAATTGATATTTTCAGAGCATTTCACCTCAAAGAATTAGAATATACTTTTTCAAGTGCACATGCAACATTTTCTAGAATAGGCCACATGTGAGGACACAGAACAAGTCTTATTAATTTAAGAAGATTGGAATCATATCAAGCATCTTCTCTGATCACACTGCTATGAAACTAGAGATCAATCAAAAGAAGAACACTGAAAAACATGCAAAGACATGGAAGCTACATAACATGTTCTTAAACAATGAATGGGTCAACAACAAGATCAAGGAAGAAATCAAAACATACCTTGAAACAAATGAAAATGAGGACACAACAACTCAAAATCTGTGGGACAGTGGGAAAACAATCCTAAAAGGCAAAGTCATGGCATTACAGACCTATGTAAAAAAAAACCTCTCAAATAAACAATCTAACTTCATACTTAAAGCAAGTTGAAAAGGAATAACAAACAGCCCAATGTTAGTAGAAAGAAGGAAGCAATAAAGAGCAGAGCAGAAAAAGAATCTAAAAAAAATAATACAAAAGATCCATAAATGCAAGAGCTGGTTCTATGTAAAGATAAACAAGATGAAAAAACCTTCAACCAGACCCATCAAGAAAAAAAGAGAGAGGACCCAATTAAATAAAATCAGAAATGAAAGAGGAGAAATAACAACTAACACCAAAGAAAGAAATACAAAGGATCATAAGAAAATAATACGAACATCTATATGCCTACAAACTGGATGACCTGGATGAAATGGATAAGTTCCTGGAAACATACTATCTTCCAAAACTAAATCAGGAAGAATCAGATAATCTGATTAGACAGATTACACTTAGTGAAATTGAAGTAATCAAAAAACTCCCAAAAAACAAAAGCCCTGCACTGGATGGCTCACAGGTGAATTTTACCAAACATTCCAAGAAAAACTAACACCTTTCCTTCTCAAGCTATTTCATAAAATTCAAGAGGAGGGAAGGCTTCCAAACTCATTTTATGAGGCCTACATTATCCTAATTCCAAAACCAGATAAATACACTACAAAGAAAGAAAATTATAGGCCAATATCCCTGATGAACATAGATGCTTGCCCTGGCTGGCATAGCTCAGTGGATTGAGTGCGGGCTGGGAACCAAAGTGTCCCAGGTTCGATTCCCAGCCAGGGTACATTCCTGGGTTGCAGGCCATAACCCCCAGCAACTGCACATTGATGTTTCTCTCTCTCTCTCTCTCTCTCTCTCTCTCTCTCTCTCTCTCTCTCTCTCTCTCCCCCACCCTTCCCTCTCTAAAAAAAATAAATAAATAAAATCTTAAAAAAAAACATAGATGCTAAAATCCTCAATAAAATATTAATAAACTGAATACAGTAATGAATCAAAAAGATCATACACCACAATCAAGTTGGATTTATTCTGGGAATGCAAGGTTGGTACAATATTCGCAAATTAATAACTGTGATTTACTGCATATACAAAATGAAGGATAAAAACCACATGATTATATCAATACATGCAGAGAAATCATTTGATAAAATCCACTGCCCATTTATAAAAACTCTCAACAAAATGGGATTACAGGGAATATATCTAAACATAATAAAGGCCATATATGACAAACCCACTGCCAACATCATACTTAATGGGCAGAAATTATATGTCCCCCTTGACTATGGGAACAAGATAGGGATGTCCGCTTTCACCTCTCTTATTCAACATAGTACTGGAAGTCCTAGCTACAGCAATCAGACAAGAAGAAGAAATAAAAGGCAACCAAATTGGAAAGGAAGAAGTAAAACTGTCTTTATTTTCAGAAGACATGATACTGTACATAGAGAACCCCAATTCCATCAAGAAACTACTAGAACATATAAATGAATTCAACAAAGTAGCAGGATACAAAATCAATATCCAGATACCAGTTGCATTTTTATATGCCAACAACAAACTAACAGAAAGGGAAATCAAGAAAACAATCCCATTCACAACTGCTACAAAATGAATAAAATACCTAGGAATAAACCTAACCAAGGATGCAAAATACTTGTACATGGAAAATTATGAGTCACTGAAGAAAAAAATTGAAGCTATAAATAAGTGAAAGCAAATACTGTGTTCATGGATAGGAAGAATTGGCATCATTAAAATATCTATACTCCCCAAAGCAGTACATAGATTTGATGCAATTCCTATCAAGATTCCAATGATGTATTTCACAGAACTAGGACTAATATTTCAAAAATTTACATGGAACCACAGAAAGCCCCACATACAAACACTGATCTCGAGAAAGAACAGGGGTGAAGGAATCATGCTACCTAACATTGTTATGGTGGAATGAGACACCTTGAGAGAAAATAAAGGTAGGGCCCTCGCCATTGCAGTCTAACACAGAACTTAATACAGGAGACTAAAAACAAAAGCTCACATATTGACCCAGTAATCCTGAATAATCCTGAGCCTGGTCTGATAAGGCTTCCAGGTGTTCCAAACAAAAACTATGACAGTGTGTGTGTGTGGTGGGGGGGAATCCCTTCAAAGACTGTTATTATCATCTCCACTAGCTGGGAAAATGAAAACCTTGAGATTGCATTCATCCCTAGGCCTGGAAAGCAGAAGGTGGGGGTGACTACAGTGCCCAAGGAAAAACTCATAAAACAACTTTAGTTCCTGTGTGCCTTCCATCACATATACAAAATGGACAAATAGAGTCTGGAGCAAGTAAGTATTTGGGCCAACAGACCCCCACACATACTTATATTTAGGTAGTCGTGTGTACCCCGAAGGTAAGCTGGCACCACCTTTACCTGTCAATCAATATGTAACTCCCTCACCCCCATCCCACCAATTATATAAGCCTTCAAAACAAAGGACTCTTCTCTTGGCTTTCTTGGCTCTTTTTGCCACATGGGGGCCCCTGGCCACCTGGCCTCTGCCCCGACACTGGGTGCTAGTCACCCGACCTCTGGCCACCCTGTTTTGTGCCCCCTGTTTTAGCCACTCTTGCTTTTACTTTCCTATTAGAACTTAGCTTGCATGATAGTAGGCTCACTGATCTGTAATTCTTTACTGTGTCAACAAGAAGAGAAGAACGGAGTTTCTGATGTAACAATATGAAACTATACTATAAGGCCATAGTAATCAAAACAGCATGACACTGGCACAAAAAAAAAGACACATAGATCAATGGAACAGAGTAGAGAGCCCCCAAATAAAGCCACATACTTGTAGTAAGTACTCCACAGAGAAAGCACACACACAATGGACTAAAGGTAGTTTATTCAATAAATGGTGTTGAGAAAATTAGGAGAGATATATGCAGAGAATGAAACTAGACCAACTTCTTACTCTACACACAAGAATAAATTCAGCCCTGGCCAATGTGGCTCAGTGGATTAAGTGTTGGCCTGGAAACCAAAGGGTTGATGGTTCGATTCCCAGCCTAGGGCACATGTGTGGGTTATGGGCCAGGTCCCCAGTAAGGGGCACATGAGAGACAATTACACATTGACATTTCTGTCCTTCTCTTTCTCCCTCCCTCCCCCTCTCTAAAAATAAATAAATAAAATCTTTTAGGACTGCCGGTCAAGATGGAGGCAAAGGTGGACACACTGTGCCTCCTCACACAACCAAAATTAAGGACAACAAAAATTTAGAAACAACAACAACAAAAAACCGCAGAACAGACAGAAAATGGAACTGTACGGAAGTCCTGACAACCATCATCCAGACCGGTAAGAGGGGTGGAATCAGCAGCCAGGGGGAGAGGGGTCACAGCAGGACAAAGCAGTGGCTGGCACACCCAGGTGCTCAGGGTGAAGGCAGCAGCTAGCAGACCCCGGTGCCAGACCCCGGGTGTGGGCGTGGGTGTGGGTGCAAGCACAGGCATGCGGAGGCAATGAACAGACCCAGTGAGACACACAAGGCAGCTGGCTGTCCTCAGTCACACATTTGCGTGCAGATAACGGGCAGTTAAGAGTGAAAACGGGCAGTGAGACAGACCACGCAACCCAGGGCCCCAGTGCCAGGAAATAAAGCCTAAAAGCACTGATTGAAAACACTTGTGGAGGTTGAGGTGCTGGGAGAGGCTCCCAGCCTCACAGGAGAGTTTATTAGAGAGACCCAAGGGGTACTACAATGTTCACAAGCCCACCCACCTGGGAACCAGCACCAGAAGGGCCCAACTTGCTTGTGGGAAGTAGCAGAGGGGACTGAAATCCAACAGAAAGTGGAACAAGCGCCATTGTTCCCTCTCTGACCCCACCCCCACATATCCAGCAACTGGGCTGCCCCACCCTGGTGAACACCTAAGGCTCCACCTCTCATACATAACAGGCGTGACCAGACCTCCCCCCACAAAAAAATGGCTCAAATGGAAGAACAAATCAAAGCCTCAGAGCCAATACTTTTAAGTGACCAAGAGATAGCAACCTATCAGATGCACAGTTCAAAGCACTGGTGATCAGGATGCTCACAGAATTGGTTGATTTTGGTCACAAACTAGATGAAAAATGAAGGGTACACTAAGTGAAATGAAGAAAAATGCACAGGAAACCAATAGTGATGGAAAGAAAACTGGGTCTCAAATCAATACAGTGGACCAAAAGGAAGAAAAAATCATACAGTCAGAAAAAAAATGAAGAAACAAGAATTCAAAAAAAAAAATGAAGAGAGGCTTAGGAACCTCCAGGACATCTTGAAACATTCCAACATCCAAATTCTAGGGGGTACCAGAAGGAGAAGAGGAAGAGAAACAAGTGGAAAAGTTATTTGAACAAATAATAAAGGAGAACTTCCCCAATCTGGCAAAGGAAATAGACTTCCAGGAAGTCCAGGAAGCTCAGAGAGTCCCAAAGAAGTTGGACCTAAGGAGGAACACACCAAGGCACATCATAATTACATTACCCAAGATTAAAATGAAGGAGAGAATTCTAGAAGCAGCAAGAGATAAGGGGACAGTCACCTACAAAGGAGTTCCCATCAGACTGTCAGCTGATTTCTCAAAAGAGACCTTACGGGCAAGAAGGGACTGGAAAGAAGTATTCCAAGTCATGAAAGGCAAGGGCCTCCATCCAAGATCACTGTATTCAGCAAAGCTTTCATTTAGAATGGAAGGGAAGATCAAGTGCTTCTCAGAAAAGGTCAAGTTAAAGGAGTTCATCATCACCAAACCCTTATTATATGAAATGTTAAAGGGACTTATTTAAGAAATTGAAGAAGATAAAAAACTATGAATGGTAAAAAGACAGCAAACTCAACAGTTATTAACAACCAGACCTAAAACAAACGCAAACTAAGCAAACAACTAGAACAGGAACAGAACCACAGAAATGGAGATCACATGGAGGGTTCGCAACAGGGGAGTGGGAGGAGGAGAGGGGGGAAAGGTATAGAGAATAAGTAGTATAGATGGTAGGGAGAAAATAGACGGCGGAGGGCAATAATAGTATGGGAAATTTAGAAGCTAAAGAACTTATGACACATGGACATGAACTAAAGGGGGGGAATGTGGGTGGGAGGGGTTGTGCAGGGGGAAAGGGGAGTGAAGGGGGAAATGGGACAACTGTAATAGCATAATCAATAAAATATATTAAAAATAAAATAAAATCTTTTAAAAATGAAATACTCTTTAAAAAAGAATACATTTAAAATGGATTAAAGGCTTAAATGTTAGAACAAAACCATAAAATTATAAAAGAAATCATAGGCAGCGAAATCTTAGATGTTGCTGGTAGCCATTTTTTATCAGATATATCTTTCCAAGCAAGGGAAACAGCAGAAAAAATAACAAATGGGACTAAATCATACTAAAAATTTTCTGCACAGCAAAGGAAATCATCAACAAAATAAGACAACCCACAGAATGGGAGAATATATTCACTGATACACCTGATAAGGGGTTGATATCCAAAATTTATGAGGTACTTACAAAACTAAACATCAAAAAAACAAACAACCCTATTTAAAAATTGGAAAAGGACATGAATAGACACTTCTCCAAAGAGGACAAGCAGATGGCCAATAGATATATGATGCTGAATGTCATTAATTGTCAGAAATGCAAATTAAAACTACAATGAGATACCATCTCTTATCTGTCATAACGGCTATCATTAACAAATCAACAAACAGCAAGTGCTGGCAAGAATGTGGTGAAAGGGGAACCCATTCGCACTGTTGGTGGGAATGCAGGCTGATGCAGCCACTGTGGAAAGCAGTATGGAGATCTCAAAAAACTAAAAATGGATCTGCCTTTTGATCCAGCAATCCCACTTCTGGGAATATATCCAAAGGAACCCAAAACACTAATTTGAAAGGAAATAAGCACCCCTATATTCATTGTTGTGTTATTTACAACCTGCAAGATATGGAAGCTGCCCAAGTGTCCATCAATAGATGAGTGGGGAAAAAAACTATGGGACATTTACACAGTGGAATACTACTCAGCCATATAAAAGAAGAAAATTTTATCCTTTGTCACAGTATGGATGGACCTGGAAAATATTTTGCTAAGTGAATTAAGCCAGTCAGAGAAAGATAAATATCATGGGATTTTAGTCATATGCAGAATCAAATGAACAAACTGAATTAACAAGCAAAACAGACAGACTCATAGATGGAGAGCATATGACAGCTAGTGAGGAGGAAGGTTAGGGGGTGGAGGGATTTGCAAAAGAGGAAAGGACTCATTGACATGGACAACAGTGCAGTGATTCCTGGTGGGGGAGGGTGCTGTAAGGATACTAAATGGTAATGGGAAAATACAATAGAGATTAAATAAGTATTAGAACTTTTGCATAACAAATATGTAATTCCACATTGGCTGCATATTTTTTACTAATCATGACATAATATTTTTATTGAAATTTTGGCTTTTCTTCTTAAACTTCAAAATAAACAAAAGTAAATATTGGACTTGGAAGATGGCGGTCTAGTAGGAGGCAGCAGATCCTACTTCCCTCTACACACAGGAGAAAAAATAACCGATCTACAGAGGAACAGAGCAAAAAGCCAACAGTAACACAACCTTAATGAAAATTGGAGATCAAAAATTATAGCGGACATTGAAAAACCAGATGGTAAGGAGACTGCTTCAGGATAATAAGGGCCCAGGGATCAGCACGGGGATCAGGGAGGTTGCAGCCCCCAGGCCCAATGCTCCCGGGTGTGCCTCAGGGCACTCGGGAGAGAGCTGGGTCAACCTCTCTCTCCCCAGCCAAACAAGGATTGAGCAGCACCGGGGGAGGCCTCGTTGCTTGAAGGCACAGAGAGGGGAGTGAGGACTGAGAGACAATCACACAGGGGCTGTGAGCACCCACACATAGCCCTGGGAAGAGTGGGTGCCCCAGCCTGTGGGACCAAGGGCCACCGGGCTGTGCACCAGAGCCCCCAACCTGGAGATAGTGTGGTTTTGTGGAAGACCCAGATCCCACAGCCCTGAAAATGGAAAAGGCACGGTGCTCCATGGGGTCCCCAGTGCCCAGGCCGTGAACTCAGGGGGGAAGTTCACGCCCCTCTGTATCCCAGGAGCCTACAGAGCTTACATTGTGAACCTGGAAAAGGCACGGGTGCTCCCCGGGATCCCGGAGCCTGTGGCGGTGAGCTCCAAAGAGTGTGCTTAGGAGCACCCAGACCCACACACAAGGCCCTTCGGAGAGGCACCAGACCTGCTCTGGGGGGAACGTGCAGCTAGCCCTGGGGACAGTACTGGAGAGACTGACTGAGTTCTGACTGGGAAGGGTGAAAAGTGATTCCAATCGCCCCTCAGCCTGCTGAAGCCGGCAAGACCAGAAAAACTGGTTTGGCCAGTTAGAAACCAACAAGTGGTTTTTTTGTGTTTGTTTGTTTGATTGTTTAATTTTATCTTTTTTTAAGTAACTTTTTATTTTTTAATTCTTATTATTTTTATATCTCTCAATTCCTTATGCTTCTCTTTCTTTCACTCTAGTGTTATTCCTTCCTTTGCAAATTTATCTCTTCTTCATTCCATCTTCTACTTTTTTTTCCTTTTTTTTTGTTTGAACCTGCAAGTTATTGTATATTTGTATTACCTTTTTTCATTATTCTTACATTTTTTATTTTAATAGTATTTTGGCATTCCTTTACTTTATGTATAGTCTTCTTTGCTTGGCTGGTTATACTGTATCATTTGATAGGTTTCCCTTGTTATCTCATTCATAGGGTATTGCTAATTTACTGTCCTTCATTTGTGTTCCATTAGTACACTACTCAAGGTTCTATACTCCCTATTCTTGTTATCTGGATCTCATAGATTCTGTCATATGATTGTTGCTCTAATATTACTGTAAATAAGACCTATTCCATATGATTGTAAATACTACACAACACCCCTCCCAGATCTCAGCTCACTTCTTGGTTTCCCGAACTCTATTACTATAGTGGTTAACTCTATTCTCTCACACACTACACCTATTTACTATTCTTTACTCTCACTCTACCTCAAAATCTGACCTCCCACAGCCTCACTGCTTTCTCGATCCAACTCACAATCCTTTCCTCCCCAACAAGAGTTTTTTCTTCTTTCCATCCTTTCTAAAAAGTGGCTAGTGGGGTGGAAGATCATGATTAACACTATACATAGCCAAAGGATCTCCTATCTCTTCTCCACTGGCTGCTACTGTAAATATCATAGAATACTCTCTTGCTGTCCTAAACCATTTTGCCTTACCCCTCCAACTGATCACAAAAAAAGTGTAGGGGGAAGCTGTGAACACCAGGATACCCGAAGGAGACTGCACCAGTGAATCTCACAGGTATTCTACCACAGAAGTTCACACCATAAACCCAGGGAGCCAGAACAGATCAATTTAAGAAACAGAGGCTAACAAGAAGAGTCTCACGAACAATGAGAAGACAAAGAAACAATCCCCAAATGAAGGGAAAGGAGGAAGCCTCAGAAAGAATGCTAAATGAAATAGAAGCAATTCAACTATCAGATATTGAGTTCAAAGCAATGATTATCAGGAAGCTCAATGAGCTCACAATGAGCTACCAGAAATTACAGGGAAACTACAGTGAACTCACTGCAAACTATATCAACATGAAAAAAGAAATAGAAACTATCAACAAGGGCCAAGAGGAAATGAAGAATACAATTTCTGACCTGAAGAACACAGTGGAAGGAATGAAAAGCAGGATTGATGAAGCAGAAGATCAGATCAGTGAATTGGAGAGAAAAGTAGAAACAAACACCCAGAAAGAGCAAGAAAAGGAAAAGAGACTCAGAAAGAATGAAAAGGGATTAAGAGAAATGCAAGACAATATGAAACATAATAATATCCGTATAATAAGGATACCAGAAGGAGAAGAAGAAGAGCAAGGAATAGAAAACCTATTTGAAAAAGTAATGATGGAAACTTCCCTAATTTGATGAGAGAAAAAGTCACACAAATCCAGGAAACACAGAGACTCCCAATCAAGAGGAACCCAAAGAGGCCCACTTCAGGACACATCATAATTAAAATGGCAAAATTCCAAGACAGAGAGAATCTTAAAGGCAGCAAGGGAGAAATAGGAAGTAACATACAAGGGAGCCCCAATAAGGCTAACAGCTGACTTCTCAATGGAAACACTCCAAGCCAGAAGAGAATGGCAAGAAATATTCCAAGTAATGAGAACCAGATGTCTGCAACCAAGGCTACTTTACTCAACAAGGCTCTCAATCAAGACAGAAGGCCAAATAAGAAGCTTCCAAGACAAAAGAAGTCTAAAAGAATACACCTCCACCAAACCAACCTTGCAAGAGATACTAAAGAAACTGCTTTAAGGAAAGGAAGGAAAAGAGAGAGAAAGAGAGGAACACAGGCACATAAATGGCAATGAATAAGTACCTATTAATAATAACCTTAAACATAAATGGATTAAATGCTACAATCAAAAGACATAGAATAGCTGAATGGATAAGAAAGCATGACCCATACATATGCTGCCTACAAGAGACCCACCTCAGGATAAAAGACCTACACAGGCTGAAAGTGAAGGGCTGGAAACAAATCTTCCAAGCAAAAAGACAGGAAAAAAAAGCTGGGGTAGCAATACTCACATGAGACAAAACAGACATCCAAAAAGGGGCCATAAAGAGAGACCCAGAAGGTCACTTCATAATACTCAAGGAAAGAATGCACCAAGAAGACATAAACATTGTAAATATATATGCACCCAACATAGGAGCACCCAAATACATAAAGAAAATCTTAGAGGACTTCAAGAAAGATACTGACAGCAACACAATTATAGTGGGGGACTTTAACACCCCACTATCAAAAATGGACTGATCTTCCAAACAAAATATCAACAAAGATATTGTGGTGTTGAACAAGGCCCTAGATGAAATGGACTTAACTGATATATATAGAGCCCTCCATCCCAAAGAAGCTAAATACACATACTTTTCAAATGCACATGGAACATTTTCAAAGATAGAACACATGATAGGACACAAAACAAGCCTCAAAAAATTCAAGAAAATTGAAATCATACCAAGCATTTTCTTTGACCACAAGGGGCTGAACTAGAAACCAACCCCAAGGAAAAAAAACCCAAACACTCAAAATCATGGAGATTAAATAGCATGCTATTAAACAATGAATGGGTCAAGAATGAAATTAGGGAAGAAATCAAAAAGTATCTGGAAACAAATGAAAATGAACTCACAATAACCCACAAGTTATGGGACACAGTGAAAGCAGTTCTGAGAGGGAAGTTTATAGTGATACAGGCCTACCTAAAAAAGATAGAAGCATTTCAAACAAACAACCTAACCCAACATCTATAAGAACTTGAGGAACAACAACAAAGATAGCCCAGAGCAAGTAGAAGGAAGGAAATAACCAAGATCAGAGCAGAATTAAATGACATAGAGACTAAAAGCACAATTCTAAGGATCAATGAATCCAGGAGCTGATTCTTTGAAAAGATAAACAAAATTGACAAGCCTTTAAGCAGACTCATCAAGATAAAAAGAGAGAAGACCCAAATAAACACAATCAGAAATAAAAGAGGAGTGATTACAACTGACACCACAAAAATGCAAAGGATTGTAAGAAATTACTATGAAGAACTGTATGCCAAGAAATTTGAAAGCCTAGGTGAAATGGACAAATTTCTAGAAAAATATAATCTTCCAAAACTCAATGAAAAAGAAGCAGAAAGCCTGAACAGACCAATAACAGCAAATGAAATTGAAGCAGTAATCAAAAAACTTCCAACACACAAAACACCTGGGCCAGATGGTTTCACAGGAGAATTCTACAAAGCCTTTAAGGAAAGCTAACCCCTATCTTTCACAGACTATTTCAAAAAATTCAAAAAGATGGAAGACTCCCAAACTCTTTTTATGAGGCCAGCATCATCCTAATCCCAAAACCAGATAAAGACACAACACAGAAAGAAAACTTCAGGCCAATATTGCTGATGAACATAGATGCTAAAATCCTCAACAAAATATCGGCAAACTGCATCCAACAATACATTAAAAAGATCATACACCATGACCAAGTGGGATTCATCCCAGGGATGCAAAGATGGTACAATATTTGTAAATCAGTAAATGTAATACATCACATAAACAAAAACAAAGACAAAAATCACATGATCATATCAATAGATGCAAAAAGCATTTGATAAGGTACAGCACCCATTTATGATAAAAACACTCAGCAAAGTGGGAATAGAGGGAGCATTCCTTAACATGATAAAGGCCACATATGAGAGACCTACAGCAAACATACTCAATGGGAAAAAACTAAAATCTTTTCCACTAAGATCAGGAACAAGACAAGGCTGTCCACTTTCACCACTTCTATTCAATATAGTACTGGAAGTTTTAGCCACAGTGATCAGAAAAGAAAAAGAAATAAAAGGCATCCAAATCAGAAAGGAGGAAACAAAACTGTCACTTTGCAGGTGACGTGATGCTGTACATAGATTATCCTATAGACTCGGCCAAAAAACTGCTTGACCTAATAAATAAGTTTGGCAAAACAATGGGATACATAGTCAATATCCAGAAATCAAAAGAATTTCTGTACACCAACAGTGAAACAGCAGAAGCATAAATCAAGAAAAAAAATCCCATTTGATATAGCAAAAAGAAAAATAAAATATCTAGGAATAAACCTAACCAAAGAGGTAAAATACCTGTATTCAGAAAACTACATAACACTGAATAAAAAAATCAAGGAAAACACAAACAAATGGAAACATATACCGTGTTCATGGATTGGATGAATTAACATCATCAAAATGTCCATACTACCCAAAGCAATGTACACATTCAATGCAATTCCTATTAAAGTACCAATGGCGTATTTCATAGACATAGAACAAACACTTCAAAAATTTATATGGAACCATAAATGACCCTGAATTGCTGCTGCAATTCTGAGAAAGAAGAGCAAGGTAGGAGGGATCACAATACCCGACACTAAACTATACTACAAGGCCACTGTAATCAAAACAGCCTGGTACTGTTATAAAAACAGGCACATGGACCAATGGAACAGAACAGAGTGCCCAGAAGGAAACCCAAGGCTCTATGGTCAATTAATATTTGACAAAGGGGGCAGCAACATAAAATGGAGTAAAAATAGCCTCTTCAACAAATGGTGTTGGGAGAAATGGACAGCTATGTGCAAAAAAATGAAACTCGAGCACCAACTTACACCTTGCACAAAAATAAATGCAAGGTGGATAAAAGATTTAAATATAAATTGTGACACCATAAAAGTCCTAGAGGAGAACATAGGCAGGAAAATCTCAGATATTTCATGTAGAAACATTTTTACTGACATGTCCCCTAGAGCAAGGGACATAAAGGAAAGAATAAACAAATGGGATCTCATCAAAATAAAAAGCTTCTGCACAGCTAAAGAAAACAGTATTAAAATAAAAAGATAACCAACTGTATGGGAAACATTTTTGCCAATAATACTTCAGACAAGGGTTTAATCTCCAAAATATATAAAGAACTTACACAACTCCAGTCTAAGAACACAAGCAACCCAATTAAAAAATGGGCAAAGGACTTGAACAGACACTTCTCCAAGGAGGACATACAGAGGTCCCAGAGACATATGAAAGGATGCTCAGCATCACTATCCATCAGAGAGATGCAAATTAAAACCACAATGAGATACCACTTCACACCAATCAGAATGTCCATCATAAACAAAGCAACAAACAACAAGTGTTGGAGAGGTTGTGGAGAAAAGGAAACCCTAGTGCATTGTTAGTGGGATTGCAGACTGGTACAACCACTATGGAAAGCAGTATGGAACTTCCTCAGAAAACTAAAAATGGAAATGCCTTCTGACCCAGCAACTCTACTCCTGGGACTATATCCTAAGAACCCTGAAACACCAATTCAAAAGAACCTATGCACCCCAATGTTCATAGCAGCACAATTTACAATAGCTAAGTGCTGGAAGCAACCTAGGTGCCCAGCAGTAAATGAATGGATCAAAAAACTATGGTTCATTTATACAATGGAATTCTATGCAGCATAAAGAAAGAAGAAGCTCCTACCCTTTGCAACAGCATGGATAGAGCTGGAAAGCATTATGCTAAGTGAAACAAGCCAGGCATTGAAAGACAAATACCATATGATCTTATCTTTCACAGGAACCTAATTAACAAAAGAAAGAAACAAGCAAAATATAGTCAAAGACACTGTAATAGAGGACAGGCTGACAGTGACCAGAGGGGAGAAGGGAGGGAATTTCAGGGGAGAATGGGAAGGGTTTACAGGAACAAATATAAAGGACACATGGACAAAAACTAGGGTGGGGTAGAAATGGGAGGGAGGTGGGGAGAGATGGGTGGGTGGGCTGGAATGGGAGTAAAGGACAGAAAAATGTACTTGAACAATGATTAAAATAAAATAAAATAAAAAAGAACAAGAGAAAAATCTTAGCCAAAAAAGTAAATATTGTTGCTATAATATGTAATTACTGTTAAAATTTAAAAAATGGAAAAGTTGAAAAACAATTAAAATATGTAAATGTAAATTTAAAAGATTAAATAAAACATAAAATAATTGCACAAGAAAAAAGAAACTTAGAAACTTATAGATGAATGTTTATAACACCTTTATTCATTGTTTCCAAAATTTGGAAGTAATCAAGGTGTTCTTCACTGGATGGATAGATAAATAAACTGTGGTACATCCAAACAATGAAATATTATTAGTACTAAAAAGAAATGCATTATGGAGGAACTGTAAAAGATATGGAGGTATTGAACTGTGTATTATAAAGTGAAAGAAGAGAATCTGAAAAAGCTATAAATTGTACAAGTCCAACTTTATGACATTCTTCGAAAAGGCAAATTATGGAGGCAATAAAAAAGATTACTAGTTGCCAGGGATTTGGGGGGCAGCGGGGAATAAAGAGGCAGAGCACAGAAGATTTTTAGGGCAGTGAAACTATTGTGTATGATACTATAATGGTGGATATATGGCCTTATATATTTGTTCAAACCCATAGAATGTACAACCCAAGAGAGAATCCTAAGGTAAACTGTAAACTTTGGGTGATAATGATGTGTCATTGATTGTAACACATATCTTGGTGGGGGATTTTGATAGTGGGGAAAGCTATGGATGTGCAGGGGCAGGTGGTATATGGAAATCTCTGTGCTTTCTGTTCAATTTTGCTGTGAATATAAAACTGCTCTAAAAATATAGTCTTTAAAATAGAGGCTGAAAAATATAGTCCTTAGTTTCAAAAGAATAAAGGGAAATTTAAGAGTTTATAAAATGTGATCTCAAAGTAAAGTTTAGTCAGAACTTTAGAACTAATTACCAAACAAGAATTATTGATGAGAAGAAAAAAAGTGATGATCACAGGAACTAACCTGTATGACCAATAGTTTTGACAGAATATTCTAATTTCCTACTGAAAACTCCATGCTGATTGCTGATAGAACAAAAGGCCCAAATTAAGTTACCACCATGAGTACTCTATTTTAGTATATGGTACAGCTGGAAATACCTGTTGTACTGAAGCAAGCAGCTTTCTCTTTCCCCCTAACATATTTTGCATATTTTACATCCTTGGCACAGTGTTACATTAAGAAGCTCAATTAACAGAAAAGAATTCATAGCAACATTGTCAGTAGCTGGCAGATATAGCTGGACAGCCACACCTTCCCCACACTGCCTAATTCATAGTCTTTTGGATGTCTTTTGTTTCACTCATAATGGCCAAAATTGTGGAAATATTCCTGTTTAGGGACCACCATCTTTGTCGTGTGTCTCCTAATACCTAAAATCTTGTCCCTTCCATCCTGCTGGTCCTCAACTACTTCTTACTTTTAGAGATACTTGCATATCTTTAAGTTATGTGTAGGTCACTCTCAGTTACTCTAATACATTTCCCTTCCCATTCCATGACTCTCCAAATTTTCTTCTTATTTTTCTATGGAGAGACATATTTCTGGTTTCCCTTGTAGACTTTCTCCTCAAGTAAGCCAGAGACATATCCACATAAATTCTTCTTGTGTTCTTATTGGCAAGTGACAGCTAATTTCCAACTTATAATTTCATGTCTATTTACAGACATATTACACTTCCTTCTTATGCTGTATACATAATGTACCTGGATTGAACAATGCAGGCATTTGAGCAAATTTTGTATGATATACTTAAGAAAACAATAGAAGAGTGACAACACAATTAATTAGTTGTGGGCTCAGAACAAATTGAACAATTAAACTAAAAACCAGCTCAATACTTTTTGCTGATGACTTATGGATGAAGAGAGCCGAAATGGTCTTAATATTTTTAAAAAATAAAATGTGCTGATGATTAATAGAAAAATTCTTCAAATACATAGGAATGAGACTTGGCTTAAAAGCTTCATACGTGAAAAGAGATTTAGGGGACTTAATTGACAGCCTATGAGTTAACAATGTGTAATTACTAAAAAATAAAGTAAAATCTCAGTCTTCTAGTTATTACCACACTGTTGTCTGTGTAACTGTATATATATATATATATATATATATAATGTGTGTATATTTTTAAGGGAGAGAGGGGTAAGTGGAGGTAAACAAAGGGAGGCAAATGGGGATGAAAAGAGACTTTGCTTGGGGTGATAGGAGCATGATGCAGTGTGTAGATGAAGTTTTATTGAGTTGTATACTTGAAACCTGTATGGTTTTTTAAACCAATGACACCCCAATAAATTTAATAAAAAGTCTCAGTATTAATTAAAAAATATAGTATACAGAGGAAGGAAGTTATAAAAATTCTACTTAGCCCTGGCTGGCGTAGCTCAGTGGATTGAGCACGGGCTGGGAACCAAAGTGTCCCAGGTTCGATTCCCAGCCAGGGTACATTCCTGGGTTGCAGGTCATAACCCCAGCAACCGCACACTGATGTTTCTCTCTCCCCCTCTCTCTCTCTCTCTCTCTCTCTCTCTCTCTCTCTCTCTCTCTCCCTCCCTCCCTCCCTTCCCTCCCTAAAAATAAATAAAAATAAAAATAAAATCTTTAAAAATAAATAAATAAAAAAATAAATAAAAATTCTACTTAAATTTGATCTGACCAAATCCCACCTAAAGGAATGTGCTTTGTTCTGAGAGGCAAATTTTACTTTGATGAAAGTAGAACTGTGTAACTATCAGTTTTAGGCAATAATGGAACAAACTTCCTTTCTTGAGAGGCAGTGAGTTTTTCAACACTGAAAGTTTTCAAGCAGACAATGGAAATACACTGGAAAAGACTTCATACAAGATATTTATCTTCAATATGAAAAGATGCTGAAAAAATTTTTAGAATCTCCCAACTGGTGTGTTGTCTTTGGCACACTGGTTCACCACAAATGGACTACAGGTAAGCAATAAGATATTGATTCCTTCAGCCTTCGTGGTGACCAGATAGGGCATTGGATGGCTGAACTTCCAGGCCAGTTGCTTCTGGCTGCAAGCAGCCTTTCTGTTTGTCCCAGTTAGATAGACAAACACTATCTTCTATTTGTGTCATGATGAGAAAAAGATTAGGAACCACTATCCAAAATGAATTCTGGGTTCCCTTCAACTATGGTGACTGAATTGTCCAAGTTAGTGTTACAGTTGTAATTAAAAATTAGTCTAGGGTTCTTTGTAAAATACAGCACCCATAATAGTAAAACACCTATAGAATCTTGAATTGAAACGAAATAAAGATAACTGTTATGGAATTCAACTTTAAAAAGATGATAAAGAAGACAAATGGGATAAGCTACAATTCTAACAGCCTGGTAAAGGAGGAGAAATCCCTTCATTGGTGAATCGATAGTAGAATTGACAAGAGACAACTAGGACTGCCCTCTATTTAAATATATCCTGAATCAGTATCTCTCTCCATAAGGTTAGTCTCTCCAAGTCCATGGCCATTTGAAAAAGAGTATAGATGCATTTTACCCAGCAGAAGATTGAATGGAAAAACTCTAAGCATGAACTGCCCAAGTAAGGAAGAACTGGGTAAGCTGCAATGAGAAGAGGGCTTGGAAAGCTGAGGCATAGTTTGAAGGCATTAGAGATTTGAGAGCCAATAGTCAGGGAGGTTGGAAGGGCACCAGAGAAACCTTGGCTGATTTCACATGTTGGCAGCATTTCTGACAAACTTTGGCTAGAAACCTGGCCCACTGTAATGTCCCCCTTTCAGAATACCAAGAAGGATTTACTAAAATGAACAAATGCTTTTCATAGGAGAAATACCAACATATTTTCAAATTTACTTCATATTTAGTGAACCAAGAAGAAAAAAAGTGTTATATACATATAGTATTTTGAAAGCATATCGTATTCAATCATATGTTGTGCTCATGACATAAGGTCTTTAAAGGCAGAAACTGCTTTTGATCTTTTGTATTTGTATTCTGGTGCTTAACAGAATATGTCATAGATAGAGATGATAGGTGGATGATGATGATAGATAGATAGATAGATAGATAGATAGATAGACAGACTATGAATAACTGCTCAAAACAAATGTTTGAATGAAATAGTTGGATAATTAAGACTTGGTATGGCATCTATAAGAAGATGGAGACTGATTTGTCCTAGCCCTTGGCATGCCCTTCCTGTTTCCTCATCAAGCATTTCAAATACCAACCCTTAAGATATCCCCATCCCCCAGACAGTAGGATAAGCAATAACCTTCCTGCAGAAGAAAACTGGCTTCTTGCCTCAAAGATCAGAATGACTCAGGGGAAAGAGAAAGTGATTAACAAAAATGTTAGGCTAAAAGATTACGGTTTAAACATAAGCAGTCTAGAAGAAAAACAATTTAAAATAAGTAATTGTATTCCTCTTTTTAGCTCATCATTACCCTATGTTTACTAGTTCTACATCCTCAGGCCCCCAGCTTCCTCATTACTGCTAAAGTATCTCACCCTAGCAAATTGCTTCAGCACCTTCCAAAGCCTCAGAATGTGGGAGTACAGTGATTCAGCAGGAGATAAAGTTAAATGGCACAGAATGTACTAAGTATGCTATATGAAAGGAAAAGGTTACCATGAGCTCATATCTGAGGAAAAGCAAATATCATGGATTAGTAATTGGTATGGCTTTCCTCAAGAAACTCTGACAGTGATAAGCGGTTCTAGCCCCTAACAGGCTTTAAAAGGCCAGTATGGTAGTATGGAAAGAACATTACAGTAGAAAGATTCTAGCTCTGGTTCTGCCCCATGTAAACCTAAAGAAATCCTTTTGCTATCCTGGGCCTAATTTGTAAAATAGAAAAAAAATAATACCTATTTTGCATAATTCATAGTTTGTTATGAGGTCAGATAAGAAAGTTCTTATAAAATTTTTAAAACTATAAAGCGAAATACAAATTAAAAAATGTTCTACTCTAAGCTCTTCATTTTACAGAACAGACAAGTCTAAAGTCAAGAGATACAGTAGTTGCTCAAAAATATATAGCTACTTAGTAGCAGAGCCAAAACAAGGACTCATTCTCCTGACTCCTAGTCAGGTGCTTTCTCCACTTCACTATTTTATCTTCTTCACTAATCTGGTATAAGTGAGACTCCAAGTGACTGAGCATGCAAGCATGGGGTTTCTAATTCATTTAGGATAATAATCTACATGTATGCATCTATACTTTGATGGGACTTCTCAAAGAATATCTAAATATTATCGCTGTAGATTTAGGTATTTTCTGTGGATTTTAATTTAGAAAAATATTGATAATAATAAGTATATCTAGCCATTAATTGAAACAGTACTGTGGTCTGTGTTATGATTGGCCAGTAATGTATCAGCATTGGGATGATAATATGCTTATGATTCATCTTTCTGGAAAGTATGAGATTTTGTGTTTAAGGTCAGTTTCTTAGAGATACAGGTGATAATGTGGGAGATTAATTTGACTTATACATATTGTATACCTTAAGTGGTTCAATTTTTAGATCATGGCAGGGGAGGAGAGGTTCAAAGATAAATTTTAAAAAGCTTTGTAGAAGAGCACTGAGGAATGCAATGGTATAAGTATTTAAAATGGATAGCATGATGTGAAGGAATAAAAACATAAGGATAGAGGAAAGAGGAGAAAAGAAGGCAAAGGCTTAGCTTAAAGATAACTCTGTAAAAGCCATTGACGATTATTTAGAGACACATCAGAAATTATTCAGTGGGTACTTAAAGCCAAGAAAGAATCCCTTTATTACTTGTCTGATCTAGGTTGTTTATCTCCAAAAGCAAATCATTGGAATGGAGCCAGTATTGCATTAGGGTTACTAATGGCTCAGTGTCTATGATGGTCTACTTTTTTATTTGAAAGACACTTCAAGAGAAAATCTTCCTTAAGTTCCCCTGAGCCCTTGGACTTTTATAACATGAACAATCCTAAATTATGGAACAGAGAAGAGGGCAGAAATAGACTATCCTAGAGATGATACTTGTGGATTGGGACATAGCAACTGGAATATTCTATAAGTATGGCCTAAGCAGAAGAGAAAGGAGAAAGAGCACCAGCACTAGGACAGAGAAGTCACAGAGAAAATATGGGCCACAAGGAAAGGTAGTTACCCTAGAAACCCCAAGATAGTGTTCAGTTTCATGGTTTAAAGAGGCTCAAAAAAAAGGAGTGAGGAGAGATATAATATGAGTTACCTCAAGAGCTTAGATTTTTATTAGGATATAAAATGCATAAAGAACAATAACCTTATGTGTGCAGCTAAATAAAACTGCACATATGTGTATATGCCAGTGTAACCTCTATGGAGATAAAGATGTAGAACACAGATAACATATGAGAAAGTTCCCACTGGTCCTTTCTGATTTTGTATTCCACCTGTCCCTTCCCAGGAAGTAACCCCTATTTTGACTTCTTCTCATAGATTATACGTGCCTTTTCTAAAAGTTGATATAAATGGGAAGATACAGTATGTACTCTTTTGTGTATGGCTATTTTGCTCAGCAAGCTGTTTTTGAGATTCATTCACATTGTTATATATGTCAGTAGTTTATAATGGTATTCAAATAAAAGTTTTATTTATTGATGGACTTTTGGGTTGTTTCCAGTTTGCAGCTATTACAAATGATGCTTTTCTGATAAGTTACATACATGTCTTTGAATGAACATGCACATTTTTTCTATTGAATATATATTTAGGGGTGAAATTACTAGGTTAGGTACTCATACTTTCATCTTTAGTAGATACTGTAAATTTTTAAAAGTAAGTTGCTCTACTTTATACTCCCACCAGCAATGTATGTGAAATAAGCCAGTCAGAGAAAGACAAATACCATATGATCTCACTTATATGTGGAATCTAATGAACAAAATAAACTGATAAGTAAAATAGAAATAGAAGCATGGACACATAAAACAGACTGATAGCTATCAGAGGAGAAGGAGTAGGGAGAGACTAGATGAGACAAAGTGAAGGGATTAGCCAAAGAACATAGATGTGTAACTCATAGATGCATAATAGTGTGATGCATAGATGCATAACAGTGTGATGGCCAGAAGGAAGGGGTGGTGGGAGCTGGGTGGAGGTGGGCAAAGGGAGGACAAAATGGGGACATCTATATTAGTGTCAATGATAAAAATAAAATTAAAAAAAGACTTCAATTGTTCAACGATCATGGCAATACTTGGCATTGTCTACTGTTTAACTCATTCAGGTGGATGAGCAGTAGACTTTTGTTGGTTTAATATGTATTCCCTGATGGGTAATTAATGTTAAACATATTTTCATATGCTTATATGGTCATTTGGATATTCTCTTTTGTGATGTGTTTTGTCAGGTCTTTTGCCCATTTTTAAAATTTATTGTTTTTATTTTTCAATTATAGGTTACATTCAATATTATTCTGTATTAGTTTCAGATGTACAGCAAAGTAGTTAGAAAGTCATGTACTTTGCAGAGTGGTCTTCTTGCTGCTGCAGGTACCCATCTGGCTGCATACGTAGTCATCACAATATTGTTGACTGTGTTCCCTATGCTATAATCTACATCTCTGTGACTATTCCGTAACTACCAATTTGTACTGCTTAATTCCTTCATCTTTTTCACCCAGACCCCCAACCACCCTCCCCTCTGACAACTGTCAGTCTTTCCTCTGTATTTATGAGTCTGTATCTGTTTTATTTGTTTATTTTGTTCATTAAATTCCACATATAAGTGAAATCATATAGTATTTGTCTTTCTGTTTGCTGATTTTTGAGCTATTGTCCTTTGTAATTGAGTTATAAGAATTCTTCATATATTCCGAACATAAGCCCTTTGTCATATATATGTATTGCAATTATCTTCTGTGGCTTTCCTTCTCCCTCTACTAATGGTATCATTTAATGAATACAATTAATACATATACCCACCACCATCACCACTACCATCTCTCCAGCAGAAAAACTTCCTACTTTACAGGGATAACAAAAAGCACCAGGTAGGAGTTCCATCCTTCTCTTACCACAAACCCTACACTTCCTACTTCTGTACTTTATTCTATCTTCTTTTCAACTAATTATAATAGAGAAGTTGTTCTTCCTCCTAGCTAAGGCCAATCTCATCCTCTACTCTTTGGATCCCATCCAATCTTACCATTTCAGGAACTAGACATTATCAATTGGCCCATATTTGTCCATTTCTCCTCTACCTTCAAACTCTACCTTGAATTGACTTCTCATCAATATTTAAGCATTCTCACTTCTTTCCCTTTTGAAGAAAACAACAAATAAAACCCATCCCCTATTTCTTACCTATATTAGTACACAAAAATCTATTTCATTCACTTTAACTTCTTCAAAGTATTCTTTGAATAAATGAACCATTGTTTATTTATACATTTCTCTAATAAGGAAACGTTAAGTACAGTCCAATGCTTTCCTATACAAATACTTTGCAATTAACTTCCTTTACCATAATGTTTCTTGATTCATATGTATGTACAATTTTCTACAGAGTATATGACTAGAAGTGGGTCTGTACATCTTCAACATTTACTAGATATTGCCAAATTCATTCCAAAGCACTTTTACCAATTTAAAATTACCAGCAATTTAAAAGTTCCTAATTCTCAGCCCTGGCTGGCGTAGCTCAGTGGATTGAGCGCGGGCTGCGAACCAAAGTGTCAGGCTCGATTCCCAGCCAGGGTACATGCCTGAGTTGCAGGCCATAACCCCCAGCAACCACACATTGATGTTTCTCTCTCTCTCTCTATCTCTCTACCATCCCTCTCTAAAAATAAATAAATAAAATATTTTTAAAAAGAAGTAGGAGGAAAAGATTATTTAAAAAAATAAATAAATAAATAAAAGTTCCTAATTTTCCTCATTGTCAATGCTTGGTGTTATCAGACTGATTTTGTCAGCCCAGCAAGTATGAACTAATAGCTCATTATGATGTGTCTCCCTGTATATTAGCGGGTATATTTTCTTTTAATACATTTACTAGCCATTCAGTATTCTTCTTCTAGTAGTTGCTGGCTAATACTTTACCCATATTTTTGGTTTGGTTATTTGTCCTTTTCATTTGTAGAAATTCTTTATGTACTCATAATTTTAAAATTTTGTTGGATATCAAGTTATAAATATTTTCTGGCAGTCTGTATCAGCAGTGGTGGCAGCTCCTGCTCTTCAGGCTCCAGAGCTACAACTACTCTATGTGTCATATATTAAGATTACATTTATACATGGTTCTGTTTATAAGTTCATTATTTTTGTCTATAATTTATTTGTTGGTCATAATGCTATACTGTTTTGATTATTAAGGTTTTGTAGTAAATTTTGCTATCTAGTAGTACAAGTTCTTTATACTTATTCTTCAAAAGTATCATAATTACTATTATCTATTTCCCTTCTATATAATTTATAATATGAATTTGAGTATCAGCATGCCAAGTTTTGCAAAAATAATATCATAATTAGCAGACTTTATCTAATGAGCAGTTCTTAGGGTATACCAAAGATAAAGGGGAAGGAAAAATCAAGGATACCAGAGGAATTTCAAGCCTTTGACATCTACAGCTACCATAAGCATTAAACACAATCCAACTCATAGCCAGGTTAAAACAAACTTCATACTAAAGACTATTTATTACCTAGTATTACTAGCTAATATATCATTCCCGATGTTCAACAGAAAAATTTATTAGGCATGCTAAAAGGCAAGGAAAAAATCTGAAAATATAAGGCAAGCATGAGAGCCAGACTTAAATATGAAAAAAAATTGGAATTAATAGACATGGTTAATATGTTAAGGGCCCTAATGGAAAAAGTAGACAATATTCTCTTGAATAGATGGGTAATGTAAGTAAAGAAGTGGAAACTTTACGAAAGCATTAAAAGAAAATTTCAGAGATCAAGAACACTGTAACAAAAATAAAGAATACCTCTGATGGCCTTATCAGTAGACTGAGCATTGCCAAAAAAAAGAATCAGTGAATATAAGATAGGTTGAGTCCTGGCTGGTGTGGCTCACTGGATTGAGCACCAGCCTGTGAACCAAAGAGTCATTGGTTTAATAGCCAGTCAGAGCACATGCCTGGATTGCAGCCAGATCCCCAGTGCAGGGCACATGAGAGGCAACCACACATTGATGTTTCTCTGCCTCTCTTCTTCCCTCCCTTCTCCTCTGTCTAATAATAAATAAATAAATCTAAAAAAGAAAGAAAGAAAGATAGGTTGAGAGAAACCTTCCAAACTGAAATGCAAAGAGAAAAAAATTGAAAACTCAGAATTTTTTTAAAGATTTTATTTATTTTTATTTAGAGGGGGAAGGGAGGGAGACAGAGAGAGAGAAAGAGAGAGAAACATCAATGTGCAGTTGCTGGGGCTCATGGCCTGCAACCCAGGCATGTACCCTGACTGGAAATCGAACCTGCGACACTTTGGTTCGCAGCCCACGCTCAATCCACTGAGCTACGCCAGCCAGGGCAAAAAAAAACTCAGAATTGAATGCATATGAACTATGTAGCAATTTCAAGAGATGTAACACACACTTAATTGATTAACAGAAAATAAAGAAAGAGGATGTGAAGAAATATTTGAGGTAACAATGGCTGAGAATTTTCAAAAACTATGGATGAACACCAAACCAAGCTCAGAGAACACCAAGGAGGATAATATATATTTACACTGACATTTATATTTATTTTATACTTATATTTATTTTTATTTTTTCAAGAAGCCAGAAGGGAAAAAATACATTACTCTCACATTATTTTCAGTAGAATAAGGAAATGAATTACAGAGGACTACTCATCAGTCATCATGAAAGCAAGAAGAGGGTGAATTGAAACATTTATTGAAAAAAAAACACCACCTAGAATTCTAGTAAAACTATCCTTCCAAAGTAAAGAAGAAATAAATACTTTCTTACACAAACAAAAACTGAGGGAATTCATCATCAGCAGATGTACTCTGCAATAAATATTAAAAGAAGTTCTTCAGGGAGAAGGAAAATAATATACAACAAAAACTTGTGTCTCCATTCAGAAGAATATCAAAAAGGAATAAATAAAGGCAAAATAATTTTTAAAAGTTTTCAGTCCACTATACAGATGATATATATTTTTGTCCATCATTTATTTGTCTATTTATGTCATAATGCTACACTGTTTTGATTATTATGGTTTTGTAGTAATTGTTCTAAAAGATGATTATTTGAATAAAAGTAACTGTGTGTTGGTGGCTAAAGCATTTAGAAGGTTTAATGAGTGGAAGAAAAATCATAGGAAAGAATTGGGAATACTCTATTATAAAGTTTATGCACTACATTGAAGCAGTATAGAGTTATTTGGAGATAGTCTAGTTAAAGATGTGTTCCACAAACCCTAGGACAATCATTAAGGAAAATTTAAAAAGAGGTATAATTAAAATGCCATGAAAGGAGACAAAATAGAGTCACATAAAATGTTCAGTCAAAACCAGGGAAGGCAGAGTTCCTGGGAAGATGGAGGTGTAGGTAGAAACCCTTTGCTTCCTCACACAACCAAAAGGAGGATAACAATCAATCTAAAATCAATAAACAACCAAAAGCACCAGAAAAATCAAACTGCATGGAACTCCGACATCCAAGGAATTAAAGAAAAATCAACCAGAACAACCAGGCAGTGGACTATGCAGGCTGACTCAGAAAAAATAAAGCAAGGTGGCAGATTGTGGGGGTGGGTCTGGCTGCTGAGCTCCGCTGGCCGCCAGGAAGTGACTGACTGAAGGGGAAAACTGAGACTCAGAGCTGACTGTGGGCTATGCCTGAGGTTGCTGCAGTGGAGAAATCCCAGTCTCACATGAGAGTTCATTGAAAAGTGGGCTAGAGACCAGCTGTTGAGCTGCACTGTTCCCTTTCTGGTCCCTCCCCCACAGGCAGCACCACAGCACAGCAAAGAGGGTTGCCCTGCTGGGGTGAATACCTAAGTCCCCACCCCCTTACAAATTATGAGGTGCACCAAGATAAATAAGTATGGCCCAAATGAAAGAAGAGAGCAAAGCCTCACAAAGAGAACTTACCAAGGAGGAGATAGCCAACTTATCTGATGGAGAATTTTAAGCCCTGGTAATCAAAATGCTCACAGATCTGATTGAGCTTGGTCAAAAAATGAAAAAAACAAATGAAAGACACCCAAAATAAAATAAAGCAAGATATTCAGGGAACCAAGAGTGACAGGAAGGAAACCAGGACTCAAAACAACAATTGGAACAAAAGGGAAAAATAAACATCCATCCAGAACAAAATGAAGAAACAATAATTTAAAAAAGTGAAGAAAGACTTACGAACCTCTGGGACAACCTGAAACATCCTAATATCCAAATTATAGGCATGCCAGAAGGAGAACAACAACAGCAATAAATTGAAAATTTATTTAAACAAATAATGAAGGAAAACTTCCCCAATCTGGCAAAGGAAATAGACTTCTAGGAACTCCAGGAAGCCCAGAGAGTTCCAAAGAAGTTGGACCCAAAGAGGAACACAGCAAGGCACATCATCATTAAGTTACCCAAGATTACAGATAGAAAGTCCTAAAAGAAGCAAGGGGAAAGGAGAGAGTTACCTGCAAAAGAGTGCCCATTAGGTGATCAGCTGATTTCTCAAAAGAAACCTTACAGGCAAGAAAGGGCAGGAAAGAAGTATTCAAAGTCATGAAAGACGAGGACCTACATCCAAGATTACTCTATCCACCAAAGCTATCATTTAGAATGGAAGAGCAGATAAAGTGCTTCCCAGATAAGGTCAAGTTAAAGGAGTTCATCATCAACAAGCCCTTATTATACAAAACATTAAAGGGACTTATCTAAGAAAAATAAGATAAAAAATATAAACAGTAAAATGACAACAAACTCACAACTATCAACAAATGAACCTAAAGGAAAGAAAAACAATGAAAACAAAAACTAAGCAAACAACCAGAACAGGAACAGAATCAGAGAAATGTACATCACATGGAGGGATTTCAGTGGGGAGGGGGAAGGGAGGGACAGGGGGAAGAGGGACAGGGGGAAAAGGTACAGGGAAGAAAAAGCATAATTAGTAGGCACAAAATAGACAGGGAGAGATAAAAATGGTATAGGAAACAGAGGACTCAAAGAACTTATATGTACAACCCATGGACATGAACTAAGGGGGAGGGAATGCTAGAGGGTTGGGGGGGCAGGACAGAGGGGGGACTAAAGGGGGGAAAATTGGAAAAACTGTAATAGCATAATCAATAAAAATACTTTAAAAAAACAAGGAAGGCATAAAATATGAGAAAAAAACAATGAAGAAATGTAACAAATGTAAAAGTTAGCAAAAATGGGAGATATTATTTCATAATAATTTTTCCCACCTCAAGATTCTTAGTTTAATCACATCTGCAAAGTTTCTTTTACCACGTAAGATAACATAATCATAGATGCCGGGGATTGGGAAATGAATGTCTTTGCCAGAAAGGAGGGGGCTTATTTAGCCTACTGCACCTATCAGCAGGGTGTTGGAACATGTTGGATGGATAAATGGAGGTAGGGCAAAAAGAAGAGATGAATCTCTGAGAAACAATTCACCTGGAGGACACACACTGTTGACCTGGTACTGTGCTGGGACTGGTAGGTAGAAGAGGGAGGCTGGTGCCTCTGCTAATTATATCTGGCCAACACCATCCTGGCACCACAACAAGGGGATTTCAGATAGAGGACAAAGCAGGGAAAGGGAACTAAGCATGCAAGTGAGAATTGCAGGGGCAGGGTAGGAGTCTGCACTCTGCTGCTGGTGTGTAGCCATAGCACTATGTCCTTCTTGCCTTGACTGTACATGGCCTTGATTTTCTCATCAATACAAAAAAAAATATCTAGTTTCAGCTCTTGAGATGTAAGCATATTTTTCAAGGCCTTTTTCATTTAAGAATGATTTCAATACAGTGAATATTATCTTTTGGATAAGGGTTCTCTTTAGGACAGGAAGGGCTGAAGGAAAATGCTAAACACTAAGCTTCTTGTCACACAAAACAAAAGTGAGGTGATCTGCTTCTTATTATATTCATAGTTTTTCCCATCTTGTTCCTTTCCACTCACTTCTTCATGTCTCTGTCTTTCTTCATGCTGTCCCAGTAAGGAGAAATCCCTTGGCTGAGACTGTCCCTAACATTTTTTAACCTTAACATCTTAGTAGAGATGGGTTGCTATTTCCAACCTGCCAGCAGTTTTCTGATTCATCTTTGGGAGAAGATTACTTTCCTATTATGCAAAGACAAAAATACTTCTGATGTGCTAGAAAGATTGGAAGTGAGGGCTAACACCTCCATTTAAGAGTCTATGCTTTATAATTTTTAAAAACCTTGCCAAATTAGGAATATGAGGAAACTGCCTTAAACTTAGAAAGTATAATCACAAAAACCTGTAGTGTGTATTATACTTAATGGTGAAATATTGGAAGCATTAAAGGTTTAAAGTGAATCAAGATGCATGCTATCATCCCTCCTATTCAATATTCTATTGGGAGCCTCAGTCAGTTAAATAAAGTAAGAAATTGTAAAAGAATATGTAAGAATTGAATATTAAGAAATAAGTGCCATCATTTGTGACAATATGGTTGTATACATAGGCAACCCAAATTAATTTACTGATTCTTAGAATAAAAAGGTAATTATTAAAATCAATATGAGCCCTGGCCTGTGTGGCTCAGTTGGTTGCAACATCGTCCCACAGACCAGAAGGTCATGGGTTTGATTCTGATTAGGGTACATCCTGAGACTGTGGGTTCAATACCTGTTGGGGCACATATGAGAAGGCAACCAATCGATGTTTCTTTCTCACATCAATGTTTCTCTCACCTCAGTCTCTCTCTGTCTCTCTCCCACCCCTTCCTTTCTCTAAAAGCAATGAAAAAATGTCCTCAGGTGAAGATAAAAAAATCAACATGAGCTTTGTTTTTTTGAATACTAGCAGAAAAGAAATAAAAATGTAATTTAAAAAACATATCATTTACAGTAGAATCAAAGGTTATCAAATATATAGGAATAAGTCAAATGAAGGATATGCAAGAATTCCACATGGAAACCTAAAATATTATTGAGAGAAATTCAAGATGATCTGAATAAATAGAAGACTATACTGGACAAGATTCCCATGAGAAAGAGATTATTAAATTACATTAATCTAGGAGGGGCTATTTACAAAATAACTATTTACAATATAACTATTTACAAAGGTATAGGTATATTTTAGGGGAAGCACAAGGATACTATAAGACTTAGGGCTAATAACAGTGGAGTTACAGTTACCAAGTTTAGTCCAGTAGGGACAAACAGAGGAAGCAGTTATCAGAACCCAAAAGGAGTGAGTCCTATAGAAATAGATGCTTTAAAATAAGCAGTAAGCTTCAGTTAAGGCCATCCTAAGATGACCTTTCAAGGAGAGACTCAGAGAATTTAATATTCTGGCCTCACACTCTTCTCTCATTGTGATCTCCTTCTGGGGTACCCCATAGGCCAAAACTAAACAAAAGACAAAGGGCAAGAAATCTCATTAACATAGTACATATTACTAAAATATTGGGTAGAGTAAAAAATAATAATGGGTCTGGTTGAACAACTAGAATATATCCAGCACTATCATAATGATGGGCTATAAAACAATATGACAAAACTGTTATTTATCTCCAAATTTATACAGTAGATATAATTCATTACCAACCAAAATCTCCAAGGGATTATTTTGTGAGATTTGACAAGCTTATTGTTTGCATTGAAATGCACATGGCCAACCCGTCCTTGAATAAGAACAAAGTGGGATATGTGTTAGCAAGAGAAATTATAAAGCTAGAATTTAAGGTATTGGTGCAAAAATAGACAAGCCATTAGAATGGAATGGAGAGTCCCAAAACAGACCCATACTGGATTTATTACAGAGTACCAAGGAAAAGAGAGTCTTTTCAATAAATGGTACTGGATCAATGGGTTATCCACATGGAACAAAATGAAATGAGGCCCTACCAGTTACATACCAAGTAAGTAAACAAAGAAACAAATAATTATAGGTGAATTGTATATCTAAAAGTGAAAGAAAACAATAAAGTTTATAGAATATAAGGGAGGACTGTCATGACCAGAAGTTCTTCAACAGAACATAAAAATAACTGTCCATTAAGGATAAGATTGTTAATTTGGATTACACTAAATTTAACAAAAAATATCTATCCATTCAAAAATACCATATGTATTACAAAAAAAAAAGTGAAACCTAATAAAAAAAACAAACAAGTGAGAAAAATAGAACCAGAGACATGGAAATAAAGAACTGACAGTAACCAGAGGGGAAGGGCAAATGGGATTATGGGGGAGAGAAGGGGAAGGGTCATCAAGGAACACATATAAAGGATATATGGACAAAGATAACAGTAGGAGAGGATTGAATGTGGGAGGTGGGGATGGGTAGGGCAGGGGGCAGTAATGGGGGAAATGGGTACAACTGTAATTGAACAACAATTTTAAAAAGTTTCCATTTAAAAAATAATAAAAATAAAATTAATTTCATATTGGCAAAAAAAAAATTCCTTTAAGAGAATGAATCCAAGTCACAAAATGAAGGAAGAGTTTTGCTGCATATGCAATAGAAAAGTGTTCATACCTACAACATATAAGGGACTATAATAAAAAAAAGTAAATAAGTCAGCTCAATAAGAAATCCAGACACGCTACTAAAAAGGATATTCAAATGGCCACTAAAAATATAAAAAGAGTCTTGATCTTATAAATCATCTGAAAATTTAAATTTTGAAGGGAATAGCTAAAGAAAATGTATGTACAACCCATGAACAAAGACAACAGTGTGATGATGGCCAGAGGGAAGGGGGTGGGGATTGGGTGGAGGTGGGCAAAGGGGAAAAATAGGGACATCTACAACAGTGCCAACAATAAAAATAAAGTTAAATAAAATAAAATATTTGTTCTAGTATTTTTTTAAAAAACCAATGAGATACTTTACACATTGACAAGAAAAGGCCAAGATTTTTTTTTACCTGATAATTACTAACAATTCTATTATCAGGCTTACTCTTTTTTACCCCGTTGGTATGCCTATAAATTGCTTATATCAGTCAAGGTCCTCTTAGGAAACAAAAAAAACACACCAATTTTTTAACTTTTATCAGGCAAAGAAAAATAAAGAATTGATAACCAAGCACTGGACAAGTAAAAAGGCAAAAAGAGAACAATAATGTGTCACGGATATAATGACAGGAAGCAGCTACCACCCGTAGGGCTGGGGAACAAAGAGAAGAGTTTGGAATTATGAAATAGTAGAAACTTAAAGATGTTGTGCAGATATGAAACTCAGACCTCTAAAGGAGAAGCAAGGCCTGCCAATGCTCATGTGTCTGAGTGCAGAGGAGGGTCATCAATGGAAGACTTCTGAGGAGAGGTTACTTCCAGCTGGTGTTGGAGTATATGATGGTCTACAATGAGGCTGGCTCTGGAATAACAGAGAAAACTACATACTGAACTCAGCTGCTGCTACAGAAAGTAATTAATGCTTCTCTAGCACTCCTTATTGGCAAAGCATACCAGGGTGCCAACAGGCAAAACATAAACGTAGTTTGCACAATATGAGCCCCAATATCACAAAGCAGAATACATATTGTGAGCTTGAACCTCAGAGACAATTTCTTAATAACCAATATAGTCAACCCATTTCACCAGGAATCATCCATCATACCCTTCTACATGTATTTTCTATTTTATACACCAACAAAACAACTCTTTGTATTTGATTAACAACACATAACTAACTATCCTTCATACCAAAAAACAAAAAAAAGCACTGTCACAGTCTCCCCAAAATGAGGACTGACAAAGTCCCAATAGTCATTGTATACATCTCTGGACTATGTTGATTTCTTTAAAAATTCAATTACAGTCCCATCTGCAAATTGTGTTAACTAAAGACAAAATTGTAAAATTAACCTCCACCAACAATCTTTATATAAAATGACAAAGAGGATAGGGGAAAATAAATCAGACAAATATTTATATATAACATATGTAATACATACATAACAAACAAGAAAGAAACTATGTCTCTTTCTTATATATACACCTTCTGGTTCTGAGGCTATAGTTAATATCTAAAGCATTCTTCTTTCACTACCGATTCATATAGCCTCTGCCTCAGTCTGTGTTCCCTGGTGTAGAGACCCACAGTTTTATTCTTCAAAGGTTTAAATCTTTAATGGTCTTGTTTATTTTCTGTTTGATGTAGTTATTAACTTTTCCTGTTGGGCACAGAAGTACTATAGAGGTGACCCAGGAAATCTACCAGGTGCAAACCATAATCTTCCTTGACCCCATTGTGTGGCAGCAACACAATTTCTCCTGGAGGTCAGGATCAATCACTCCAGTTAGTAGAGAAACCCCCTTTGCTGACTGTTGGTTCAGTGGAACAAAGATCTCCAAATATTCAATAATGGTGGCAGTCTAAACTTATTCAATGGAACCATTGTTGTATCCCCTACTGAAAGCATTCCTTCATTAGTAAATAAGACCTCTAAGCCATCAGAGCTCAAAGTAATCAGTAAAGAAACAAAAATTCTGCAAGTAGGTTATCAGAGAGTCACTTCCACTTCTAGCCCTTGGTTCCTAGGCATGTGCACTAAGGGTATTGTCTCCCAACCTGTGCCACAACTGAGTCTTCAGCAGCATAACCACTGTTCAATCAGTCCAGCTATTTTTAGGTGATGTGGCATAAGATAAGACAAATGAATTCCATGACATGAGCCCATTTATATACTTCTTTTGCTATGAAATGATTTCCTTAATCAGAATTAGTAATTAGGATACCATGATAGTGAATAAGGCATTCCACAAATGCACACATGGTAGAGCTAGCATTAGGGTAAATTCATACCCAAGGCAAGCGTCTATTCCAGTGAGGAAAAATTGCTTTCCCCTCCTTGATAGAAGCAATCCTATATAGTCAACCTGCCACCAGGTGGATGGCTTTTCCCCTCCAAGGGAATAGAACTAAATGTTTCTCTATTCTCTTGACAGTTTAGGCACTCAGCAGTAACAATATCCAAGTAAGCCTTATGAGAAGATATTTAAATTTCTTCCTGACCAGTGGACCCCATAAACTTCACTGACATGGTATGTTCTGAATTTGTATAGGGTTTGTTTCCCATTACCTGGCTTTAATGTCTTACTAAGGCATCTAAAGTCCTTGCTACTCCTCTTTCATTAGGAACAATCACTGTAATGCATACTATTTTGTAAATCAAGATAGTTGACATACTTTTATATTATGGCAGAGAATGGGAGAGTTGATGTAGCCATAAGGCCAGATTGTGGAGGTGTATTTCTTCCCCTGTCAGGTAAGACTAAACTGATTCTTGTGATCCTTGAAAACATGTAAAGAAAAATAATTTTCCAGGTCAATGGGTGTCAGGGGGTGTGTTAATTTGCCCTAGTAAATACAGCACATCTGGAAAGCCGCTGTAACCATGTGATAAAATTTACAAGAGTTCACAGTCCTTTTCCAAGATCCATTCTATATATGCACAGCCCAAACTGGGAAGTTAAATGAGGATGTGATAGATATATACATCTTTTCTTATTTTAAGTTAGTGATAGTGTCACTAATTCCTTCATTTTCCACAAAGATTAAGTTTTGCTTTTGGCTTACTATCTTTATGAAGGGGAAGTTCCTGAGGCTTATATTTGGGTTCCTCCTACAATAATAGCTCTCAGTTCATGCATCAGAGAGGAAATGTGGAGATTCTACCACTATCTGACTGTATCTACTCCAAATATGCACTCAAGAACCGGGAATAATGACCATAAAATGGATTATCCTACCTATTTAGCCACTGTGATTCAAATACAGGTGAAAACTCCATTTACCATATTATCACCATAAGTCCATATTTACACTTATAGGTCAGAATGATAATTTGGTTCTTCAGAAATTAACATCAATTCAGAGAATGTCTATTATACCCTAAAATGTGTGAATATTTTTTCCCCAGTGTTGCCATCATAGTGACTGGTAAAAAGTCCCTTTGGAGAGGGTTTGAAATAAAATTTACAGTATTTCTGGCAATGATTCTGGGTCTTTCTTTTTGTATATTTATATATAAATGCATATACTTATAAGTACATATAAGTATACTTATATAAGTATATATGTATATATAAATTATACAGTCTGTCCAGAAGGTATCCAGCCATGAAATATGAAAAATAGAGACATTTATTGAAGAAGATATAAGAAACATTGGACATAGGACAATGATACCTCAGTCTCCTTCAAAATAGGCACCTTGGGACTTCACATTGTTCTCCCAGTTGCCATCAGCTGCCCCGTCATATTTTCCTGAATCTCATTGAAATCTGAAATCTCTTCCCTTTCAAAGATTATTTTAGTTTTGGGAAAAGCCAGAAGTCACAGGGCACCAAATTTGGGCTCTATAGGGGCTGAGTCACCTGGGTGATTTCATGTTTTGCCATAAAATTCTGCAGGAGATGTGATGCCTGAGTAGGTGCATTGTTGTGATGAAGCTGCCAATCACCAGTTTCCCATAGCTACAACCTTCTGAATCACCTGAATAGTTTCCATGGAGGAATGTTCAAGCTTACCACCAAATGTGATGCAGATTTGTTGCTCTACTTGCTCAGTCTGAATGCAACAGCCACACAGTATACATGTTCACTCAACGGTGTCTTCTGCTACCACTGACTAGTAGAGTGAAGTTGTCATTGTTCACACATGCACATTCCAGTCCACCCTCCTTGGCTGCCAGGTTACATCAATGTTGTACAAACCACTCACATTATATTAACAATGGCTGGGGATCCAAGAAGGCAGAGAAGTAAGTGAAAGCTACACTAACCTCCTCACAAAACCAATCTGGAATTACAACTAATTTGTAGAAAAATCCTCTTGAATAACCAACTGAACAATAGCTGGAGAGAAGCCTTACAACTACAGACAGAAGAAAATGCTTCAGCACAATGTTGCTGGCAGGGAGTGTAGATGAAACACAAGAGGGCTGGCTGGGCTCCTACGAGTGGCAGCTGAAGTACCAGAGGAATAGTTCAGTGGCCACGGGGGTTCCCTGGAGAAGTGTGGAGTCTAAACTCTAAGCCGGGATCACCAGCCTACAGTATCTGAACTAGAAAGGAACCCAGATAACATCCAGCTTTGAAAAGCAGCAGAAGTTGCCCTGGCTGGTGTGCTCAGTGAATTGAGTGCCAGCCTGCAAACCAAAGGGTCACTGGTTCGATTCCCAATCAGGGCACATGCCTTGGTTGCGGGCCAGGTCCCCAGTAGGGGGTGCATGAGAGGCAACCACACATTGATGCTTCTCTCCCTCTCTTTCACCCTCCCCCTATATCTAAAAATAAATACAATCTTTTTTTAAAAAAGAAATATGGCAGGGGTTGTGTGGCCAGGGAGAGATGGTTGGAGTTGCAGAGAGCCTTTTAAAGGGCCAAAGCACACATTTCATTTGCAGCCACTTTCCCTGGCTGCTGGCAAAGGAAGGGCAGAGTGAATTACAGACACATGAAGAAAGTCTGGGGTTGGTGGCTCCGGGAGGAGAACTAAGGGAAAAGCCACTATGATCCATGTGTTGAGCCATCCCCTATACTGCAAGAGCCATCTCTCTCAGGCAGAGCATGCCTCACCGCATGGCATCATCCTGAGGGGGAGTGATAGCCCCACCCACAGGAATTACACTGCCCCACCCTGTGGTGCTTAAGCCAGACTTCTGATCTAAGATTGATTAGATTAAAAACAGATCAGTTTAGCTGCTGATTACTTTAACATCTAAGGCAGAAAATACAAACAAGCAGCCAAAATGGGAAGACAAAGAAATAGACCCCAAATGAATAAAGAGAATTTTCAAGAACTATGTGAAATGGAAGTAAGCAATTTATCAGACAGAGAGTTGAGACTAATGATTATGATACTCAACAGCATGAAAGAAAGACATAGAAACCATAAAAAAGGATCAGTCAGAAATAAAGAACGTGGAGAACTTCCAGCCAAGATGGAGGTGTAGGTAGATATACTTTGCTTCCTCGCACAACCAAAAGAAGGACAACCACCAATATAAAAACCAAAAACAAACAGAACTGCCAGAAAATTGAACTGTATGGAACTCTGACAACCAAACTGTTAAAGAAGAGACATTCATCCAGACTGGTAGCAGAGGAAGAGACAGGCAGCAGGGACAGAGACGATGCATAGAAAGGCCATAGACTGGGCCAAATAAAGTGGCAGCTGGCGGACTGGGCACTCCCACATTCACATGCAGATAAACAGGAGGAACAACTGGAGAGTGAGACAGACAACACAACCTCCAGGACAACTTTAACCATTCCAACATTCGAATCATAGTGGTGACAGAAGGAGAAGATGAAGAGCAAGAAATTGAAAACTTATTTGAAAAAAATAACTGAGAACTTCCCCAATCTAGCAAAGGAAATAAACTTCCAGGAAGTCCAGGAAGCTCAAAGAGTCCCAAAGTAGTTGGACTCAAGGAAGAACACACCAAGGCACATCATAATTACATCATCCAAGATTAAAGATAAGGAGAGAATATTAAAAGCAGCAAGAGAAAAGTAGATAGTACCTACAAAGGAGTTCCCATAAGACTATCAGCTGATTTCTCTAAAGAAACCTTACAGGCATGAAGGGGCTGGGAAGAAGTATTCAAAGTCATGAAAGGCAAGGACCTACATCCAAGATTCCTCTCTCCAGCAAAGCCATAATTTAGAATGGAAGGGCATATAAAGTGCTTCCTAGATAAGGTGAAGTTAAAGGAGCTCATCATCACCAAGCCCTTATTATATGAAATGTTAAAGGGACTTATCTAAGAAAAAGAAGATTAAAAATATGAACAGTAAAATGACAACAAACAGCCCTGGCTGGCATAGCTCAGTGGATTGAGCGCAGGCTGCGAACCAAAGTGTCACAGGTTCAATTCCCAGTCAGGGCACATGCCTGGGTTGCAGGCCATGACCCCCAGCAACTGCACACTCTCTCTCTCTTTCTCCCTCCCTTCCATCTCTAAGAATAAATAAATAAAAATATATTTTTTTAAAAAAACCTCAAACCCTTCACAGGTTTGAGAACTAAAAACCAAAAAGGACAACAAACACAACAATTAACAACCAAACCTAAAAAAAAAAAAAAACAAACTAAGCAAACAACTAGAACAGGAACAGAATCATAGAAATGGAGATCACATGGAGGGTTATCAGCGGGGTGTGGGATGGGGAGAGAGGGGGATTAGGTACAGGGAATAAGCAGCATAAATGGTAGGTAGAAAATAGACGGGGAGGGCAAGAATAGTATAGGAAATGTAGAAGCCAAAGAACTTATGCGTATCACCCATGGACATGAACTAAAAGGGGGAATGTGGGTGGAAGGCAGTGTGCATGGTGGAGGGGAATAAAGAGGGGAAAATGGGACAACTGTAATAGCATAATCAATAAAATATATTAATAAAGATATTGTTTGGTAAGATAATGGTATTGTGGTCATGTCAAATAAAAAAGTCCTTATACTTTATAGACACATATGGAAAAATTTACAGATGAAATGATAAAATATAAGAGACTTGCTTCAAAATATCTAGATGAAACAAAACTTGCCATGAATTAAATCATTGAAGCTGGGGGAAAAGTATATGGGAATCATTATAACATTCTTTGTACTTTGATATAGATTTGAAAATTTCCCTTAATAATAATTTAAAAAAAAAACTCTTCAACATTGGATGTGGTGAACCTATACCCCATAGAGGCTGGCTTTATAGTGGGGATCAGCCACCTGCACTTTGGGAATAGCCTTTGGCTGCTGAGAGTTTGTAGTAAAAGTATGGGCAGAACAGGGGTCACTTGCACAGCTCTGTAGGAGAGGACACTTTCTTAGGTGTATAGATGTTGTGGGCTAAGATGGGGTATAACTAGAGAGCATCCTGAATGCTTGGGCTTCTCTGGAGTTCCAGAGACCCTAAGTCTCTTGCCCAGAAGTCACTCATACTGGAGAAGTTGGGCCCGGCACTACTGATAATACCCTAATGAAGCCCATGAATGTAAACTGGTTTAACCCCTATGGAAACCAGTATGGCAGTTCCTCAAAAAAACTAAAAATAGAGTTACCATATGACCTAGCAATCTTTCTTCTGGGTACATACATGAAAAATTCAAAAACATTTATTCACAAAGATATATTCACCCCTATGTTCATTGCAGCATTATTCACAGTGACCAAGACATCCAGACAGCCAAAGTGTCCTTCAATAGATGATTGAATAAAGAAGATGTGGTACATACATATAATGGAATACTACAAAGCCATAAGAAAAGATGAAATACTGTCATTTGTGACAACATGGATGGACTTTGAGAATATTATGCTAAGTGAAATAAGTCAGTCAGAAAAAACTAAGAACCATATGATTTCACTTATATATGGGACATAAAACTGAAATCCAGAGACACAGACAGACAACAGTATGGTGGTTACCAGAGGGAAAGGTGTGGGGTAGTAAAGGAGACCAAATATATGGTGATGGAAGATAATTTGACTGTGGGTGGTGGGTAAACAATGCAATATACAGATCATGTATCACAGTAATCTACACTTGAAACCTCTATAACCCTATTAACAAATGTCACACCAATAAATTTAATTTAAAAAGAAAAAAATGAATATTTGACTATACTGGAAGAAGGGGACCTTGGCTGACATCAAGTCAATGTACAAGTCAATGACTCCCTGAGTGAACAGGAACTTGACCTCCACACTCTTGAAGACAATTTTTCCTGTTGGCATGTGATGGCAGTCCAACTCATTTTATGAGAAACAGTTGAAGTGACATGAAAAGTTTAATCTAGGCAAGACTCATGGAAGTCAGGGAGTGGTAAAATCAAGGGAAATCCAAGAAGGATTAGGCGGGCAATGAAAGGAGACCAGGATAGAAATCTAGGTTTGTCTGACTCCAGAGTCTTTGCCTTACCAGGAGTAAGACTGGAAAAAAAGTAACAAGTAATAAGAGAAAAAAATAATATGATTTGGTGACCAGAATATACTTTCTCATTGTCTTATGCATTTCTTGACTCAAATACAAAATAGATTTAAAGCCATTTATAATAAAGGACATGCATGGAATAAATCTTATAAAATAAAGGTTAACAACTATTTAGAATCACATAATGTAAGGAGAATAACTAAACTGACAAGAATTACTGTGACAGAGTTTGATCACAAAATTTAGTTGTTCATACATGCTCTTACATTCATGCTTTCTCTGTGAGCAGCCATAGTAGTTGCTAGATTGAGTTTCCAGTATAGAAGTGGCAGCCATCAACATTACCGATTACAGTAAAGTTTCTGTTGCAGTGGTATAAATAGTGGTATCTACTGTTTTGTAATATCAAAAGAGGTTTTCTTACCACACCAGTTGTGCAGTGAATTTTTGGTTGTTGAACCTGGAAACAACCCCATGCCTAGTTTTTGATGCCTCCTGATGACTGTGATAGCTACCAAATATCTTTCTTCCAGCTTAATTTTAATAAAAGTATATTTTATACAGTTAATGTACAAATCTTAATTGTACAAGTCAATGACTTTTGGAAAATGTATACACTGAGTAGCCAACATCACAATCAAGACAGATTATCATCATACTGAAGGCTACTGAGTTTGTGGTGAATCATGTTACTGTTGAGAATAAAAAATGTTCACATCCTGCTCATATCCTCAGACAAAAATTAACATACCTTCATATTTTAACATTTTTATCCATCAGTAAATGAGGAAAATTGTGCATGGCCTAGACGATTTTTTTTTAATTTCAGCATTTATTTGTTTTTGTATAAAGTATGTAGTAGAATGGCTGTAGACCAAACCCTCCACCAAATTCAACATTGTACCATGTCCAGAATATTTATTTTTCTGGCTAAGACTCAATTTTAGTTACATAATCAAAGTTTAAATTATTATAAATCATCATTTTTTTCTTTCCTTCTTTCACTTTTAACCTTTTTAAAGATTGATTGTACTTGGTTCTTTAAAGGACCAATTTGGCAAATCAAAATTCAAAATTACAACACATAGTTTTAGTCACCTTTCAACAACTCTTCAGGTTATGAAAAGGATTAGAGAGCATACAATCTTCATTAAGATGCTGATCAAACCAAGATGTAGATGAGGTCAAAGATGACAGTTGCCACACATCATTCTTATAAAATAGTCTATGCAAGAGATGGTGGTAATTTGGTCTAGAGCAGGGGTTATCAAATTATAGGCACACAGACCAAATTCTGCCTGTGTCTGTTTTTGTAAATAAAGTTTTATTGAAACATATCCACACTCTCATTTAAGTATTGACTTGTAGCTGCTTTTCCTTAGTAAAGGTAGAATTGAGTAGTAGCAGACACAGAAAGTATGTGCTCCAGAAAGCCTGAAGTATTTATTATCTGACCCTTTACAGAAAAAGATCGCCACCCCAGAGGATCTAAGATAGCAGAGGAGTGAGTGGAAGCTACACTAACCTCCTCCCAGAACCAAGCTGGAATTTCAATTAAATTGTGGAGAAATCATCTGAAATAAAAAACTGAACAATATCAGGAGAGAAGCCTTATAACCATGGACAGACAGAAGAAACAGGTTCAGCACAATGTGACTGATAGGGAGTATGGAGAGGAACCCACGAGAGGGCTCACTGGGTCCCCATGGCTGGCAGCTGAAGAGCTGGAGAGATATCTCAGGGGCTGGAAGGATCCCCCTGAGAAGTGGAGGGTCTAAACCCAAGCTGAAATACCCAGCCTAGAGCACCAGAGCCAAAAAAGTACACAGATAACATCCAGCTGTGAAAAGCAGCAGGGTTTCTCTCTGCCACAGACTGATGGCTGGAGACACAGAGGTGTTTAAAGGGCCAACGCCCAAACTTTCATTTGTACCCACTTACCCACAGCTCTGGCAAAGATGGGGGCAAAATGGACTGGAGATACTTGAAGAGAGACTGGGAATGGTGGCTTTGGGGAGAGAACTGAGAAAGGAGCCACCAGGATCCTGGTACTGAGTCAACCCCCATATAGCAGCAGCCATCCCACTGAGGCAGACCACTCCCCTCTGAGAAGCCGCAGCCTAAGAGAAAACAATAGCCCAGATCCCACGTGGGACTCTGCCATGCCCTGTGGTGCTTAAGCCTGACTGCTGAGTTCAGAGTTAGTAGATTAACAACTGAAGGAGTCAGCCATAGACAGTAGATCTCTGGTAGTCTCAAACAGGCTGCCTAAGACCAGACTGGAACATCACCTGACATCACCAAAGGAAGATCCAGAAACAACAACAACAACAACAAAACAGTGGTAAATACTAGATGCTACGGAGATGAACTCCACTGTGGTCTTCCCCATGATTTGCAATATATTCTTTCCTGCATAATTTTTTAACATTCATTTCTTGTCCTTCAAGTTTGTGCATATTGTCACTACATTTTATAGTTTATTACAAATCTCATATTTTGTTCCTCCCTTTTCTTATCCCATTTTACCTTCTTTTTACTATTTTCATCTTAAATTTTGTTTTCTACCTTGCTACAAATTGTTTCTATTCCTCATTCTTAATATTTCTCCTCATCTAGCCTCTCAAAACCAATTTTCTTGTCAATGGTCATCTCACATTATTTTTCCCACTCTTAAAATGCCCATCTTCTCTCTCCACCTTTAGCAATCTTTGCTCGTTCGTTGTTGGTAAGGTAATTGTTGCATTTTTCAATTTTATCTCTAAATCTTCACTATTCCTGTATTTCAAACCTCAGATTCTACTTCTCCCTTCTCCTACTTAATTCTGCCTTCATCCTGCCCTTTATTTTTGTATCTCAAATTTTAACTTTTCTCTGTCTTAGCCTGTTTTTCTTCTATTTTTTCTTTTCATCCTGCCCTTTCATTTTTTCATCTCAAATTTTATTTTTCCCCTTCTTAGCCTGGTTTTCATTCCTCACTTAGTATTCCTTCTCCCTCTATCATCTGAAAATCACTTCCCTGTCCTCTACACATCTCTTAAGCTTTTATTCCTTTCTTTTTTTCTGGTTATTCCAACCCCACCTATCTTAGCTCATTTGTTGTTGATACTGCTATGGTGGATCTTTTTCTCCAATTTGTTTCCTATTTTTTTATTATCTACTTTTTCCCTTTCTTTCTCTCTCTCATTTTATTTTTTTAATTTTCTGTTTAAGTCTAATACCATACACATTCCTTTTCTTACTCTATTCTGCCTTCTTCATTCCATTGTTTATTTATGATGTAAATTTTACTTTCTCTCTTCCCATTGCTCCAATTCCTACTCTTATTAGTGCACCTCCCACAACCCTCTCAAAATCATTTTTCTTTCAATTAGTTATCTCATATTCATTTCTCTTTTCTATAATTCTCTTAATCTCTTTACACTCTTATTAATACTGGTCCATTTGCTGTTGATAGTGGGATTGCCAGTGGGAGTCATTTTTGTGGCTGTGGGTTTGTGTCCTGGGCTGTGTGGTTTTGTTCTGACAGTAGCTGCACAATAGCATACAAGATGCGGTGGGTGGATAGAACCTCATTCAGCCAGCTGCAGGGAATGACACACCAAAGAATGACCCAACAACAGTTGAAACATAATTACATCCAGAGAGCCAACATAAAGGGCATCCCAAGAGCAGCAAATTCAGGAAATCAAGGAGACTGCACCACAGAATCCCACAGGTCTCCTACCATAGAAATTCACAACACAAAGACAGTAAGTCAAAGTGGATCAATTTGAGAGGCAGAAACAAACAAGTATAGTCCCCCATAAAATGAGGAGACAAAGAAACAACCCCCAATCAAAAGGAATGGAGGAATCCCCAGAAAGAGTACTAAATGAAATACAGGCAAGTAAACTATCAGACATTTAGTTTAAAATAATGGTCATAAGGAAGCTCAATGAGCTCAATGCAAATTACCAAAAACTACAGGGAACTTACTGTGGACTACATCATCATGAAAATGGACATAAAAACTATCAATAAGAGACAAGATGAAATGAGGAATACAATTTCTGAATTGAAAAACACAGTAGAAGGAATTAAAAGCAGGCTAGGTGAAGCAGAGACAAGGTAGAAAAAAATTCCCAGAAAGAGCAAGAAAAGAAAAAAAGACTCAAAAGAAATAAAGAGGGGTTAAGGGAGCTCCAGCATAACATGAAACATAATAATATCCATATAATAGGGATACCAAAAGGAGAAAAGAAGTGAGGAATAGAAAACCTGTTTGAAAAGGTAATGATGGAAAACTTCCTTAATCTGATGACAGAAAAAGTCACACAAATCCAGGAAGCATAGAGAGTCCCAATCAAGAGGAACCAAAAGAGGCCCACTCCAAGAAACATCATAATTAAAATGACAAAATTCCAAGACAAAGAGAGAATCTTAAAGGCCCCTAGGGAGGAACAGGAAGTAACATACAAGGGAGCCCCAATAAGGCTAGCAACTGACTTCTCAACAGAAACACTACAAGCCAGAAAGGAATGACAAGAAATGTTCCAAGTAGTGAAAAGCAAAGGCCTGTAACCAAGACTACTCTAGTCAGCAAGACTCTCATTTAAAATGGAAGGTGAAATAAGGAAGTTCCCAGAGAAAAGAAGGCTAAAAGAATACACCTCCACCAAACCAGCACTGCAAGAGATGCTAAAGGTACTGCTATAAGAAGATAAAGAAAAGGAGTGAAAAAGACAGAGGAATACAGGTAATAAGTACCTATCAATAATGACCTTAAATGTGAATGGATTAAATGCTCTAATCAAAAGACATAAGGTGGCTGAATGGATAAGAAAACATGGCCCACACATATGCTGACTTGAGACCCACGTGAGAACAAAACACCTACACAGACTGAAAGTGAAGGGTTGGAAGAAAATATTCCAAAAAAATACACAGGAAAAAATGGGGTTGCAATTCTTATATCAGACAAAATATATTTTCAAACAGAGGGAGGTGTTTTCAGGAACATGTATAAAGGATATGTGGACAAACTGAAGGGGGGTAGGATCGAGGGTGGAAGGTGGGGATGGTTGGGTTGGGGGCAGTTGTGGGGGGAAAATGGAGACAACCGTACTTGAACAACAATAAAAAATGTAAAAAAACAGCCATAAAAAGAGACACAGAAGGACACTTCATAATACTCAAGGGAAGAATCCATCAACAAGACATAAAAATAGCAAACATGTATGCACCCAACATAGGAGCACCCAAATATATAAGGAAAATCTTGGAAGACTACAAGAAAGATATAGACAACAACACACTTATAGTAGGGGATTTTAATACCCCACTATCAATAATTGATAAGTTTTCCAAACAAAGAATCAAAAGGATATTGTGGCACTGAACGACAACCTAGATCAAATGGACTTAACTGATATATATAGAACCTTTTACCCCAAAGAAGCAAAATACACATTCTTTTCAAATGCACATAGAACATTTTCAAAGACAGACCACATAATAAAACAAAAATAAGACTCAACATATCCATTCAGCCAAGATGGAGGCATAGGTAGAAACCCTTCACTTCCTTGTGCAACCAAAAGGAGGATAACAATGAATCAATAACCAACCAGAAGTGCCAGAAAATCAAACTGCATGGAACTCCAACAACCAAGGAATTAAGAAAAAGTCAACCAGAACAACCAGACCACTAAGAACCCATGGTGAGGGGCAGACCATGTGGGTGGGGGCACCTGGAAAAAACTGTGGGTGAGGCGGCAGACTGAATGGGCAGAGCTGGCTGAAAGCGAAACTGAGACTCAGAGTTGACTGTGGACTAAGGTGGTTGCTGTGGTGAGAGAAACTCCCAGTTTCACAGGAGAGTTCATTGGAAAGTGTGCTAGAGACGAACAGGCAAGCTGCATTGTTCCCTCCTGGCCCCTCCCCCACAGGCAGCACCACAGCACAACAAACAGGGTTTCCCTGCCCTGGTGAATACCTAAGGCCCCACCCCCTACAACTTAACAGGTAAGCAAAGACAAAGAAATATGGCCCAAATGAAAGAACAGAGCAAAACTTCAGAAAGAGAGCTAAGAGATGAGGAGATAGCCAACTTATCTGACAGAGAATTTAAAGCCCTGGTAATCAAAATGCTCACAGAACTGATTGAGCTTGGTCAAAAAATGGGAACAAAAAAAGATACCCAAAATGAAATAAAACAAAATATTCAGGGAACCAACAGTGACAGGAAGGAAACCAAGGATCAAAGCAACAATTTCGAACAAAAGGGAAAAATAAACATCCAACTGGAACAGAATGAAGACACAAGAATTCAAAAAGTGAAGAGAGACTTACAAACTTCTGGTACAACCTGAAACATTCCAATATCCGAATTATAGGTGTGCCAGAAGGAGAAGAACAACAGCAATAAATTGAAAACTTATTTGAACAAATAATGAAGGAAAACTTCCCCAATCTGGCAAAGGAAATAGACTTCTAGGAACTCCAGGAAGCCCAGAGAGTTCCAAAGAAGTTGGACCCAAAGAGGAACACAGCAAGGCACATCATCATTAAGTTACCCAAGATTACAGATAAAGAGAAAGTCCCAAAAGAAGCAAGGGGAAAGGAGAGAGTTACCTGCAAAAGAGTGCCCATTAGGTGATCAGCTGATTTCTCAAAAGAAACCTTACAGGCAAGAAGGGGCTGGAAAGAAGAATTCAAAGTCATGAAAGACAAGGACCTACATTCAAGATTATTCTATCCAGCAAAGCTTTCATTTAGAATGGAAGGGCAGATAAAGTCCTTCTCAGATAAGGTCAAGTTAAAGGAGTTCATCATCACCAAGCCCTTATTATACGAAACATTAAAGGGACTTATCTAAGAAAAATAAGATAAAAAATATAAACAGTAAAATGACAACAAACTCACAACTATCAACAAATGAACCTAAAGAAAAGAAAAACAATGAAAACAAAAACTAAGCAAACAACTAGAACAGGAACAGAATCAGAGAAATGGACATCATATGGAGTAATTTCAGTAGGTAGGGGGAAGGGAGGGATGGGGGAAAAGGTACAGGGAAGAAGAAGCATAATTAGTAGGCATAAAATAGACAGGGAGAGATAAAAATGGTATAGGAAACAAAGGGCTCAAAGAATTCATATGTATGACCCATGGACATGAACTAAGGTGGGGGGAATGCTGAAGGATAGGATGTGCAAGGCAGAGGGAGGATAAAGGGGAAAAACTATAATAGCATAATCAATAGAAAATACTTTAAAAAATAAGAAAAGACTCAACAAATTCAAGAAAATTGACATCATATCAAGCATTTTCTTGGACCAAAATGGCTTGAGTCTGAAACCAACCTTAAGGAAAAACCTCAAAAAGAGTCAAATTCATGGAGACTGAAAAACATGTTCATAAACAATGAATGGGTTAACAATAAGAAAAATCAAAGAAGAAATAAAAAAGTTTCTGGAAATGAATGAAAATGAACACACAAACACCCAAAACCTATGGTACACAGTGAAGGCAAGTCATGAGAGGGAAGTTTGTAGCAATACAGTCTTACCTAAGATAGAAACATTTCAAATAAACAACCTAACCTTACAGCTACAAAAACAGAAGAACAACAACAAACAAAGCCCAGAGCAAGTAGAAAGGAAATAGTCAAGATCATAGCAGAATTAAATGGCATCGAGAATAAAAGAACAATTTAAAGGATCAAAATCCAGGATCTGGTTCTTTGAAAAGATAAACATTATTGACAAGCTTTTAACCAGACAGCTCTTTCTTTTCTCATCAAGAAAAAAAGAGAGAGGAACAAAATAAATAAAATCAGAAATGAAAGAGGAAAATTACAACTGGTGCCACAGAAATACAAAGGATTGTAAAAAAATTACTATGAGCAATATATAGCCAAGAAATTTGAAACCCTGCATGAAACAGACAAATTTCTGGAAATGTACTTCCAAATCTGAATCAAGAACCAGAAAGCCTGAACAGACCAATAACAGCTAGTGAAATCAAAGCAGTTATCAAAAAAATCCAGGCACACAAAAGCCCTGGACCAAACGGTTTCACAGGAGAATTTTACAAAACATTTACAGAAGAGTTAACCCCTATCCTTCTCAAACTATTCCAAAAAATCCAAGAAGAGGGAAGACTCCCAAACCCTTTTTATGAAGCCAGAAGCATCCTAATCTCAAAACCAGATAAAGACACAAGAAAGAAAGAAAACTACAGGCCAATATGCTGATGAACATAGATGCTAAAATCCTGAACAAAATATTGGCAAACCACATCCAGCAATACATTAAAAAGATCATATACCATGATCAAGTGGGATTTATTACAGGGATGCAAGGATGGTACAATATTTGCAAATCAATAAATGTAATACATAACATAAACAAAAGGAAAGACAAAAATCACATGATCATATCACTAGACCAGGGGTGTCAAACTCACTGTCACCAGGAGCCACATCAGCATCGCAGTTGCCTTCAAAGGGCTGAATGAAATTTCAGGACAGTATAAATGTAACAACTTCTCAACAGTTAAGCAAGAGCTTGGTGCCACCGCCAGGCAGAAACAAGGTGCCAGGCCGGATAAAACAAGGTTGAGGGCACTAGACGCTGAAAAAGCATTTGACAAAGTACAGCACCCATTTATGATAAAAACACTCAGTAAAGTGAGAGAAGAAGGAGCATACTTCAACATAATAAAGGCCACATTTGAGAAACCTACAGGCAACATCATACTCAAATGAGCAAAAACAAAAAACTTTCCCCCTAAGACCAGGAGCAAGACAAATGTGTCTGCTTTCACCTCTCCTATTCAACATAGTGCTGGAAGTTCTAGCCACAGTGATCAGACAATAAAAAGAAATGAAAGGCATCCAAATTGGAAAAGAGGAAGTAAAACTGTCATTGTTTGCAGATGACGTGATAGTATACATAGAAACCTATAGATTCCACCAAAAAAAAACTACTCTACCTAGTAAGTTAATTTGGCAAAATGGCAGGATACAAAGTCAATATTCACAAATTGAGGGCATTTTTGTACACTAACAATGAAATATCAGAAACATAAATTAGGGGGGAAATCCCATTTAATATAGCAACAAGAAAGATAAAGTACCTAGGAATAAACTTAACCAAAGAGGTAAAGACCTGTACCCAGAAAACCACACAACACTGAAGAAAGAAATTAAGGAAGATGCAAACAAATGGAAACATGTACTATGTTCATGGGCTGGAAAAATTAACATCATTAAAATGTCCACACTACCCAAAGCAATTGATATATTCAATGCAATCCTTATTAAAATGCCAATGACATATTTCACAGATATACAAAAAGATTTCAAAAATTTATATGGAACCATAAATAACTCCAAATAGGCACATCAATTTTGAGAAAGAAGAACAAAGTAGGAGGGATCACAATACCAGGTATCGAACTATATTACAAGGCCATGGTAACCAAAACAGTCTGCTACTGATGTAAGAACTGACACATAGACCAATGGAACAGAATAGAGAGCCCACACGTCTCCATGGTAAATTAATATTCAACAAATGTGGAAGGAGCATAAAATGGAGTAGAAATAACCTCTTCAACAAATGGTGTTGGGAGATCTGGACAGCTACATGCAAAAAAAATTAACTTGACCACCAATTTACACCACACAGCAAAATAAACTCAAGATGGATAAAACACTTAAATATAAGTCATGGAATCATGAGAGTACTAGAGGAGAACATAGGTAGGAAAATTTCAGATATCCCACACAGCAATATTTTCACCAATATGTCATCTAGAGCAAGGGACATAGAGTAAAAATAAACAAATGGGACTACATCAAGTTAAAAAGCTTCAGGACAGCTAAAGAAAATATTAGGGGAAATGAAAAGATAACCAACTGTATGGGAAAATGTAACTGCAAATGATACCTCGGATAAGGGTTTGATCTCCAAAATATATAAAAAAGTCATACAACTCCACACCAGGAAGACAAACAATCCAATTAAAAAATGGTCAAAGGACCCAAACAGACACTTCTCCAAGGAGGACATACAGAGGGCCCAGAGGCATATGAAAGGATGTTCAGCATCACTGGCCATCAGAGAGATGCAAATTAAAACTACAATGAGATACCACTTCACACTGGTCAGAATGGCCATCATAAAAAAAAAATCAACAAACAAGTGCTGGTAAGAATGTGGAGAAAGGGAACCCTAGTACACTATTGGTGGGAATGCAGACTGGTGCAGCCTCTGTGGAAAACAGTAAGGAATTTTCTCAAAAAACTAAAAATGGAACTGCCTTTTGACCTGGCAATTCCATTGGTTGGATTATACCCTAAAAATTGTGAAATACCAATTCAAAAAAACCTATGTACCCCAATATTCATAGCAGCGTTATTCACAATAGCCAAGTGTTGGAAACAGACTAAGTGCCCATCAGTAAATGAGAGAATCAAAAAACTGTGGTACATTTACACAATGGAATACTACAGAGCATAAAGGAAGAAGGAACTTCTACCCTTCATGGCAGCATGGATGGATCTAGAGAATATTATGCTAAGTGAAATAAGCCAGGATGTGAAAATCGAATACCATATGATCTCACCTATCAGTGGAACCTAATCAACAAAACAAACAAGCAAGCAAAATATAATCAGAGACATGGAAATAGAGATGAAACTGACAGTAACCAGAGAGGAGGGAAGAGAGGGATAATTGGGGATAATAGGGGAAGGGCTATCAAGGAATATGTATAAAGGACATATGGACAAAACCAAAGGGGGTTGGTTCAAGAGTGGGAAGCAGGGATGGGTGGGGTGGGGGGCATGGTGAGGTGAAAATGAAGACAACTGTACTTGAACAACAATTAAAAAAAACACCTGACAGTGACCAGAGGGGAGAGGGAGGGCAATAACAGGGGAAAGAAGGGGAGAGTTAAGTCAAGGAACATGAATATCAAGGTCCCATAAACAAGGACACCTTTTGGAGGGATTGAATGTGGGGAATTGGCAAGGCAAGGGAGATCAATGGGGTAAAAATGGGGAGAACTGTAATTGAGCAGCAATAAAAAAAATTTTTAAAGTTGCCTACCCTTGGCCCCTAGTGTTATTAGGGCAGGTGCAGGCAAATAGATTTGCAGATTATATTATGGGAAGCAGAGCAGGAATAAGCCTGGTGTGTTCTAGAAACACAGGAAGGCCATAAATAGACCCAGATACTATCATTCCCCCCATTATTTCTTTTTTTAATATTTTATTTATTTATTTTTAGAGAGGGAAGGGAGGGAGAAAGAGAAAGAGAGAGAGAGAAATATTAATGTGCGGTTGCTGGGGGCCGTGGCCTGCAACCCAGGCATGTGCCCTGACTGGGAATCGAACCCGCAACACTTTGGTTCACAGCCTGCGCTCAGTCCACTGAGCTACGCCAGCCAGGGCTTCCCCCATTATTTCATAGCACATTTGTACCTATTGATTTTTATTTGGACATTAACTCACTCCTTCAATGAATATTCTTTAAGTTCCCACTGTGTGTCAGACACCATTAGCTGCTTCTCACACACAAACACACACAAATCATAAGGGAAACCAACAAGTAAACAATTATAACACAAAATAGTAAGTGCTAACTGAAAATGAAGGGGAGAGGATGCAATTGATGTAAAGAGGACGTAATAAACTTTTGTTTCACCACCTATTCAATAAGTATCTGATATTCCATGTAACCTTCTCAAATTGAACCGTATCTTCCCTGTTTGGTCATACCTCCCCTCCTTTAGTCACTAAAATGCATCATTTTAACAGTAAAAACCGTCATCACAGCAGCTAATACCCACTGAGCCTTTACTGTGTGCAAGATAGAGCCAGGTACTTTACACATCTTGTCTCATGTAATCATCACAGTCCTGTGATATAAATATTATTATGCCCATTTGTGAAATAGGAAATTAAAGGTCAGAGAAGTGAAGTCCTTTGCTGAAGTCCTCATATGTGCTCCACAAAGATAACACTCAGGTCATCTACTATTTTCTTCTTCATCTGCTCTGATTTGCTGCTGATGCCTAATGTTAAGGTCATTGTTGCTTGATGGTATCACATACCAAAGGCGCCAATACCAAACAATGTGTATACCAAAGTCTTATGTCTACAGCATTAATGTTCAAATTAGGGGTATTATTTATCATAGATGCTAAATATCTGGAAACAATGAACATATTTTGTGAAAGAGTTCTTTGTAGTTTTTACCTGTGCTTTTATTACAGTTCCTACCCTCGGGTCTGGTGCCAGATTACCTAGGTTTGAATCTTAGCCCTGAAATTTAAGTGCTAAGTGATCCAGGCGAAATTGTTTAACTTCTTCATTCCCCAGTTTCCCTATCCATAAAGCAGGAATAATAATATTATCTACCTTAAGTGTTTGTTATAAAACACTTAGCCCAGTGTTATTACTAAGAAAACTGGCTGCTTTTACCAACTGTTAAACAGGCTTTATCTATTAACCTCTTGCCTATTTCTGGGTACTTTCTATCTGTTAATTTCACCTTACTGTTATTGATCTTTTTCACTCTAATTGCTACTGTCATGCTCCTTCCTATTACACAAACTTTGATTATGCTGTTCACTCTGTCTGGAGTTTTCCTTTTCCTATTTGCCTGGCCAATTCCTATTTGTTTTAAACTCCATAAAGGTTAGGAGTCTATCTGTTTGTTTTTGTTTGTTTGTTTGTTTGTTTGTTTTACCATCCTCACCCAGAGCTTAATATGGCACTTGGTGTACAGAAGGCACTCATTAATGTTTGTTGCATGAATACCAACCTGAACCTAGTATCTTGCCATATGCAGCTATTCTTCTGTGCATTAATTCACATCCTAGCTACAGCTTTTTTCTATCACTGGCTCTAAACAATTTTCACCAAATATTCAATAAATAAACAACATATGTTAGGTTCTGTGATAGGGTCTTTGAAAATAAATTTTAAAAATACAAATTTTCTGCTTTCAAGAAGCTACTTGTTCATTAGAGGACACAAGCATTCAAAGAGAGAAGTTATAATACAGAATGATGTGGTATACTTGAGGCCTATACTAGATTCATTGTGCGTAACAGACTCATGGAAAATGAGAATATAAATTTATTTGGAAAGTATAGGAAAGGATTCACAGATTAAGCAACAGGTAAATTGAGTCAAAAATAAAGACTAAGATCCCTGGCTGGTGTGGCTCAGTGGATTGAGTGCCAGTCTGCAAACCAAAGAGTCACCAGTTCAATTCCCAGTCAGGGTACATGCCTGGGTTGTGGACCAGGACCCTGTTGGAGGCATGTGAGAGGCAACCACACATTCACACTCTCCTCTCTCTTTCTCTCTCTTTTCCCCTCTCTCTAAAAATAAAATAAATAAAGTGTTTTAAAAAATAAAGACCAACAGTTTTCCAAATAGACAAATAAGGGTAAAGTGTGAAAGCGTTTTCTTCTTTTGTTGATCCTAACTTTTACAAATTGTTTCCTTAGTTACCCTTTCAACATTAGAGTACTATTTTTTCACCTCTAATAACTACAATGCTGCTCAGTTTTTCATATATACACACATATATGTATGTATATACACATATATAAGTATGAGAGAGAAAGAGAATTTGTTCTTGCTCTGAATTTTTTCCTCTACCCTGGATTTTCATTGCACAAGCTAATTCAGTGCACTTTTTGGTTCTTCTTTGGATTGTTCGTTAATTTTTACAAGCATAAGATGTGCATTCTTAGTAGTTACTTCCCTTCTAGTGCTCACTGTATTTAACACTGTACCTGTACCCTGAATTCAGCAGTGGGAGTCCCGTACTGAGTGGTATGTTAAATTCAAGAAAGTGGTGGAAGGATAGTGATTTTTAATTCCAGCAAAACTTAAGACACCATAAATAGGAGCGTAGTGGGGAGACTCAGGAGGAGCATTGAAAAGGCAAGCAAGGAGACCACTGTTTTCCATGCAGTGTAGTTTTACAGGTCTGCCTATGCTCTCTGCGCCTGTGGCTCCAAAATCTTTTAAATAGAATAGTGTGCCCCATTCCCATCCTTCTGGATCAGAGGCACGCCTCCACAGGGGCGAGGTCCCAGACACGTGAGGAGCCCACCCAGCAGGGCCGGAAGGAGCGGGGCGGGGCCTCCAGGCTTGCTGCAAGGCCTGAACAGACTGGGGGAAGTGATCGTGGGGCCGACAGTTTCTAGGCCAAAGCAAAGGGCGGGTGCAAGGCTGCCTCCTGAGGCTCTCCTTACTTGCAATTCCTTCCGTTTTACTGAATTGGGAGTCTCGACCTCCTCCAGCACAGGTGGGTCCTGCTCCGTGGATCAGGGAAGGGGAGTCCTGGGTGGGTGTGATGGGTGGAGTTTGCCCAGGCGCTTGCAGGAAGGCCCGGCGCAGGGTGGGGCAGCGGCTCCTACCCTGGGTGCTTGGGCCTTCAGCGGTGGTACTCACCTTAACCCTGGCAGAGGAAAAGGCCACTCGTGCCTTGATGCAGGGCTGTCGTCATGGTTTGTGCCAGTTGCGCGACAAAGAGTCCGCCCTGAAATCAGCGTGGGCCAGAATGGCCTACCGCTGGAAAAAAGCTGGAAGATCTGGAGCAAGCTCTCCTTGGGACTTTCGCCCACTATACATTGTTTCAAACCCGATTGGACTTCCCAGTCCTAGATCTGTCACTGACTTGGTGTCTAGCTTTCAGCCAGTCCCTACCTTCTCCTTGCTTCATTTTGCTTGGCATTGGAGTGGAAGGTGGAACTCGGCTGCCTCAAGACCTTGCAGCACTGATTTTTCTTTTGTTCTAATATCCACTAATGTTCTCTGCCCAGATTTTACCCTTTGTCTGCCCCTCCTGGGCAAGGATGCCTGGCAAGAGTCAGGAGTGGCAGAACAGGGCATTGCAGAAGCTAAGCAAGAAAGTTTTCTGTCTAAAACAAATCTGAAAAGCCTTTTTCATATTACTGACTGCCCTGAAAACTGGAAACAACATCCATTCAATGCTTAGTTGAGTGTCAACTCTGAAGAATGCTCTTTGTGAATGCTTTCCTATTAAAGATTTTAACCAGATGATTGTTTGACCAAGATGTTCTATGTCAAATGAACATAATAACACTGCTTAGCAGGTCTCATCATAAAAGATGGGTGACTTAAGTGTGTACACCCAAATGTTGAAAGAAATACTTCAGCTCTCACAGGTAGGAATACGTCCATAATTCATTCCCATGCAGCAGTTTTTAGACTTACTTCTTAATGGCTATTGCCCTTTCAGGAAACACTGTAGTAAAAGTCATACAACTTATTTTACATGAACTTAACTATAATGGCAAAGAAAAAGTATTAACACCATGACCCAACATTGTGCTGCCATTTTGATTCCTCTGTATTAAGGAACTGGTGATAATGATAATAGTAACCTATATTATGCAAAACACTGTAATCTTCAAAATGAGAGGTGAATGTGTTTTATTTATCACCATACATGAACAGTTTATCATTTATTTCATAACCAGTGTGATGAAGAGAATGTTTGCTGGGTTGGTTGAGCCTGGGGGCATCTTTTGGGTGCCCTACCTCATTCTTTATTTCTGGGAAGTGTGGACTGGGATGGATCATATCATTTTTTTGGCATCTGTGTTAGGAATCACAAGCATTTGTCTATCTCTGTTTGTCAAACCTAAGAACAGCAGTAAAATATCCAAACTTCACTTGGTGACTTCAGTCTTTATGGAAGTTGTGTTTTCTCACTTCCAGGAAGGGGCAGGGTGGGGGGACTGATTTAATAAACTTCTTTGGTAGGAAGAGTCTCTCTGGTTGGAGCCAAAATGATCCACCAGTTGGGAACTTTTGTGACCCTCTTTCTGCAACACCAAACATCCCCCATGCTTGTACAGATTGTACATGCACCTGCCATTGACTTCATGTAAAGAATTTACAGACTAAGAGGCTTCTGGCAAAACCTCATCTGTGCCACACCTGCAGGTTCTAGACAAGGAATGGCTGACATAAAAGTGGGTGTCCTTCAGGACATAGGATCTGACGATTTCCCAAATGGCTGATAAATGAGAGGGAAATTGTGATAGATGTCTGCTGGGCTAGTCTTGAAGGTGAGTTTAGGACTGGCTGTTTGGCAGGACCTGGGGAGCGCTTTGGTCATATTTTACTCTGTTCATTCACTCTTTTACTCCAAAGACAACCAATGAACGCTTACTCCATGCCAGGATGCTGATCCACTCACTGAGATTGGCAGCACAGGGGACAGTACCTTTGGGAGGACAACAGGAATTCCACTTGAAGCATGCTAAGTCTGAGGCATCCTCACTCTTGCCCATTCCCTGTATCTAATCAGTACAAAATGTTGTCACGTCTGCATCTTGCATATTTTTTAATTTTAATTGTTGTTCAAGTACAGTTTTCTGTCTTTTACTTCTATCCCAACCCATCCCCCCAGCCCTCCCCATGCATCCTGCATATTTTTAAAACTCATCAACTTCTGTTTGTCCTCCCCTGCTATTCCAAATTTCAAGACAAAACCATTCTTCTTTAGTAATTTTTAAATTTTCATTTTAAAAGACCCAAAACATTGCTTGACCCTCAGCCCTCATGGGAAAACCACCACTCCTACCACACCACAGCAGCAGCAGCAGCAGCAGCAGCAGCAACATACAACAGCCTAATGAGCTTTGCATGATCCCTAATATGCTGTCTAAGAGATGAGCTTTTCTTCTCTGCTTTCCAAGTTGCTTTAACAATTTTATTTTGAGACATAATTTACATACCATAAAACTGACTTATTTTAAGTGTACACATCAAGGGCTTTTAGTAAATCTGTTGAGTCGTGCAACCTAATCACCACAATTTTAGATATTTCTGTCACCTCAATTAACATCTCTCTCTTAACCATGTGCAGTTAATCCCCATTACCAACCCCAGCCCTTGGCAACCAATAATCTGCTTTCTGTTCCTATTGATTTGCCTAGCCTGGACATTTCATATAAATTGAATCATACAGTATGTGGTCTTCTGTGACTTTCTTCTTTTACTCATGAGGTTTTCAAGGTTCATACTGCAGTATGTATCAGCACCTAATTATTTCAATGACTGAATAATGTTCCACTATATGTACATATCACATTTTGTTTTTCCATTCATCAGTTGATGGCTATTGGGGTTTTTTTTTCCAGTCTTTTGGTTACTGTGAATAAGTGCTGTTATGAGCATTTGTGTTGAAGTACTTCTTTTTTAACACCCATTTTCAGTTCTTCTGAATATATAGCCAGGAGTTGAATTGCTGGGTCATATTGTAACTATATGTTTAATCTTTTCCCAAATTGTTTTCCAAAAGGCCTGCACCATTTAACATTTATATATTTACATGAGCCACCAGCAATATATGAAAGTGCTCATCTCTCCACATCCTCACCAATAATTTTCTTTTTTAAAAAAAATTATAACTACCCATGTAGGTGTAAAGTAATATCTCATTGTGCTTTAGATTTGATTTCTCTAATCATTAATGATATTGAACATCTCATCTGCTTTTTGGTCATTTTTATGTTTTTTTGAAGAAATGACAAATATTTTATACATTTTCAATTAGGTTGTTACCCTTTTTTATTGAAATGTAAGAGTTCTTTAATATACTTTGGATACAGTTCTTTATCAGGTATATGATTTAAAAATATTTCTCCCAGCCTGCGGCTTGTCTTTTAATTTGTGAGGTTTTTATTTAAGTAACATTGATTTATAATACTATCTAAGTTTTACCCTGGCTGATGCCAGCTTACAAATCAAAGGGTCACTGGTTCAATTCCCAGTCAGGGCACATGCCTGGGTTGCAGGCCAGGTCCCCAGTAAGGGTTACACAAGAGGCAACCACATTAATGTTTCTCTCCCTATCTCTCTCCCTCCCTTTCCCTCTGTTAATAAATGAATAAAATCTTTAAAAATAATAATATTATCTAAGTTTCAGATGTACAACATTGTGATTTGATATCTGTATGCACTATTGCACGGTCAACACCAAAGTCTAGTTTCCATCCATCACCATACATTTGAACCCTTTTACCCATTTCACTCTGCCCCCATGTCTCTTTCCCACTAGCGACTACCAATCTGTTGTCTGTAACTATGATTTTGTTTTGTTTGTTTCTTTCTCTTTAATAGTCCACATGTGAATGAAATTATATGATTTTTCTCTATTTCTGTCTGACTTATTTCACTTAGCATAATACCATCAGGGTCCATTCATGTTGTTGCAAATGGCAATATTTCGTCTTTTATGGCTGAGTAGTATTCTATTGTATAAATATATACCACGTATTCATTATCCATTCATCAGTAAATGGACACATAAGTTGTTTCCATATCTTGGCTATTGTAAATAATGCTGCAGTGAACATAGGGGTGAATATATATTTTCCAATTCCAGTCATGTACTACGCAACAACATTTTGGTCAACAATGAACTACTGCATATTCAAAGGTGGTCCCATGATTTTATAATTGAGCTGAAAATTCCTAGTGATATTGTAGCCATTGTAATGTTGTAATGCAATGCATTACTCACATGTTTATGGTGATGCTGGTGTGAAGAAACCTACTATACTGCTAGTCATATAAAATTATAGCATCTGGAATTATGTATAGGACATAATATTGATAATAAAAAACTGTGTAACTGGTTTATGTATTTACAGTATTATACCTTTTATCATTATTTTAGAATATACTTTTTCTACTTATAAAGAAAGTTTGCTGTAAGTTGGTATACCATGTTAATCTGGCAGCAGCCTCATATATCTTGTGTTTACTGCACCTCTGGATTGCATCATTTTGTTTTGTGCTTGATTTAATCTTGTCTTATTTTGTACAATAATATACTGTACAGGGTTGTAGCTTAGGAGCAATCGACTATAACATTTAACTTAGGTGTATAGTAAGCTATACATCTAGATTTTTATAAATACATTCTAAGATGATCACACAACAATGAAATTTCCTAATGACACATTTTTATTTTTTAATTTTAAAATTACAATTGAGATGCAAGATTATATTAGTTCACATGTACAGCATAGTGGTTAGGCACATATAATGTACAAGGTAATCCCAATAAGACAAGCACCTATCTAACATCATACATAGTTTTACAATGTCATTGACTATAATTCCCATACCCATGACTGTTTTTATAACCAACAATTTTTACTTCTGCTTTTATTTTATTTTTTAAATTATTGTTTACATTCAGTATTTTGTATCAGTTTCAGGTGGACAGCATGGTGATTAGATAATCATATACTTTATAAAGTATGTCCCAATATTTCCAGTACCCACCTGGCACCATACATAGTTATTACAATATTATTAACTATATTTCTTATGCTGTACTTTACCTCACCATGAAAATTTTGTAACTACGAATTTGAACTTCTTTTTTTTTTAAGATTTTATTCATTTACTTGTTAGAGAGGGGAAGGGAGGGAAAGAGGGAGAGAAACATCAATGTGTGGTTGCCTCTTGTGCACCCTCTATTGGGGACTTGGCCTGCAACCCAGGCATGGGTGTGGGAATTGAACCAGTGACCCTTTGGTTCGCAGGCCAGCGCTCAGTCCCCTGAGCCATACCAGCCAGGGCTTTATGTCCTCTTTAGAGGTATGCATTGAGACCCTTTGCCTGTTTTTTATTTGTATTGTTTGGGTGGGTTGGTGTCGAGTTGTATGAGTTCTTTATAAATTTTTGATATTAATCCCTTATCAAACATATAAGTGGCAAAAATGTTCTCCCATTTAGTTGGCTGTCTTTTCATTTTGTTGATAATTTCCTTTACTGTGCAAAAACATTTTAGTTTGATGTAGTCCCACTTCTTTATTTTTTCTTTTGTCTCTCTTTCCCAAGGAGATATATCAGAAAAAAAATATTATTAGGAGAAATTTCTGCCTATGTTTTCTTACTGGCTATGTTTTTTTCTAGGAGTTTTATGCTTTTGACTCTTACATTTAAGTCTTTAATCCATTTTGAGTTTATATTGTAAAGGTGTAAGGTGGTCTAGTTTCGTTTTTTGCATATGTTTGTCCAATTTCCCCAACATCATTTATTAAATAGACTGCCTTTATCCCATTGTATGTTCTTGTTTTCTCTGTCAAATATGAATTGTGTATAAAGCAATGGATTCATTCTGGGCTCTCTCTTCTGCTCCATTGTTCTCTGTGTCTGTTTTTATACCAGTACCATGCTGTTTTGGCTATTATGGTCTTCTGGTATAGTTTGACATCAGGTGGCATGACTCCTGCAACTTTGTTCTTCTAGTTTAAGAATGCTGTGGTTATTCAGGGTATTGTGTGGTTCTATATAAATTTTTGGATTATTTGTTCTAGCTCTGTGAAATATGCCATTGGTATTTTGATAGTAATTGCCTTCAAACTATACATTGCTTTGGGTAGTATGGACATTTTAACCATGTTAATTCTTCCTATCCATAAGCATGGTATATGCTTCCATTTATTTGTATCTTCTTCAGTTTCTTTCTTCAGTGTCTTATAATTTTATGAGTACAGGTCTTTTACCTCCTTGGTTAAATGTAGTCCTAGATATTTTTTTTTATGAAATTGTAAATCGGATTGTTTTCTTAGTTTCTCTTTCTGATAGTTCATTATTGGTGTATAAGATGCAACCAATTTCTGAATATTTATTTTGTATTCTGATGCTGTTCTTAATTCATTTATCAGTTCTAGTAGTTTTATGGTAGAATCTTTAGGGTTCTCTATATGCAGTATCATATCATCTACAAGTAATGACAGTTTTACTTCTTCCTTCCCAATTTGGATGCCTTTTATTTCTTCTCCTTGTCTAATTGCTGTGCTAGGACTTCCAGTACTATGTGGAATAAGAGATCTGAAATTGGGCATCCCTGTCTTGTTCCTGATCTTAAGGGAAATGCTTTTAGTTTTTCCCCATCAAGTATGAGGTTAGCGTTGGGTCTGTCCTATGGCCTTTATTATGTTGAGATATCTTATCTCTATTCCCACTTTGCTGATGGTTATTATCATAACGGATGATGGAATTTGTCAACTGCTATTTCTGCACCTATTGATATGATCATGTGATTTTTATCCTTCATTTTGTTTATGTGATGTATCACATTAATTGATTTGTGAATATTGTATTAACCTTGCATCCCAGGAATTAATCCCACTTGATCATAGTGTATAATCAATTTAATGTATCTTTATTTAGTATTTCAATTAAGATAATGCTGACCTCATAAAATGAGCTTGGGAGTCATCTCTCCTCTTGAATTTTTTGAATAGTTTGAGAAATAGGTGTTAGTTCTCCTTTGAACATATCATAAAAATCACCTGTTGTAATCAATCTTTAAGATTTTCTGTTTCTTCTTAATTCAGTTTTGGGAGATTGTGTGCTTCTAGGAATGTATCCATTTTTTCCAGATTGTCCAATTTTTTGGCATAATCCATTTATTGTTTAGGAGTATATTAATACCCTTCATGTGTTTGCATAATTTTCACTTTTTTATAACTGCCTTCTAGTTTCATACCATTGTGGTCAAAGATGCTTGATATAATTTTAATCTAAACATATTGAGACTTGTTTAGTGTTCTAACATGTAGTCTATCCTAGAAAATGTTCCATGTGCACTTGAAAAGAATGTGCATTCTGCTACTTTGGGGTGAAATGCTCTGAAGATATCAATTAAATACATCTGATATAGTGTGTAATATAAGGCTGCTGTTTCCTTGTTGATTTTCGGTCTGTAAGATCTGCCCATTGATGTCAATGGGGTGTTAAAATTCCCTACTATGACTGTATTACTCTCAATCTCTCCATTTATGTTCATCTATGATGCTTCTATGGTGCTTTTATGGTGCTTCTATGTTGGGTGCATAAATGTTTACAAGAGTTGTATCCACTTGTTGGATTGATCCCTTTATCATTAGGTAGTGTCCTTTTTCTATTATTGTAGCCTTTGTTTTAAAGTCTATTTTGTGTAAGTATTGCTACCCCAGCTTTTTTTTCTTTTCCATTTACATGAAATATTTTTCTATCCCTTTCACTTTTAGTTTCTGTGTGTCTTTCTTTCTGAATTGGATCTCTTGTAGACAGAATATATATGGGTCTTGTTTTCTTATCCATTCGGCTACCTTATGTCTTTTGATTACAGCATTTAGGCCATTTATATTTAAAATGATTTTTTAAAAGATTTTATTTATTTATTTTTAGAGAGGGAAGGGAGGGAGATAGAGCGAGAGAGAAACATCAATGTGCGGTTGCTGGGGGTTATGGCCTGCAACCCAGGCATGTACCCTGGCTGGGAATCGAACCTGCAACACTTTGGTTCGCAGCCTGCACTCAATCCACTGAGCTACGCCAGCCAGGGCCTAAAATGATTTTTGATGAGTATATATTTATTGTAATTTTATTCTTTATAACTATGTTCCTCTTTCTTTCTTCTTCTTAAAGAAGACCCTTTAACATTTCTTGAAATACTGGCTTTGTGGTAATGTATTCCTTTATCTTTGTCTTGTCTGGGAAGCTCTTTATTTGTCCTTCAGTTTTAAAAGATAGCCATGCTGGGTAAAGTACTCTTGAATGTATGTCCTTGTTTTCATTACTTTGAATATTGTGTGCCAATCACTTCCAACATAGAGAAATCAGTTGACAGTCTTATGGGAGCTCCCTAGTAGGTAACTGACTCTCTTTCTCTTGCTTCTTTTAGTATTATCTCTTTGGCTTTAAACTTTGCCATTTTAGTTATAATGTATCTTGGTGTGGGCCTCTTTTGGTTCATCCTGTGTGGGATTTTGCACTTCTTGGACTTGTGTGTCTTTTTCCTTCACCAGGTTAGAGAAGTTTTTTGGTCATTATTTCTTCAAATAGGTTCTAAATCCCTTTATCTTACTCTTTTCTTTCTGGTACCCATGTGATGCAGATGTTGTTATGTTTCATATTGTCCCAAAGATACCTTAAACTACCCCCATTTTTTGTTTTTTCTTTTTCCTGCTCTTATTGTGTATTTTCTGGTATCTTATCTTCGAATCACTGATTCAGTCCTCAGTTTCATCTAACCTAGTGTTTATTCCTTCTGGTATATTTTTCATTTTGGATATTCTTCATTTCTGAATGTTTCTTTTTATGGTTTATATGTCCTTTTTATGCTGTAAAATTTCTCATGAAGTTTCTTGAGCATCCTTATTATCATTGTTTTGAACCCTGTATCTAGTAGTTTGCTTGCCTCCATTTTATTTAGGGTTTGTTTTTTGTTTGTTTGTTTGTTTGTTTGTTTGTTTTTAAAGATTTCTCTTGTTCTTTCATTTAGGGCATGTTTCTTTGCCTCCCTATTTTGGTGGCCTCTCTGCATTTGTTTCTGTGTATTAGGTAGATCTTCTATGTCTCCCAGTCTTGGTAGGGTGGCCTTATGTAGTAGGTGTCCTGTGAGACTAAGGGGCATAGTCTCCTTGAAAGGTGAGCTGGGTACTCCAGGAATGTCCCTTGTATTTGGTTATGTGAGCTCTTCTGTTGTAGTTGAATCTTGATTGCTATTGACCCATTTATGTATTGAGTCAACGTTCAGGCTGGCTGACTGAAAACTGAATTCAACTGCAGTGTACAATCTGCTGGCAGGTGCTGACCACATGAAGAAGAATTCACCTCAGCAGGGTCTGGTGCCTACCAAGATCTCATTTTGGATTTGGTGCTTTTGGAGCTAATTGGATCCTGCTCTGATATCTGAAGTTCACCACTGTGTGTGTTGGTTCTGGGGCCTCTTGGGAGGTACTACAGTGCAAGCCATGTACTGTTTGTGACTGGCCCTGGGCAACCGATTTGGAGCTACAAAGTGATCAACAGTTTCTGGCTGCCTCTGATGGTCCTTGATGTACATAGGAAGGGCCTGTGCCATACCAAGTCCAGTTTGCACCAGCCCAGAGCCCCGGGGCAGGTCAGAAAAAGGCCTAAGGCACCCCAAGATCTTCCTTTACTTGCTTCTACCTGCCAGCTGCCTGTTAGGCTCATTCACTGAAAGAGCCTCTCTGGGTACTCGAGTTGTGTAAGGTATGTTCTCAGTTAGTCACCAGGTAGGAGCAAGTGGTGTTCACCAGACTGATACACATTCAAACTTGGTGCCAGTGCTGGGTCTGAGGCCAGTCAGGAAAAGTCCCCAGGTACACAAATGCTAGCTGCTACCCACTGGTGAACATAGTTGTTTGTGATGGGGTGGGGTTTCAGGGAGTTATCAGGATGGGGCCAGTAGCATTTATCAGGCCCAAATAGACCAAGATTTGGTCGAGGATGCAAAGGAAAAATGGCCCCTGTCCTGGAACCACACAAGTCAGTTTTTCTAAGATTCTGCCCAGAACTCCTGGAGAGTTGGAGCTTGGAAGGACAGGGCTACCAGAAGTTGGTAGGGTAGGGATAGTAGATGTCCTATAAAAGAGTAGTGCTGGTTAGGCTTGTGGAAGGTTGGGGGCATGGTTCCCTTCCCATAGCCACATAACTCAGTGTCTGACACTCCCTGAGTCAATCCAGACCTCCACACCCTGGGCCCAGGTAGCTAACTCCTTTCCACGGTGTGCTCCGCAGAGTGGATCCACAGTGAGTCAGAAAGGTGGGGTCATGTTCCCTCATGTTGATGCCATTTGCAGGGAAGTGCTAGACCAAGAAAGATGGTATCTTTGGTGTGGGTGAGGGACTCAGCCAAGTGACCCTGGTGGCTAGCCCTTCAGCTCCCCGCAAAGCCACATAAGCAGCCTCTTCTCACATAACTCCCCTCCACTCTGAGCCCCTTTCCCTCTGCTGAAGCCTAGGGTGAGTGGCTGTGAATGAGATTTTGTATGCTGGCCCTTTAAGAGGGCACCTGGGCTTCCAGAAGACTCCTATCTCTCCCTGGGGGACAGACTCCCCACTGGTTTTCACAGCCAGATGTTACATAGACTCCATTTCTCAGTTCTGGTACTCTGGGCTGGGGAATCCAGTGTGGGGTTGAGACCCACTGCTCCTCAAAAGGGACCTTTGCAGCTGAAAATCCCTACAGATTCTCAGCTACTGCATGTGGGTACAGGACCAGCCCCTTTTACATCTCCATCTTCCTGCCAGTCTCAATGTGGCTTCTTCTTTAAATTATTGGTTATAAGACTTCTGTTCAGCTAGTCTTCAGTTATACAGCTTGATTGTTCTATATTTTAGTTTCAGGTTCATTGTTCTATATATTAGTTTTAATTTCTTTTTTTTTAAGATTTTATTTATTTATTTTTAGAGAGGGAAGGGAGGGAGGGGGAGAGAGAGAGAGAGAGAGAGAGAGAGAGAGAGAGAGAGAGAGAGAGAGAGAGAGAAACATCAATGTGCGGTTGCTGGGGGTTATGGCCTGCAACCCAGGAATGTACCCTGACTGGGAATCGAACCTGGGACACATTGGTTCCTAGCCCATGCTCAATCCACTGAGTTACACCAGCCAGGGCTTAGAGATATTAGTTTTAATTTCAATTTGGTCCTCAGAGGTAGTGAGAGTAACTTCCACCCACTCCATTGCCATCTTGGATCTCAGCTTGTCATTTTTAGTAGAGTAAAAACCTAAGGTTTTTTTTTGTTTGTTTGTTTTAGCATAGAAGACCCCATGTGATCTGTTCTACCTACCCCCACCCTTCTGACATCATATCCTATTAGTTTACCCCTTGATTACTCAGCTCCAGCCACATTGCTTTTTATGCTATTCTTTTCCACAACAGATACAAGCTCAGCCTAGCACCTTTATACTGGCTTACTTTACACCAGATATCTTCATGACTAAGTACCTCTTTATTCAAATGTTATATTTCTCAATGAAGTCTACCCTGACCACCATGTTTAAAAGTCCTGCTACTTACAACATACCCCTTTATTTTGCTGTTTTTATTTTTCACAGCTCTTATTGCCTTCTAATATACTACATAATTTTATTTTTATTACATTTATATTTAATTACCTACTTCTTTTCCACTAGAAGATAAACATGAAAACAGGAATTATTGTCTGTTTTGTTCACTGATATATCCCAAAGGCCTAAATTACTGCTCTGGCAGAAAGTTGGCACCTAATTAATATTTCTTAAGTGAATCAATTAACTAGCTAAGTAGTTAATAAGGTTATCAAAGAAAGTTTCTTCAATGAATTTATATTTAATCTGAGCCCTGAAAACTGAATAGGAAGAATGAGAAGGATAACATGGTAGGCAGAGGAAACCACATATATGAAGGCCTTGATGCAGTGGGGCAAGATCAATCAGGCTCAATTATGCAAAGCTTTGAGTGCCATTGTAAAGAAATGACTTAATTCTTTTGCCTGCCCTCAAGAAACACTCATGAAGTGGGGAGAGAAAAATGAACTGCTAATTATTATATGTGTTGTAAGTCCACTAATAAGAGTATGCACAGAGCTGTGAAAACACTGAGTAGGCAGCTATGAACTCTTCTTAGGGGAGTTACAAGCATTTTACAAAGAAGGTGACATTAGAGCTAGGTCTCAGGTAGGAGAGTGACATGATGAAAGTGTTTTAAGAAGATTAATCTGGCAATAGTATGGAAAGTGGATAAGAATATGGATGGGCTGGAGGCAAAGAAACCATCTAGTCTATGGCAGTAGTCCAGGTGTGAAGTGATGAAGGCATCTATAGAAATGGAAAGAGAAGGACAAATCTGAGAGACATTTGGAAGGAAAAAATGACAGGAGCTAAATGGACTCTTGGCTTTAAGCCTTTCAAGAGGTAATGCTTCTTCCTTGGTAATAACCATGAAAAGATTCAGATAGACCTATTATGTAATGGGCTACACTGACTAGAATTTCTAGCTATGGCTGGCCTCCAAAAGTTTGTTATTGTGATTGATACTTGTTTGGACCTCAATTTGCATTAAGAGGGCTTTAGACTCATGTTTGGGAAGCTCTCAAAAACATAATTTTGACGATGAACCAACAAATTATTTTGTTAAAGGAGAAATGAGGGACACCATGAAGCCACATAGGAAGTTTTACAGTGAGCTCAGAGTTCCCCCCTTTAAAAGGATAACATAAAATGTGGAAGAGGATGGCTATAACAGGTGGCATGTCCATAAAGGATTAGTATTTGGAAAAGTAAGGCCCCAAATTACCTCTGCCTCAAATAGATACTTACATACAAGGCCAACAAGAACAATATTTTGGCCCTGGCTGGTATGGCTCAGTGGATTCAGTGCCAGCCTGCAAACCAAAGGGTTGCTGGTTCAATTCCCAGTGGGAGCACATGTCTGGGTTGTGGACCAGGTCCCCAGTAGGGGGTTCATCAGGAGTATCCACACACTGATGTGTCTCTCCCTCTCTTTCTCCCTCTCTAAAAATAAAAGAAAAATAAAATCTTTAAGAACAATATTTTAACTCTCTTCTCAGAAAGAAAAAAGTACATGTGTCCTGGCATGGATAAGTTATAACTCATGATATTGTTAAACTAATTTCAATGATCAAAGGAATTAACAAGATGAAATATTGTCATTTGGGACAACAAGGGTGGACCTTGAGGGTATTGTGCTAAGTGAAATAAATCAGACAGAAAAGGACAAAAATCAGATGTTTCCACTGATATGCAGCATATACAACAACAAAATAAACAATTGAAACAAAATATAAACAAACTCATAGATATGGACAACAGATTGGTGGTTACCAAAGGGGAGAGGGGTAAATAAGGAAAATGGGTAAAGGGAGTCAAATATATGATGATAGACGGAAACTATATTTCTGGTAGTGAGCACACTATAGGGTATACACATATCAAATCATAACATTGTACATTTGAAACATTAATGTTATAAACCAAGGTCACCTCAATAATAAAAAAGAAATGTCTTTAGTTTATCCTTACTTTGATTGATAGTTTGGCATGATTACAACTAAGGTACAGAAGTTTTAAAGCTAAAAAAAGGACTGGATTCATGTAAATACATTACTACATATAACAATGAAAAAGAATGAAGAGTTTCTGAATGAGTACTTAAAAATTTACAAAGCTATCAACAAAGACATTCCACACAAATCTAATTTTTATTTTTGACAAGATCATTAGAGGTAGTTTATGGAAATATGGGAGACATAAGATATATGTGGAATGAATGAATGACTGAAATTTCATCAAGATTTGACAAGTCTTATATGACGCACTTATGAACAAGAATTATGAACATATATTGATGGGTTATATAATATAAGCATATATTAATTAAGTTGTCATACTCAAAGAGTGATGATTAACAGACCACAGGCAAAGGGAACATTTTTGATGGCTGTTTCAAACCTTACCTTTAGTTTGACTTAGTCAATATTTTTATTACTGAAGTAAAAATTCAGAAGAAACATCTTACCAGATTTAAAGAGGCTATGAAGGTTCGGGCCAACATGGAGGCGTAGGTAGAAACATTTTGCTTCTTTGCACAACCAAAAGAAAGATAACAACCAATTTAAAAGCAATAATCAGCCAGAACAGCCAGAAAATCAAACTGCATGGAACTCCAATGACCAAGGACTTAAAAAAAAAAACATTCATCCAGACCAGTAGGAGGGGCAGAGATGGACAGTGAGGTGGAGAGGACCCACAGCAAGGCTTTGAACTGGGTGGGCAAGGCAGGCCTGGCTGACTGGGAAACTAAAAACTCAAAATCTCTAGCTGTAAACTACTGTAGGGGTTGAGAAGGTAGGAGAAACTCCCAGTCCCACAGGAGAGTTTGTCTGAAAGTGGAGCTAGAGTAGAGCCATCAAGTGTCATTGTTCCCTCTGACCCCTCCCGCACAGACAGTACCACAATGCAGCAAAGAGGGTTGCCTCACCCTGGTGAATACATAAGGCTCTGCCCCCTTACAACATAACAGGTGTACTGAGACAGAAATATGGCACAAATGAAAAGAAAAAAACAGATTAAAACTACAGAAAAGGACCTAAGCAACAAGGAGATAGACAACCTATCTGATACAGAGTACAAAACACTGGTAATCAGGATGCTCACAGAATTGATTGAGCTCAGTTGCAAAATGAAAGTCGAAATGAAGGCTATACAAATTGAAATAAAGGAAAATATACAGGGAACCAACAGTGAAGGGAGGTAACCCAGGAATCAAATCAATGATTTGGAACAAAGGAAGAAATAAACATCTAACCAGAACAGAATGAAGAAATAAAAATTCAAACAAAAAAAAAAAAAAGAGAAGAACCTTAGGGTTGCCGGTTCAGTTCCCAGTCAGGGCACATGCCTGAGTTGCAGGCCAAGTCTTTGGTCAGGGGTGTGCTAGAGGCAACCACAAATTCATGTTTCTCTCCATCTTTTCCTCCCTTCCCCTCTGTCTAAAAATAAATAAATAAAATATTTTTAAAATAATTTAAAAAATAATGATGGAAAACTTCCCTAACCTGGTGAAGGAAATACACATACAAGTCCAGGAAGCACAAAGAGTTACAAACAACATCAACCCAAAGAGTGCCACACCAAGACACAAAATAATTAAAATGCAAAGGGTTAAAGACAGAGTGGGGATCTTAAAAGCAGCAAGAGAAAGACAGTTAGTTATCTACAGGAGAGCTCCTATAAGACTGTCAGCTTATTTCTCAACAGAAATGTTGCAGGCCAGAAGGGATTGGCAAGAAATATTCCAAATGATGAAAAGCAAGTACCTATAACCAAGATTACCTAGCAAAGCTATCATTTAGAATTTAAGGGCAAATAAAGAGCTTCCTAGACAAAAAAAAAAAAAAGCTAAAGGAGTTCATCATCACCAAAACAGCATGGAGTCCACTGTTTTCCCAGGCATAATAAACTGCTTTTTCCCTTGCACTTTTTCATTGCACTCTGTGCTTATAACTATCATAGATAGTATTGGTTATCACCCTATATTTTCTTTTCCCTATTAAATTGTGAGCTCTTTGAATGGTGGCTGGGACTGCTGACTTATTTGTGTCTCTATTCCCAGTATTTAAGAAAGTACTTATTATACACATGCTCACATAGTATTTGTTCAGTGAAATAATGAAGAAATTAATATACTTGCTTAAGAGTGGTTTCAGGGTGGAGGGAGTAATCTCACATAAAGGGAGAAGAGTATTTGATTAATAATTGAGTATTAGACCAAGGGTGGATTTTTTTTCTTCAAATGGCCAGATAACAAATATTGTAGACTTTGGAGGCTATATATGGTCTTGGTCTCAAATTTTTCTTTATTTTGTTTCCAACCCTTTAAAAAGAAAAATCCACTGTTAGCTTGTGGACCATATAAAAATAGGCATGGACCATAGTTTGATAGCTTCTGTCTTAGATAATACCTACAGATAGAAGTTTGGAAAACAAGAGTCTATGGAGAAAATAATTGTAATCCAGATATCAGCAGAGGCCTCTCTATGTTCCTTGCCACTACCCATAAAATCTCATTAAATTTGACTTTACCTCTTGATTTGCCCTGTTATTTTAGAACCTTCCTTTACCCATCAGCAAATGTTGTTGTCTGCAGTTATGGCCTTTGGTATGTGATTGGTTTCATCCCACATTAGTTTATACCATACACACATGCACACATCTGCTCAAAGGAAGCATTTTGTGGGTTTAGTGACCTTGAGGGTTTATTGAGAAGGTTCACATCAAGCACCATTCAGGTTCTCTGCAATTGCATGTCTTTTCATCTCTTTTCCCACAGGACAAATTAATTCCTTTTAAGGCTTTATAGGAATGAAATTGTTTTATTAATTTTTCTGAAACCATGACTCTCAGAGAGTTGCCAACTCCAAGCAGGTTTATCAAGATGCTTTTACCAACAGATAATTATGATAATGATAATATAGCAGCTGACATATATAAGACTAAGGGATAGAAACACTTCTAAGAACTTTAGAATTAAACCCATGAGATAAGTATTACTATTATCCTCATTTTACAAAACAGGAAATGGAGTCACTAGAAGTTTAAATATTTTGCCCACAATTACACATAATCAGTGGAAAAGAAAGTTCCAAGGAATCAGGGTGAGGGCAATCGATATTGTTCCAAGTGAAGAGTCACTGAAGGATGAAACCTGAAAACCAATGCTTGTATTTGGCAGAAAGGTTAAAATTAGTAAATTTTAAAAGAACTACTTCAGTTTTCTTTGTTTGTTTATTTACTTTGTTTACTTCATAGGCACAGACAACAGTATGGTAATTATCAGAGGGAAAGGGGAATGGGGCCAGGTAGAAGAAGGTAAAGGGGATATATATGCTGATGGGAGAAGACTTGACATTGGGTAGTGAACATACAATACAATATACAGATGATGTGTTACAATCGTACACCTGAAACCTATATAATTTTATTGACAAATTTCACCCAAATATTTATAAATTCAATAAAAATTTAAAATTTAATTAGTTAAAAGAATCATTTCAGTTAGTGGGGTAGAAGCAATATTGTAAGGCATAAAATAAGAATGGCTTCTAAATATAATAGAATTAATGATTATAAACTTACACCATACACAAAAATAAACTCAAGATAGATAAAAGACTTAAATATAAGTCATGACACTATTGAAGTCCTAGAGGAAAATATAGGAAGGAAAATTTCAGATATCCCATGGAGCAATATTTTCACTGATTCATCCTCTAGGGCAAGGGATATAAAGGAAAGAATAAACAAGTGGGACTATACCAAACTAAAAAGCTTCAGCATGGCTAAAGAAAACATCAACAAAATGAAAAGGGAACCAATAGTATGAGAAAACATATTTGCCACTGATACTTTGGACAAGGGTTTGATCTTCAAAATATATAAGAACTCACATGACTCCACTCCAGGAAGACAAACAACCCAATGAAAAAATGGGCAAAGGACCAGATGAGACACTTCTCCAAAAAGGACATACACAGAGCCTAGAGATGTATGAAAAGATGTTCAGAATCACTAGCCATTAGAGAGATGCAAATAAAAACCACTATGGGATACCACTTCACACCAGTCAGAATGGCCATCATAAACAAATCAACAAACAAGTGCTAGAGGGATTGTAGAGAAAAGGGAACCCTAGTACACTGTTGGTGGGAATGTAGACTGGAGCAGCCACTGTGGAAAACAGTATGGAATTTCCTCAGAAAACTAAAATTGCTGGCTGGCGTAGCTCAGTGGTTTGAGCGCGGGCTGCGAACCAAAGTGTCGCAGGTTCGATTCCCAGTCAGGGTACATACCTGGGTTGCAGGCCATGACCCCCAGCAACCGCACATTGATGTTTCTCTCTCTCTTACTCCCTCCCTTCCCTCTCTAAAAATAAATAAATAAAATCTTAAAAAAAAAAAGAAAACTAAAATTGGAACTGCCTTTTGATCTGGCCATTCCACTGCTGGGATTATACCCTAAGAACCCTGAAACACCAATCCAAAAGAGCCTATGTGCCCCTATGTTCATAGCAGCACAATTACCATAGCCAGGTGTTGGAAGCAACCTAAGTGCCCACCAGTAAATGCATGGATAAAAAAACTATGATACATTTACACAATGGAATACTACACATTTCAAAAAAGGAGCTCCTACCCTTTGCAACAGAATGGATGGATCTAAAGAACATTATGCTAAGTGAAATAAGCCAAGAGGTAAAAGACAATTACCATATGATGTCACCTAAAAGTGGAACCTAATCAACAAAACAAACAAGCAAGCAAAATATAACCAGAGACATTGAAATTAAGAACAAACTGACAGTAACCAGAAGGGAGGGAGGAGGGTATAATGGGAGAAAGGAAGGAAAGGTCATCTAGGAACATGTATAAAGGATACATAGACGAAGCCAAAGGAGGGTAGGATTGAGGGTGGGAGGTAAGGATGGTTGGGGGTGGGGGAAATGGAGACAACTGTACTTGAACAACAATAAAAAAATCAACTAAAAATTGAAAAATAAGCAAAAAAAATGGGCAAAGGACCTGAATAGATACTTCTCCAACGAGGACATACAGAGGGCCCAGAGACATATGAAAGGATGTTCAGCATCACTAGCTATCAGAGAAATGCAAATTAAAACCACAATGAGATACCACTTCACACCAGTCAGAATGGTCATCATAAACAAATCAACAAACAACAAGTACTTGCAAGGTTGTGGAGAAAAGGGAACCCTAGCACACTGTTGGTAAGAATGCAGACTGGTGCAGCCATTGTGGAAAACTGGAATTTCCTCAAAACACTAAAGATGGAACTGTCTTTCTATCTAGCAATCTCACTGCTGGGAGTCCACCTTAAAAATCCTGATTCACCAATTCAAAGGGACCTACCTATGCACCCCAATGCTCATAGCGGAATTATTTACAATAGCCAAGTGCTGTAATAGCCTAAGTGTACATCAGTAAGTGAGTGGATCAAAAAACGGTAGTACATTTACACAATGGAATACTATGCTGCTGAAAGAAATAAGGAACTACTCTTCATAACATCATGGATGGATCTGGAGAGCATTATGCTACATGAAATAAGCCAGACCATGGCAGACAAATACCATATGATTGCACCTATAAGGAACCTAATCAACAAAACAAAAAAATGAGCAAAATAGAACCAGAGACTTGGAAATAAAGAACAAACTGACAGTGACCAAAGCGGGGGGAGGGATAACTGGGCAAAGAAGGGGAAGGGGCAAGCAAAGGAACATGAATAGAGGGCTCATGAGCACTGACAATGGGGAGGATTGACTGTAGAAGTGGGAGAGCCTAGGGTAAGGGAGAGCAATGGGGGAAAAGGCAGAACAACTGTAACTCACCAACAATAAAAAAAAAGAAGCAATGGTTATAGACTACTTGTGCTTTGCTGTCCAGAATTTCTTCTTTATTTAATCATATGCAGTTAATTAAATATATTCTTTTACACAGATTTTTATGTAGTGTTATTCCATTTGCCTTATAAAGGTTGTTTTATATTGTTACTAACTGTCTCTTCTTAGTATTGAATTTCTTAGGATGCACCACAGATTGTCCTACCTACAAACCAAGATCCAGGGTCTGCTGAGGGGAAGAGTCATACATGAGGCCCTTCAACAGCCCAACTTCAAAAGTTTATTTCCATTAACCATCCATTGACACCATACAATGTTAAACTCTCTGAATTGTGCTTGGCAACAACATGAAGATCATTTTGGTAAGATGTGTGGAGACAAATACTTGATTTTTAATTGATATAAACAAACAACATAAAATTTAACATCTTAACCATTTTAAATGTACAATTCAGTAGTATTAAATATATTCATATTGTTTTGCAATAACAAATACATTTATGTGGACTAAAAATACTTTCTATGGAGTTGTGAGGACCTCTAGTCATTTATTTCCAAGGTTATCCTATAAGTTGCAAGAAAGATGAAAATAATTAGGGCAACAGTAAAATGTCATCCCAGCTAGGGAAAGGAACACTGCTCTGCTACAGCCCCACTCTCTCTCTCCATGCCTCATGTAAAAAAAAAAAAAAGAAAAGAAAAGAAAAGAAAGCTTCATTGTACAAGGGAGAAGGTTTCAAAGGCATAGACTGAAAATACTTCAGCCAGGAAAGGTATTAGGTGGCAGAGCAGAAAAAAGCTTTATACCTGTGTATTAGTTTTATAATGCTGCCATAAAAATTGTCACAAACTAGTTGGCTTAAAAATACATAAATTTTTTATTTCACAGTTATGGAGGCAATAAGTCTGAAATAAATGCATTGGCAGGGCCATGGTCCCTCCAAAGGCTCTAGGAGAGAACTCTTCCTTGCTTCTTCCAGATTCTGGTGGTTGCCGACAATCCTTTGTGTTTCTTGGCCTATGGCAACATCACTCCACTCTGTCTCCATCATCACATGGCCTTCTTCCCTGTGTCTCCAAATCTCTCTTTCCTTATAAGGATGTCAATTATTGGATTTAGGGCTACCCTAATTCATTATGATCTCATCTTGGTTACCTTCAAAAACCCTATTTCAAAATAAGGTCTTATTCACAGGTACTAGGAGCTAGGATTTTAATATATCTTTTTTGGGACAAATAGTTCAAACCACAACACCCTAAAAAAGGACAAAAACAATTGTGAAGGCCACATCCCAAGGCATAGACCCACTGTATAGTCCAAAGACTGAAACTTAATCCAAAATTAGAGAATGCCCTCCTCCCCCCCACATTACAACTACCTAATAAGCCTTCAGTTAAAATAAAAGTCGATTACACCTGGGAGAGCTGCAAGAAGCAGACTGTCTCTGAGGTGCAGCACAAAGGGAAGGTCCAAGACCAAGAGGACAGACAAAAATAAGATCACTAGAGAAAATCCCTGCCTCTAGGACACATACAGACAGACAAACATGAGACACAGCCCATCTCTTATCCAGACTGATACAAATATTCACCTTAAAGTTCTGTACATGTCTGGCCTTCAACAACAGCAAAATTTAAAAACATGCTAAAAGGCAAGAAATAACACAACTTGAACAGACAAAGCACCGTCAGAACTCACATATGACACAGGTGTTAAAATTATCAGTCAGAAAACTTAACTATGATTATACAAAATGAAAAACCAGATGGAAAATATAAGAAAGAATCAAAGGGAAATCTGTCTTTTTCTCACCCGTCACTCTTTTCTCTTTCTGGTTTGATTATCTTGCAATGCTCTCTTACTTTCTCTCTGCAATGCCCTCTATGATTCTCTTGCAATGCTCTGCACTAGAACTGTAGACACTTCTCTAGTTTTCTTCCAAGAATTTTCTTCTTTTGCCTGCCCCTTAAAAGAAGTTGTCCTTGGTCTCCATTGTTCTCTCTATACACTCTCCCTGGATGATCTCACTACATCCATGTACTCAAGAATTATCCTGATGACTGCCAAATCTCTATCTCCAGCCCTGACCTCACTCTTGAACTCCCACACCATTTGTCCTTCATTTCCATCTGGATATCCTGCAGGCATCTCAAATCTCACATACTCCAAACTGAACTCATGTCCCTACCAGTACCTAAACCTTCCCCTTCAGCCTATATCTTCAGTAGTTGTCTCACCCTGCACTCAAGGAGTGATCCAGAGCTTTCCTCACCCTTCCCTACTAATGCCCTAATTTTTCAGATGGCTAACTTATATTTGTTCTTCAGGTTTCAACTTGGATACCAATTTCTCCAAGAATATGTCCTAAACACAAAACTTTGTGTAAGTTACTCCTACATGTTCCTATAGCAACTTCAACATTCCTTCTAATAGAAATTATCATAGTATAGTGGTTTTTTAATAGTTTATTTTTCTTCCATCACCATTTATTCCCCCATACCTGCTTCCACCTCCAACCCCACCCCACAATTACCACACTGTTGTCCGTGTCCATGATTCCTTGTTTTTTTTTCTTTTTTTTAATCAATCCCTTCACCACCCCCAGACCCACCCTGCAGAGTTGTCAGGCTGCTCTCTATGAGTCTGTCTCTATTTTGCTTATTAATTCAGTTTGTTCATTAGATTCCAAATATGAGTGAAATCATTCTCAGGTTCATTGCCTATATCTTCCATCAGACCACATATAGGAGCCTCATCTATATTGCTCATTGGTATTTCATCAATGTGTACCACAGTCTGAGACATATACTTGGCACTCAATAAAAATTTCTTGAAGAAAAAAACAAACAAGCAAGCAAAATACAACCAGAGACATTGAAATAGAGAACAAACACACAGTAACCAGAGAGGAGGGAGGAGAAGGATAATAGGGGACAGGCCATCAAGGAACATGTATAAAGGACACATGGATAAAGCCAAAGGGGGTGGGTTCGAGGGGGGGGGGGGGGGGGTGTGATGGAATGAAAATGGAGACAACTGTACTAGAACAACAATTAAAAATAAATAAACTTAAAAAATAATTTGTTGACGAAATGAATAACTGAATCACCAAATCTCGAGCAAGGGTCACCAGCATCAGAAATATGTACCACACAACTATTGTGTGCCATATTACGACTGCAATTGCTTTTCAATTTGTCCCCTGGTATTATTTACCAATGCCATTATATTAGTGAAAATATCTATAATTTGTTTTACTGCAGCATATTTCTAACTTCAGTCTCAATCCTCCTTATTCTATCTCCACACAGCTGCCAGAACAATCTCAATGGAAACAAATCAGGCCATCCCACTCCAGAGCTTAATGACCTTAGTGGGCTCACAATAGCCTACAAGGTATTCCAAAACCTGAGCATAGCTTCCAAAAACCTCAAAGTCTTGGATCCTGCCAGCCCCTCCTCCAGCCACGTCAACCACCAGTCCCCCATCGGCACCCTGCTCTCCAGCCTCAGTAAAATAATTGCACGTTCCCCCCAACGCCTTAGCCTTTCATCAGACTACAGATCCCTACACACACACACACACACACACACACACACACACACACTCTCACACACACACTCACACACTTACCCTCAAGCAGCTTCCCTGACCCAACCTATGCTTTCAACAAAAAATTTATGGACCACTCACTGTACACTGTGACCATGAGTGTAACATATTTAAATCAAATAATGTAATACACTATATTAATAGAGTGCAGGGAGATGGGGGACCTCATGATCAACTCATAGATGTAGGGGAAAGGGAAGCTTCTGAGAAAATCCAACACCATTTCATGAAAACAAACTCAACAAAATAGGAATAGAAGGGAACTTCTTCAACCTGATAAAGGGCATCTATGAAAAACCCACAGATAATACCATTCATAACAGTGAAAGACTGGGTGCTTTACCCCTAGCATCAAGAAGAAGACAAGAATGTTGTTCTTTATGATCTCACCTTTAACAGGACCCTAATCAACAAAACAAAGAAACAAGCAAAATATAACCAAAGACACTGAAATAGAGAACAGGCTGACAGTGTTCAGAGGGGGAGAGGGGAGGGAATTTCAGGGGAATTTCAGGGGGAAAGGGGAAGGTTTTACAGGAACAAGTATAAAGGATGCATGGACAAAAACTAGGGGCGGGTGGAAATGGGAGGGAGATGGGGAGGGCTGGGGGGTGGGCTGGGATGGGAGTAAAAGAAAATTGTACTTGAACAATAATTAAAATAAAATTATTTTTTTGAAAAAGAGTGTTGTTCTTGACACCCTATGCAACATTGTAATCGACATTCCAGTCAGGCCAAAGAGGCAGGGCAAATAAATAAAAGGCATCCCAATTGGAAAGGAACAAGTAAAACTATCCCTGTTTGTAGATGACATATTTGTGTATATAAATGGGTGTGTGTATACACATATACAACACTAAAGAACACACCAGAAACACAGCAACCTATTCAAGTATGCAGTAAGCATTCAGCAGAGTTGCAGGATCCCAGATCAATGTGCAACCATCGGTTGTATTTGTATACACTAGCATGGAACAATCCAAAAAATGAGGTTAAGAAAATAATTGCTTTTACAGTATCATCCAAAAGAATAAAATACTGAGGAATAAATTTAACAAAAGACATGTAAGACGTGTACCCTGAAAGCTGCAAAACATTGCAGAGGGAAATTAAAAAGGACTGAGATAAATGGGAAGTCATCCCATGTTAGTAGATTGAACATTTAATATGGCTAAGATGACCATAGTCCCCAAGGCAACATACAGATTCAGTGCCATGCCTGTTACAATCTAACCTGGCGTCTTTGTAAAAACCTGAAATTCACATGGAAATGCAAGGGATGCAGACAGCCAAAACAATCTCAAAAATGAAGAACAAAGTTGGAGGATTCTCACTTCCCAATTTCAATGCTTACTGCAAAGCTATCCTAAAAAGTGTGGCACTGGAATAATGAGTATAGGCCAATGTTTTAGAATTTGGAGTCAGAAATAAGCCCATATATCAATAAATAGTTGATTTGCAATATGGTTGCCAACACCGTTCAGTGGCTGAATGAAAAATCTCTTCCACAAAAACTGTTAGGATGACTGGATATCCACACACATAAGGATGAGTATGGACCCCAATCTCACACCATGTACAGATATGAACTCGGATGGATCACAGACCAAAAGGTAAAGACAGAAACTATAAAACTCTTGGAATAAAACATAGATGCAAGTCCCCATGACCTTGCAGTGGGCAACAGTTACAAAACATGAGAGCAAAAGCATGGCCACAAAAGACAGAGCAAAAAAAAAGAGAAATTGTATGCCATCCCAATTAAGCACTTTGGTGCATCAAAGGACTCTATCTAGGAAGTGAAAGGACAACCTATAGGATGGGAGAAACATTTGCAAATCATATATCTGATAATGGCCTATTTACCAGCATGCATAAAGAACTCTCATGACAGAAAGGCAAGCAACCCGCAACCCAGTTTTAGGACATGGGCTAAGGACTTGCAAGTACATCTGTTTCCTCCAAGGCAGATGTACAAATGGCCAAGAGACACGTGAAAAGATGATCGACATTATTAGCCATTAGGGAAATGCAAATCAAAACCATGAGATCCACTTTCCACCCCCTAGGATGACTATTATCAGCAAGGCAACAGGAAAATAAGTTTTGGTGAGGATGTGGAGAAAGTGAGACCTTCATACACTGTTGTTGGGAGTGCAAAATGGCACTGCCACTGTGGAAATCAGCTGGCCGGTTCCTCAGTACGTTAAACATAGAATTACCTTTTGGCCTGGCAATTCCACTGCTAGATATATACCCAGAAGAACTGAAAACAGGTGTTCAAACAGGAGCCTGTACAGGAATGTTCACCACAGCGCTAGTCACAACAGCCAGAAGGTGAAAATCACCCAAATGCCCGTCAACTGATGAGCGGGTGCACAACGCGTCGTCCACCCACGCAATGGAAGACTCAGGTGCTGATGCGTGCTGGCATGTGAGTGAACCATGACGAGAACGTTATGCTAAGTGAAAGCAGCCAGACACAAAAGGCCACCTACTCATTGTATGATGGCATCTCTGGAAGTCTCTGGAGTAGCCACACCTCTATGTACAGGAAGAAGGCTCCTATTAGCCTGGGTTCTGGGGGAGAGGAGAGGTTGTTGGCCTGGGGAGCGGGGCAGGGGGCGGGCAGCGGGGAACGACTGCCTGATGGGTACAGGGGTTTCTTTTTGGGTGGCCCCAGTGTTGTGGAAGTAGACAGTTGTGATGGCCGTCCGACACCACGAGTGTTTACCCGGTGCCACGGGACCATACGCGTCTGTTGCTTTTTCCATACAACGTTCCTGTCCAGTGGAAAGAGAGGCTCCGTCGAAGGGAGGGCCCGGTGGGCCGCGTGCCCGGGGCGCCGCCAGCGCCCTCTCTTGGCAGGCCCAGGCCCTCCGGGGCCAATGGGAAAGCGGTGACCTCATGGAACGCCTGTGTCACACACCGTGCGCCTCCACCAACCAGGGGCCGGTCTGTGGTTGCTAGGATACGCAGTAGGAACCTGTGTACCAGCCATCTAGGGAGGTTGGGACCAACTGCCCAATCTCACCTTGCCGCACCTTGCCGCACCTTGCCGCACCTTGCCGCACCTTGCCGCACCTTGCCGTGCCCCGCAGCACCCCGCAGCGCACTGCAGAGCTACGCCGGTGGGACCAAGAGCGCCCAACGCCCAGCATGCCTGGTCGAAGGAGCCGTAGGGGGTCGTCCGGTACCGGTCACCGTCGCCAGAGGCGGACCCGCACCCGCACCGCCAGAGCTGAGCTGCTTTTCTCGGTCAGCCACCTGGAGCGCCTCCTGCGCGAAGGCCACTACGCCCAGCATCTGACCCCATCTGCACCCGTGTTCCTTGCGGCCATCGTGCAGTACCTGACCGCCACGGTCCTGCAGCTGGCCGGGAACGAGGCCCAGAGAAGCGGCTGCAGGCGCATCACCCCACAGCTCGTGGACATGGCCATCCACAACAACGCTCTGCTCAGTGTCTTCTTTGGGAACACCACTATTTCCCAAGTGGCCCCGGGCTGGCACTAGCTGCCCAACAGGACATGGCTTCTCCGGGCCTCAGCCCCAGGGCGTCAGGCCTGTTCGCAGCCCAAGTAGCCCGTGCCTGCCTGGTGCCTTGGGCAAAGTCATTGAAAATAAACTGCTTACACTTGAAAGAAACCCATGTGCCTGCTTCGGTCACTGTGTCTGCGTGGTGGTTGAGGGCCTGAACTCCTTGGAGGGATCGGGGGGGGTGGTGTCTGCTGGTGGGTGAGGGTGGAATCAGGGATGGCGAGAGGAGCGGCCTCTGGGGCTGACGGTGCAGGCCGTGGCCCTGGGTGGGAGAGGCTGCCTGAGATGGCTGTGAGGATGGGGCGAGGAAGACTCCCCCACGGCCTCTGAGCAAGTCAAAGCCCATCAAAGCCCCCCGAAGGATGGTATTCATTGGGGTGGAGTACCCAGACCGTGACTAAGGCATCGGGATAAGGTGACTGTGTCATGCCAACTCGGGTGCTGGATGGAGGAGGGGACAAAGGGGTTGGCATGGACTCCAGTGGGGCAGTGGATGGAAGGGAAGATTGAGGAGTGGGGGTGGAAGGCAATCAAGACAGATGCAAAATCGGAATGACGGTGACGTGGGATCACAAGTTTAGTTTGATTCTCGATCCCTTACAGAGGCTAGGAAACACCCTTAGCAACCCCGGTAAACAAGCTGTTACCTAGCAACAGAGGTGCAGGGCCAGGCCCCGCCTCAAGAACCCGATATTTTGCATATCACTAGGGCAACGAGGGGGCTCCGGGCTTCGGTGCCAGCGAGGTAGCAAGGCTGGCCTAAGCCAGACGCAGGGCACGTCAGGGCCAACCGCCAGCACTCGCACGTCCACGAGCTGCGTAGGCGCGCCCGGAAGCGCCGGGGCTGGGAACATGGCGGCGTCCGCGAGCGGCTTGGGCGGCGCGGCCCCGGGACCGGATGCCGGGGACTTCCTGGCCAGGTATCGCCAGGTGTCGAACAAGCTAAAAAAGCGGTTCCTGCGGAAGCCTAACGTGGCGGAGGCCGGCGAGCAGTTCGGACAACTGGGCCGAGAGCTGCGCGCCCAGGAGTGCCTGCCTTATGCGGCCTGGTGCCAGCTGGCGGTTGCGCGCTGCCATCAGGCGCTCTTCCACGGGCCCGGGGAAGCTCTGGCCCTCACCGAGGCCGCCCGCCTCTTCTTGCGGCAGGAACGCGACGCGCGCCAGCGCCTCGTCTGCCCCGCCGCCTACGGGGAGCCACTGCAGGCAGCTGCCAGCGCCCTGGGTGCCGCTGTGCGCCTGCACCTTGAGTTGGGCCAGCCGGCCGCCGCCGCCGCCCTCTGCCTGGAGCTGGCCGCCGCCCTGCGCGACCTGGGTCAGCCGGCCGCTGCCGCTGTCCACTTCCAGCGAGCCGCCCACCTGCAGCTGCCCCAGCTGCCCTTGGCTGCGCTGCACGCGCTCGGCGACGCCGCCTCCTGCCAGCTGTTGGCGCGCGACTACAATGGCGCCTTGGCGCTCTTCACGCGCTTGCAACGCCTGGCGCAGGAGCACGGCAGCCACCCGGTGCAACCGCTGCCGCCGGTCCCGCCGCAGCCACAGCCTCAGGTACAGTCGCAGCCATTAGGCCTCCAGCAAGGACTCGGCGCATCCCCAGCCCTGCAGGCCGCGCTGCTCCCTCCGAATGCGGGCTCTGCAGCCGCGCCCTCTCCCGCAGTACTGGGAGCCTTTTCAGACATCCTGGTACGCTGCGAGGTGTCCCGCGTGTTACTGTTGCTGCTCCTGCAACCCCCGCCCGCCAAACTCCTCCCAGAGCATGCCCACACCTTGGAGAAGTACTCCTGGGAGGCTTTCGACAGCCACGGGCAGGAGACCAGTGGCCAGCTTCCAGAGGAGCTCTTTCTGCTGCTTCAGTCCTTGGTCATGGCTACCCACGAAAAGGACACAGAAGCTATCAAATCGCTGCAGGTGGAGATGTGGCCACTGTTGAGTGCCGAGCAGAACCACCTCCTTCACCTTGTTCTGTGAGAAACCATCTCCCCCTCAGGACGGGTTCCGATTAATCGTATTAACCAAGTAGCTTTACCTGTTACCAACCTCACACATCCACCTTTGCCTTTGGAGGGAAATAAAAGACATTGATCCAATGATTCTACCTTTGTTTAGCTTAGTCCTCTTGCCACCACAGGAATTTAGTTGACTGAAAATTACTGTATCCCAGAGACTTATTTCCATAATAGTGGGAGAATAAATAATATAATAGGATCTGAATAGAGCAAATGGCCCTCTTCCCAAAAACTGCAACATAAAAATGAGAATGCTTTATCCCTTTCTTCTTCCACCCAAGTCGACTTGTCCCATGCCCCTACCCCCAAATCTTTGTTTCATTTTCAGGATTTTATTTTGTACAGCTGTCTAAATACTTAAGCTATGTGATTTTTTTTACCGTGGTTAATTTCTTGGAGTGTTTCTATATCTATGTGATCACCCAGTTTCTCCTCTGTTTTATCCATCTCATACGTATGCATGGTATTCCATACATCGTTGCTACAGCCCTGAATCCATGATAAAGCCATTCTAATAATCCTGATTGTGGTTTATATTTACTTCATCTATAACATGGGAATAACTTAGATACTTGTCAGGATGCAGAAAGCAGGAACAGATAGTTCTCTTTCAATTCCAAGATGTATTCATTTATTTAAAATTGACAGTGTAACTTGTATACAATATCCCAGACAATGAGTCCACAGAGATCATTTACTTAAATAGCTGCAATGCAAATGTGTCTGGTGCAATCTTGGGTTGAGAGTGTGGTTGGAGGAAAATGGAGGTCCAACACAAATGTGTCAGGTATGCATTAGAATTCACATGTCTGATTCTATTCTGAGAGTACCCATAACCTTTTATTTGTAGTAGGAATCTTTCTGTAACTCTTATTTAACTCAACAATGTGAAATCACAGTTCTTTGGTGTTGTGTGATTGTGTATATGATAACATGATGGCATTCTGTTAAAAAATACTAAATTTTCAAGGCTTTTTGGTCAAAATGCTACATGCAAACCAATTTAGCTGATTTTCTAATTCAGTTTTATTTTCTTCACACTTTTGAGAGTGATAACAATCACTCTTCAGAGTATCTGACTCAATCATTCAGCTTTGGGAAAATGCACCCATTTAGGCTAAAGTTGTATACAGTACTAATCTTTTGGGATGAGATCTGAGGACACAGTTTGGGGGTAGATTTTTATTTTGCATTTTGGGGGGCATGTGGACAGTTGTCACTATGAGTTAAGTGCCCTAAAATGGGTGGGACTTTTGGGGTATTCTTTTCTGCTTCTGTTTCAACAGTGTGGAAGCAATAAGTAAGGATCTACAGGACACACCTATTTCAGACAGATTGAGCCATGATTCCTGTGTTCTCACTTGGCTGCCAGGAAAGGTTCATTGGGGCCCAAAGAACCTAGTCCAGTTTACTGAAAAAGTGGTAAGGGTGCATGCTCCTATGTGCTTTTGCTTTTTCTGGTACACTCCTCTCACCCTGGGCTGCAAGCCCGGCCTGCTGCCTTACTGTCTTATGACAGGAACACTTAAGAATTATGTAATGAGACTGGTGACAGTATTTGATTTGGACTTAAGAAATATACCCTTAGGGATCTGGTCCAAATTCCTTGCATTGAGGAGGTGGATGGGGTGGGGGAGGAATTACCAGAGACCCAGGTATTAAGTACACGAGCAGTATTGATCAGAGTTCTCCAGACATACAAAAACAAAAAAAAACAACAAAACAAAAAAAAAACATAATCAATCTCTCACTCTCTCTCTACACACACACACACACACACACACACACACACAATACATATGTATATATCTGTATCTGTCTGTCTTTCCAATCTCATGTGAGTGGAAGCTTGGAAAGTCCTACATCTACAAAGTAGGCTAGAGACAAAAAAAAGAGGTGCAGTTGGAGTCCAGAGGCATCTGCAGGTGAAATTTCCTCTTTTTCCAAGGAAGTCACTCTTTCTTTTTTTTTTTTAATTCTTGTTTATTCCGTTATAGTTGTGTCAATTTTTCCCATTTGCCCTCCTCCACCCAACCCACCACTCACTCCCAGTCAATCCCCACACAGTTGTCCATTCTTTTTCTATTAAGGCTTTTAATGGATTTAATGAGGCCCACAGCCATTCTCAAAGTCCACTGATTTAAATTTTAATTTCAACTAAAAAATACCCTCACAGTACATTTACAATGTTTACCAAATATATGGATACTGTGGACTAGCCAAGTTTGCACATAAAAGTGATAATCACAAGTATACCCTTTATCAACTTGGCACCCAGATACATCTTAAAACATACTGAAACTCCCCAAAAGGAAAATAACAAGGTCCTACTTTGACCTAATATGATACAATTACCCTGTGTACAAACAAAATTGCAATAACCCTTTTCCTAGGTGAAGATTTAAAGTCCTTGGGTAATGTTTACTCTTTTCCTTGACATCCAGAAACTTAAATAATATCATTTAAAGTTATAAATACTTAAATACTATGATATAAAGTCAATAGATTTTATGTGCTAGGATAAAAGAGGGAAGAAAAATTTTATGCACAGAAACATTCACAAACATTGATAACAAAGGAATGCTCATGACAATTACATTACTTATTTCTATAACTGGTCACGTGGTCCTAGATGATGTTCATAATTACCCTCTTTCACTGTCTTTCCTATATCACATTTGACCTCAGCAAGTACCTCAACTGATTGTGGTCCTTTAGCTGGTGGAGTAACCCAAGCTGCATTTCTCAAGACTATGGAACATTAGTATAATACCCCTGCCTGAATTTGGTTATGATAGTTTTCCATTGGCTTTAACCACAGAGAATGGTAAGTAATACTATGAGATACTCTAAGGGATCTTCCATACTCCAGACATGGCAGTCCTTACCTCCATTACTTGCTGTGGACCAGTAGTACAAATTCCCCTTGGTAGTCATGATTAATCACCCCAGCCAGCATAGCAACTCCCTTTTCTGCCTATAGACTCATAGGCATGAGAAGCACAGAGTAGCCAAGTGTCAGTCTTAACTTCCAGTTCAATGGAATCATTCCTGTGTCTACTAACTGAAATATTTATCCTTCAGCAACTATTTTTAAGCCAGGTGAGCATAAGGTTTCAGGGACAGGAAACAAAAACTTTGCTACTGGGTCACTAAAAGTAATAGTGAGTGGTGCTAATCTCATTTTTACCCTTTGATTCCTGGACCAAGAATCCTGGCTATTGGAAAAACGTCATTCTGGAGAAACTTTCTCTAGCCCTGCAAGGTATTGCCAACTAGTTGATGCTGTAAATGAGTCTTCATAAGGCCATTCCACTGTTCTAGAAATCCAGTTGCTTCAGGATGTTGGAGAGTATGGTAAGATCAGTAAATTCTATGAATGTGGGCCCATTGCTGCACTTCATTTGCTGTTAAGTGTTCCTTCATAAGAAACAGTGTTGGTGGAATACAATGACAGTGGATAAGGTATTTCGTAACTCCATGAATGGTAGTTTGGACCGAAGAACTGTATGCAGGGATGAGAAGAGAAATATATATTCAGAATTAGGATCTATTCCAGTGAGGAGAAAACACTGCACCTTACCTGAAAGATGTGGTCCAATATAATCAACCTGTCACCAGGTAGCTGGCTAATCTAGTAATGCCAGAGAATCTGGTAATGCAAGAGAATCTGGCAGAGAGGAGAGGAAAAAGCAGCCATATCAGTAGAATTCTATTCAGGCTAGAATACAATATTACTGCAGATATCAAAAAGAGAGTACACTAAGACACAAACAGACATAGAGTAGAACTGAAGAGAGTTAACTCTTGCTAGCTAAAGACAATTAATCTGGAGTTTTCCCAATATTTTTCAAAGAAAAGCAAGGAGGAAAAAAGTAAAGCTTACATAAAAAAATAATGATGAACACACAACAGCCCCAAACCTATGGGACACAGTGAAGGCAGTCTGAGAGCAAAATTCATAGCAATAAAGGCTTACCTAAAAAGATAGAAACATTTCAAATAATCAACCTAACCCTACACCTACAAGAACTCGAGGAACAACAACAAAGACAGCCCAGAGCAAGTAGAAGGAAGGAAATAACCAAGATCAGAGCAGAATTAAATGACACAGAGACTAAAAGAACAATCCAAAGGATCAATAAATCCAGGAGCTGATTCTTTGAAAACATAAACAAAATTGACAAGCCTTTAATCAGACTATTAAGAAAAAAGGAGACGGGACCTAAATGAATAAAATCAGAAATGAAAGAAGAGAAATTATAACTGATGACAAGGAAGTACAAAGAACTGTCAAAAATTCCTACAAACAAATATGTGGCAAAAAAAAATTGACAACCTGGTTGAAGTGAACAATTTCTAGAAGCATATAATCTTCCAAAACTGAATCAAGAAGAAACAGAAAGCCTGAAAAGACTGATAAGAGCTAGTGAAACGGAATCAGTAATCAAAACACTCCAGGCACACAAAAGCCCTGGACAAGATGGCTTCAAAGGAGAATTTTACAAAATATCTAGGGAAGAGAACTCCTATCCTCCTTAAACTATTTCAAAAATTCAAAAACAGGGAAGGTTCCCAAACTCTTCTAATGAGGCCATTATTATCCTAATTCCAAAACCAGATAAAGACACAACAAAGAAAGAAAACTTCAGGCCAATATTGCTGATGAACATACATGCTAAAATCCTCAACAAAATATTGCCAAATCAAATCCAGCAATACATTAAAAAGGTCATACTCCATGATCAAGTGGGATTCATCACAGGGAAGAAAGGATGGTACAATATTTGCAAGTCAAAATGAAAGATAAAATCACATGATCATATCAACAGATGCTGAAATGGATTGCATAAAGTACAGAACCCACTTACAATGAAAAACACTCAGCAAATTGGCAATAGAGGGAGCATACCTCAATATAATAAAGGCCATATATGAGAAACATACAGCCAACATCATACTCAATGGGCAAACACTAAAAGCCTTCCCACTAAGATCAGGAACAACATAAGGATGTCTGCTTTCACCACTTCTATTCAACATAGTATTGGAAGTCCTAGCCACAGCAATCAGACAAGAAAAAGAAACAAAAGGCATCCAAATTAGAAAGGAGAAAGTAAAATTGTTATTGTTTGCACATGACATGATAGTGTCCATAGAAAACCTTATAACTCTACCAAAAAACTATTTGACCTAACAAGTGGATTTGGCAAAGCAGCGGGATACAAAGTCAATATTCAGATGTCAAAGGCATAATTGTACAACAAAAACAAAATATCAGAAATAGAAATGAGAGGTAAAACCATTTACTATAGTAACAAGAAAAATAAAGTACTGGGAATAAAGTTAAAAAAGGAGGTAAAAGACCTGTACCCAGAAAACTACACAATGCTGAAGAAAGAAATTAAGGAAGACACAAATAAATGGAAGCATATACTGTGTTAATAGACTGGAAGAACTAACATCATCAAAATGTCCATACTACCCAAAGCAATTGATAGATTCAATGCAATCCTTATTAAAATGCCAATGACATATTTCACAGATATACAAAAAGATTTCAAAAATTTATATGGAACCATAAATAACTCCAAATAGGCACATCAATTTTGAGAAAGAAGAACAAAGTAGGAAGGGTAACAATACCTGACATCAAACTATATTACAAGTCCATTGTAATCAAACAGTCTGGCACTGGCATAAAAACAGACACACAGATCAATGGAACAGAATAGAGAGCCCAGAAATAAACCCAAGTTTATTGGAATTAATATTCAACAAACAGGGATGAAGCATAAAATAGAATACAAATAGCCTCTTCAACAAATGGTGTTGGGAGATCTGGACAGCTACATGCAAAAAAGAGAAATTCCACCACCAACTCACACCATACACAAAAATAAATTCAAAGTGGATAAAAGACTTAAATATAAGTTGTGATACCATAAAAGTCATAGAGGAGAACATAGGCAGGAAAATCTCAGATATTCCATGCAGCAATATTTTCACCGATATGTCCTCAAGAGCAAGGGACATAAAGAAAAGAATAAACAAATGGGACTAACATCAAATTTAAAAGCTTCTGTATGGCTAAAGAAAACATCAACAAAATGTAAAGGGAACTGACCATATGGGAAAATATGTTTCCAAATGATACGTCAGACAAAGTTTTGATCTCCAAGATATATAAAGAATTCACACAACTCCACTCCAGGAAGAGTGCAGACCACCAATCCAATAAAAAAAAATGGGCAAATTACTTGAAAAGACACTTCTCCAAGGAGGACATACAGAGGGCCCAGAATCATATGAAAGGATGCTCAGTATCACTAGCCATCAGAGAGATACAAGTTAAAACCACAATAAGATACCACTTCATGCTTATCAGAATGGCCATCATAAACAAATCAACAAGTAATAGAGAGGTTTGGAGCAAAGGGAACCCTGGCATGTTGTTGGTGAGAATGCAGACTGGTGCACCCACTGTGGAAAACAGAATTAAATTTCCTGAAAAAACTAAAGATGGAACTGCCCTTCATCCAGCAATCCCACTGCTGAAATTATATGCTAGGAATCCTGAAACACTAATTCAAAAGAATCTATGCACCCAATGTTCATAGCAGCACAATTTTTAATAGCCAAGTGCTGGAAGCAACCTAGGTGCCACTAGTAAAGGCGTGGATCTCAAAACTATGGTACATTTACAAAATGGGATACTACGTAGTAGAAACAATGAAGCAGCTCCTACCCTTTGCAACAGCATGGATGGAACTGGAAAGCATTAAGGTAAGTGAAATAAGCCAGGCAGTGAAAGACAAATACCATATGATCTCACCTATAAGTGGAACTTAATCAACAAAACAAATCAGCAAGTGAAATATAACCAGAGATATTGAAATAAAAAACAAATCAACAGTAACCAGAAGAGAAGGAGGAGGGGGATAATAGGGGAAGAAGGGAAAGGGTCATCAAGGAACATGTATAAAGGACCCATGGACAAAGCCAAAAGGAGAAATGTTTGAGGGTAGGAGGTGGAGGTGGTTGGAGCAGGGGAAAGTGGTGGCGGAAAATTGGAGACAACTGTACTTGAACAACAATAAAAAAGTACTGATACATTATACAACATGGATGAACCTTGAAAGCTTCATGAATAAAAGAAGCAAGTCACAGAAGACCACATACTGTATGATTCAATTTATATGAAATGTCCAGGCTAGGCAAATCAATAGGAACAGAAAGCAGATTATTGGTTGCCAAGGGCTGGGGTTGGTAATGGGGATTAACTGCACATGGTTAAGAGAGAGATGTAATTGAGGTGACGGAAATATCTAAAATTTCAGTGATGGTTGCACCACTCAACAGATTTACCAAAAACCCTTGATGTATACACTTAAAATAAGTCAGTTTTATGGTATATAAATTGTATCTCAAAATAAAATTTTTAAAGCAACTTGGAAAGCAAAGAAGAAAAGCTCTTCTCTTAGACAGCATATTAGGGATCATGCAAAGCTCATTAGGCTGTTGTATGTTGCTGCTGCTGCTGCTGCTGCTGCTGCTGTGGTGTGGTAGGAGTGGTGGTTTTCCCATGAGGGCTGAGGGTCAAGCAATGTTTTGGGTCTTTTAAAATGAAAATTTAAAAATTACTAAAGAATGATTTTGCCTTGAAATTTGGAATAGCAGGAGAGGGCAAACAGAAGTTGATGGGTTTTAAAATATGCAGGATGCATGGGGAGGGCTGGGGGGATGGGTTGGGATAGGAGTAAAAGACAGAAAACTGTACTTGAACAACAATTAAAATTAAAAAATATGCAAGATGCAGACGTGACAACATTTTGTACTGATTAGATACAGGGAATGGGCAAGAGTGAGGATGCCTCAGACTTAGCACGCTTCAAGTGGAATTCCTGTTGTCCTCCCAAAGGTACTGTCCCCTGTGCTGCCAATCTCAGTGAGTGGATCAGCATCCTGGCATGGAGTAAGCATTCATTGGTTGTCTTTGGAGTAAAAGAGTGAATGAACAGAGTAAAATATGGCAAAGCGCTCCCCAGGTCCTGCCAAACAGCCAGTCCTAAACTCACGCTCAAGACTGGCCCAGCAGACCTGTATCACAATTTCCCTCTCATTTATCAGCCATTTGAGAAATCGTCAGATCCTATGCCCTGAAGGACACCCACTTTCATGTCAGCCATTCCTTGTCTAGAACCTGCAGGTGTGGCACAGATGAGGTTTTGCCAGAAGCCTCTTAGTCTGTAAATTCTTTACATGAAGTCAATGGCAGGTGCATGTACAATCTGTACAAGCATGGGGGATGTTTGGTGTTGCAGAAAGAGGGTCACAAAAGTTCCCAACTGGTGGATCATTTTGGCTCCAACCAGAGAGACTCTTCCTACCAAAGAAGTTTATTAAATCAGTCCCCCCCCCCACCCTGCCCCTTCCTGGAAGTGAGAAAACACAACTTCCATAAAGACTGAAGTCACCAAGTGAAGTTTGGATATTTTACTGCTGTTCTTAGGTTTGACAAACAGAGATAGACAAATGCTTGTGATTCCTAACACAGATGCCAAAAAAATGATATGATCCATCCCAGTCCACACTTCCCAGAAATAAAGAATGAGGTAGGGCACCCAAAAGATGCCCCCAGGCTCAACCAACCCAGGGAATATTCTCTGGTTAAGAAGAGAAGTGAAATTTGCAACCCAGAAGGGAAATCCCACTGTGTAAGCAGAAGAATTGGGGGTGTAGACATTTGATGAAGTACACTTTTTTAAACCCCTTTTAGTCATACCGTTAGATAAACATCCTTTCTAATGATAAAACCCAAGTCATTTCTGGCCCTTTTCCTGGAAGAGCTTTTTGTTGCTGTCAGGTTACAGGAACAGCAGTAAGAGGCCATATTCTGGGCATGGAGCCCAGGACTCGAAGGGAGGCTAGAGAACATCTGGTGTACTTGATATATAGAAGCCAGAACTGCATGTGTGTGTTTGTGTGTGTTTGTTTCCTTCTATGCTGACTCATAGCATTGAAACCTCTGTGGAAACACCCCCACCCTTTTAGCTAGCCAGTTTGTGCACACCCCTTTGGCTCCGCCTTAATTCAAGAGGAGGAAGGAAACCGAATTCAAGAGTTGCTCTCAAGCATCTAGAATTCTTTGCCTCCCACCTCTTAAGAAGAAAAAGTTAGTCCCAGCCCTGACTCAGTCCATTAAAAACTGGATTGTGCTCTTAAAGCACCAACTTTATTTGAGCTTTTGGATAAAATTTGAAGAAAAGAATTCACAAGTATTGTGGACTGTGCAGGAGTCAGGGACTGACAACTGGCAGTGAAAATAGAAAGATGGCAGACCTGAGGTCCAACATTCAAGCAGACCCTGAAATTGAGCTTTTCGTGAAGGTAAGTTTTCTAGCTATAATAATAAAATACAGAATATAGTATTTCTTGACACTGGACTTCACCTTCAAAAAAAGTCAACATTTGTGCTAGCAATAAGAAATAATTTTTTAGTTGTATTTCTGTTCTGAGTCCTAGAATGATGCCTTGGTGTTTAGTTGTTCTTAGATAATGATAGGCAGACATCTCACCTGCAGAAAGCAAGGAAATGGTGGAAAGAATACTAGACAAGTTGATAGAGCAACTAAATTGTTTTCTTAGTGGCTAACCTGGACAAATCCTTCTCCCCATCTCAACTTTCGTTTCTCCATCTATATAATGAAGGATGTTGAATAGATGATCCTTAAGGGTTTTCCAGCTCTCACAATCTGTATTTTATGAAATAGATTTTGAGAGGCCTAAATGGAGAAGTCCAACAATAGCCTGAGAGCCCCATTCCCACACATGGCCCAGTCAGAGCTTTCTAAAATTCTCTCAAAATGGACAAACATCACAACAGGGCCACACAGACACTATAGGAGAAAAAGCCAACAGTCTGTGTGCCTGTTATGTGAGGAGACGGCATTTTAGAATGCTATGCTTCCTCTTTATGGTTTGTCTTGGTATTTTTTTTTGTCTTAACTTTTCAGAAAAGCCCTTTGGAAAACCCCTAAAGCAGGAGAAAGAAACATGTGTTTCTAAATTAGCTCATCAAGAAAAATAATTATGTAGGGGATATTCCAAGTAGAAATTACAGTTTCTTAAATCCCTGCTTATATTAACTATTTTTTCTCTATACTTTCATCAACTATTAGAAGTATTCAGGATGATAATAACAACAAACTCCTTTTTATTGTTGCTCAATTACAGTTGTCCCCATTTACCCCAATTACTCCCCCCTTCCATACCCACCCTCACCTCCCATATTTAATCCTCCCCTCCCCATTGTCTTTGTCCATGGGTACTTTCAGGGATCATTTCTATAGTTTGTTAATAACAACAAACTCTTGTATCATGTCTGGTGCTTTTTAAACTATTTACATATATTGTCTCATTTAGTGCTAACAACAACTTAGAAGATATAATAGTAGTGGTAATAGCAGATCAGCAGTAACAGTGCTAGTGGTACTCATCATTATAGTAATGTTGTCCTCATCATCTCTAGGTAAGTAAGCTAAGACAACAGATTTTAAGTAACTTGCCTCTAAAACTATTTCTCTTCTTGATGGCATACAAAGAGATAAAATAATGTATGCTTATCAAATGTTAGCTTAAACTTCAGTTAGCCAAAGTAATATTTTTACAATTGTTAAAATATTTCACAATTGGTCACATATCTACACCAAGGACATAATCAATCAGCCTTTTCAAAATTATAGGACAGAGACTTGAATTCTTGCATTGCAAAGTAATTCAAATAAGTGTTTGCTGGACCATGGGGCATAGGAACTACTTCTCCTATCTCTGGATTCTAGCAAAACATGTGACTTCTCAGACATGATATAAATAATCCTTAACTTTCTAACTGGCCTTTTATATCTAGAAACCCCAACTAGGGGTAACTAAAGTTTTTCTTTCATATAAACTGTAACTTTGTCCAAGGTCACATAGCTAGTGAATGACAGAGTTAAGATTCCAATACTTTAAAATAGCTATGTCAAATTTTATTCAATTGTTTTACATTTGGAAGGCTTTTTTGAAAAACTTTTCAGAATTGTATAAGATGCAATCTTTAAATGTAAGCTTATATAATGATACTGATACAAATTAAAGATTTTCTGGAAGAATCTTGAGTATTATCCTGTCCAGGCCTTTGTTTTGCTTTCATTTGCTTTAAGATGTGTTACACAGATCTCTAGAAGTTTAATAAAAGATAGTGAAAGAGATGCAGAAATTGAGAGAGATGAAAAATGTTAATGAGTAACTTAAAAGCACTGCTATTTACCAATGGTATCTCATTTATAAATAATGTGGTATTGTTCTAAATGGGTCTGTGATTTCCCCAGTCACCTCTGGATATAGCTTAAAACCCTATTACAACTTCTTCCCCATGCCCTGATGACATTCCTATAAGATATTAAGCACTTTCCTATCATAATTAAGAAGTTATATCACACCACCTATGTGTTCCATGTAGTCTGTGAAACACTGCCTTTCAGCTCTGTATGATTTAGGCAAGATTTATATCCATGTAATAAAGCAACAAACAACAAGTGTTGGAGAGGTTTAGGAGAAAAGGGAACCTTAGTGCACTGTTGGTGGGATTGCAGACTGGTGCAACCACTGTTGAAAACAATATGGAATTTCCTCAAAACACTAAAATCAAAAGTTTTTCTAATACATTTTATTTTCTCTGAATGTGGAGTTTTTCTTATTGGTTTGCTGCTCGTTGTTAAATGAAGATTTTGTGTTTTCTACCAAACACTCTAAAATTAAATTGTAGTAGGTTTGTACATAACATTATAGCATCTAATATTTGGGCCAAAATTCTGAATGTAATATTTTGTCAAAATATTTTGTCTATGTGGCAAAGAAGAAAGAAATGATACTCTCCTCTGAATGTCCACACCATTTTCAAACTCTCTTAGAAATATTACAACTGATTAATAAAAAATTCCAATGTTCACAGCAGCATTATTTACAATAGCCAAGTGCTGGAAACAGCCTAAGTGCCCATCAGTAAATGAGTGGATCAAAAAACTGTGGTACATTTACATAATGGAATACTATGCAGCAGAAAGAAAGAAGGAACTCTTTTTTTTAAGATAAATAAAAGCAGTTTATTAATTTTCCAGCCCTTTTATACTTTTGGCATGTGGGAAAATGCTAATCTTTTTTTTAAATTTTATTTTAATCATTGTTCAAGTACAGTTTTCTCCCTTTTACTCCCATTCCAGCCCACCCACCCAACCCTCCCTACTTCCCTCCCATTACCACCCATCCCTAGTTTTTGTCCATGTGTCCTTTAAATTTGTTCCTGTAAACCCTACCCATTCCACCCTGAAATTCCCTCTTGTCTCCCCTCTGGTCACTGTCAGTCTGTCCCTCTATTTCAGTGTCTTTGGTTATATTTTGCTTCTTTCTTTGTTTTGTTGTTTAGGTTCCTGTTAAAGGTGATACCATGTGGTATTTGTCTTTCACAGCCTGGCTTGTTTCGCTTAGCATAATGCTTTCCAGCTCCATCCATGCTGTTGCAAAGGGTAGGAGCTCCAAGAAGGAACTCTTACCCTTTGTGGCAGCATGGTTGGAACTGGAGAGCATTATGCTAAATGAAATAAACCAGGTAGTAAAAGACAAATACCATATGATCTCACCTATAAGTGGACCCTAATCAACAAACAAACAAGTGAGCAAAATAGAACCAGACACATAGAAATAAAGAACAAAATGACAGTGACCAGAGGGGAGGGGTAAGGGGAGAAACAGGGGAGAGAAGGGGAAGGAGCAAGCAAAAGAACAGGAATAGAAGAATTATGGTCACAGACAATGAGGGGGGATTGACTGTGGGATTTGAGGGGACAGGGTTGGGGTAATCAAGGGGGAGAAAGGTGGGACAACTGTAATTGAATAATGAAATAAAATAAAATAAAATAAAATAAAACAAAATAAAACAAAATAAAATAAAATATAAAATAAAATACAACAATTGTGTTTAAAAATCAAAATAAACAAACCAAAGAGAAACAGACTCACAGATACAGAGAACATTCTGATGGTTACCAGATGGGAGGTGGGATTGGAGGATGGATGAAAAAGGTGAAGGGATTAAGAAATACAAATTGGTTGTTACAGAACAGTCAACAGATCCAACAAAACTATTAGATGAGAGAAAGCAGTGTTAAAGTGTGTGGGTTCTGGAATGGACAGTACTGGATTTACTACATGAAAAAAGTACATAATGTCATCAATTGTCTAGATGAGTGTACTTGAGCAAGTCAGCTTCTGTGAGTCTCAATTTCCTCATCTGTAAAACACAAGTAATAACACAACCTACCTCACAGAATCGTCTTTAATGTGAGGATTAAATGAAACAAATATGTAAAATACAGAAGTTGTTAACATAGTTAACACTTAATAAATGTCAAATATTGTGGCTATTATTATTTTTATGTTTAGAAACTTAGATCAGAAACACAAAGAGAAATAAGATGTTTTGCTAAAGGACCACATCCTGTCTTTGCCAGCTATAGACACTTATGAGGGAGATAATTCATAAATCAGGCTGGGAAATTCACATCCTAAAATTTTATGTGATGGCAGCTTATTATTTTTTTTGAAGATTTTATTTATTTTATTTTTAGACATAGGGGAAAGGGGGAGAAAGACAGGTAGAGAAACATCAACATGTGGCTGCCTCTTGCATACCCTATACTGGGGACCCAGCCTGCCACCCAGGCATGTGTCCCAACTGGGAATTGAACCAGTGACCCTTTGGTTCTCAGATTGGCCCTCAATCCACTGAGCCACACCAGCCAGAGCAATCTGATGGCACTTTAAATCAGCATATTACAAATAGGAAAAAAAAAACCCTACAGTTTTCCTGTAAAACTTTACTGCATTTCCTCCATACCTCACTGTTTTGCCTTTCTTTTTGCCAAAGGTGATCCACCCTTCCTGCTGTATCTATTATCAGAGTCCATTTTTCTTCCTGTCCCCCCACCCTAATCATGTTTCTTTCCACTCACTAACTCCAATTCTGATTGCATCCTTAGTCTGATTTCTGTTACAAAAGAAATGCAGCTGCCAAGGTTGGCTGACATTTCACATACCTCTTCACTCCATGACATCACAAAAAGCAGTAATAAGTATGATTTTCTTTGTTGTACCCAGTGCCAGGGAAAGGAAAATTTCCCTAAAAATTAGAATTATGACCATGGGTTCCTGGACCATAACATTACCAGTAGAAATGACAAATCAAAACAGCTGTAAGGTGAAGTACCTTTTATTTCCTTCTAAAAACTTATGCAAAAGTTGAAAAATAGATTCAAGAGATGAGAGATGTTAATGGGTTGGACTTAAAAAACTAGCACCTAACAGTGTTGGACAGAGAGTAAGCATCAAATCAATGTTGAATGAATGAATGAATGATGTAATAGTCATGGCAAATGAGAAACCTGAACTTACTTGGAGATATTTATTAGTAAAACTGACAAGAATTAATAGTTGGATTCAATATTCAGAGTGAAGCAAAAGGATTATTCCCAAGTTTTTAGTTTGGTTAACCAGTTGGATAGTGTCTAGTCTGCTCAGGCTGCCATAACAAAATACCATAGACTGTGTGGCTATAATAGGAAATATTCATTCGTCACAGTTGTAGAGTCTGTATGTCCAAGATCAAGGTACCAACACAGTCAGTTTATGGTAAGAACTCTTTTCCTGGCTTATAGATGCCTGGCTTCTGGCTGTATCCTTGAATAACAAAGGGGGAGGGAGGAAAGGAGAGAGAGAAAGAGAGAGTTTTGGTCTCTTCTTTTTAAAAATATATTTTATTGATTATGCTATAACAGTTGTCCCATTTCCCTCCCTCCACTTTATTCCCCTCTGCCTGGCGCACTTCCTCCCACCCATATTCCTCCCCCACTTTAGTTCATGTACATGAGTCTTACTATAAGTTCTTTGGCTTCTCCATTTCCTATACTATTCTTAACCTCCCCCTGTCTATTTTCTATCTACCATTTATGCTATTTCTTCCCTGCACCTTTTCCCCCACTCTCCCCTTCCCCCGCCTACTGATAACCCTTCATGCGATCTCCATTTCTGTGTTTCTGTTCCTGTTCTAGTTGTTTGCTTAGTTTTTGTTTTTTATAAGTTCAGTTGTTGATAGTTGTGAGTTTGCTGTCTTTTTACTGTTCATATATTTAATCTTTTTCTTAGATGAGTCCCTTTAACATTTCCTATAGTAAGGGCTTAGTGATGATGAACTCCTTTAACTTGAGCTTATCTGAGAAGTACTTTATCTGCCCTTCCATTCTAAATGATAGCTTTGCTGGATAAAGGAATCTTGAATGTAGGTCCTTGCTTTTCATGATTTTGAATACTTCTTCCTAGCCCCTCCTTCCCTGTAAGGTTTCTTTGAGAAATCAGCTGCTAGTCTTATGGGAACTCCTTTGTAAGAATTGTCTCTTTTTCTCTTGCTGCTTTTAAGATTCTCTCTTTATCTTTAATCTTGGGCAATGTAATTATGATGTGCCTTTGTGTGTGCTTCCTTGGGTCCAACTTGTTTGGGACTCTCTAAGCTTCCTGGACTTCCTGGAAGTCTATTTCCTTTGCCAGATTGAGTAAGTTCTCCTTCATTATTTTTTCAAATAAGTTATCCATTTCTTACTCTTCCTCTTCTTCTGGTACCCCTATGATTCAGATGTTGGAATGTTTAAAGTTGTCCTGGAGGCTCCTAAGTCTGTCCGCATTTTTTAAAAATTCTTGTTTCTTCATTCTGTTCTGAGTGAATGTTTATTTCTTCCTTCTGGTCCAAACCATTGATTTGAGTCCCAGTTTCTTTCCCCTCACTGTTGGTTCCCTATACATTTTTCTTTATTTTGCTTTGCATAGCCTTCACCCTTTCCTCTATTTTGTGACCATATTCAACCAATTCTGTCAGCATTCTGATTGCCAGTGTTTTGAACTGTGCATCTAATAGGTAGGGTATCTCTTCATCACTTAGTTGTATTTTTTTCTGGAGTTTTGATCTGTTCTTTCATTTGGGCCACTATTTTTTTGTCTGGGCACACCTGTTATGTACAAGGGGTAGAGCCTTAGGTATTCACCAGGGTGGAGCAACCCACGTCACGCTGTTGTGGTGCTGTATGTTGGGGAGGGGTCCAAGAGGGAACAACAACACTGGCTTAGCTCTCTGTTGGCTTTCAGCCACTTCCATGGCTACCCACAAGCAAATTGGGCCCTTTTGGTACTGACTCCTGGGTGGGTGGGTGGGTTTGTATACATTCTAGGACCCTGTGTGTCTCTTCAATTGACTCTCCTGTGAGACTGGGAGTTTCTCCCACTGCCTCAACACTCACAGGTTTTTTTCAGCCAGAGGTTTTGAGGCTTTATTTCCCTGCACTGGGACCCTGGGTTGAACGGTCTGTCTCACTCCCCAGTTGTTCCACCCAGTCTAACTGCATGTGAATGTGGGACTACCCACTCCACCAGCCACTACCTTGCCCTCCCTGATCCTCTCTTCGCTGCCTTGCCATGAGTCCTCTCTGCCCGGCTGCCCATTTCTGCCCCTCTTACCAGTCTGGATGAATGTTTCTTCTTTAACTCCATGGTTATCAGACTTCCATACAGTTCAATTTTCAGGCAGTTCTGGTTGTTCTTTGTTTTTAAATTTGTTGCCTTTCTTTTGGTTGTATAAGGAGACACAGTGTGTGTACCTACGTCTCCATCTTGGCCAGAAGTCTGGTCTCTTCTTCTTAAGACATAATCTCATCATAAAAACCCCATCCTCATGACCTCATCTAAACATAATTAGTTCCCAAAGTCCTCACCTCCAAATACCTTGGATGTTAGAGTTTCAACATATGAATTAGAGGAGGGCAGGGAATTCAGTCCATACCAGATGACAGTGACTTTCACAGGCTTGGAAGCCCTAAAGAAAAAGTAGGTCAGTGTATGAAGAACAGGAAGAAATTTAGTGTGGGACATGTTTAGATTGAGGTGTCTAAAACCTAAATCTCCCATGAGGACATTACATCAGCTATAACCCTCTGAAGAAGTGGCTGCCTTTTCTTCCTCATTCCTCTTACCACTGAACCTGGGCATGGGGTAGGTGTTCTTTAAAAATCCTTGCTCCTTACTCATATTTTCAGACCATTCTGCTACCTCCACTTCCCCTCCTTGTTATAGTAGTTTTCCAAACCTCTGGTCACTCTCCCTTTTTTTTTAATATTTTAGTTCTTGGATCACTCTTGCTCTCTCCAAAATTATTCCTATCTTAATTCTTGGTGAGTTTAATATCTACACGAATGACCCTTCCAATACTCTGTCCTGTCAGATCCATAACTTTCTCTCTTCTGATGATCTTGGTTCTTCACCATCTCCCAGGCACCCCTTTCCATGTTCATACCCTTACCTTTGTCTTTGCAATGCCTGCAACTCCTTCACAGTTACTTATTTGAGGGTTTTATGGTTCTGCTTTTTGAACTTTTCTACTTAAATACATTTTATTGAGGTATAATTTGCATTAAATAAGGTGCACTCATTTAAGTGCATCCAATGACTTTTGACAAATATATACACACATACAACCACCACCCCAATTAAAATACAGAATATTTCCATCGCCCCATAAAGTTCCTTTATGTCTCTTTGCAGTCAATCAATGCAGTCAATTTTCTTCATCCTATCCCACTACATCCCTGCTAGGCAATCACTGATCTGCTTTCTGTCAGGATAGATTGGTTTGTATTTTCTAAAACTTTCTATAGATTGAATCACACAGTATGTACTCTTTTTGTTGTCTGGCTTCTTTTACTCAGCATAATTATTTTGACATTTTCCCATATTGTGTGTATCAGTAGATCATTTGTTTTATTGCTGAAGTATTTCCTTGTATGGATGTACCATAAATGTTTATCCATTAATGCACTGAAGGACATTTGGGTAGTTTCCAGTTTGGGGCTATTGTGAATAAATTTGCTGTAAACATTCATGGACAAGTCTTTCTATGGCTATATGCTTTCATTTCTCTAGGGTTAGTACCTAGGATTAGAATTGTTGGATCATATGGTAGATAACATCTTTAACTTTCATAAGCTCTTTATAAAGCAGTTGGACTACTTCCCACTCCCAACAACATAGTGCTAATTCCAGTTGCTCCACATTCCCACCAGTACTTGGTATGATCAGTCTTTTTATTTTCAGCTATTCTAATGTGTGTGTAATGTTAACTCATTTTGTATTTAATTTGCATTTTCCTGATGACTAATGATGTTGAGCATCTTTTCATGTCCTTATTTACCATCTGTATACGTTTTGTAAAGTGTTTAAATCTCTTGCTCATTTTTAATTCAGTAGCCCATTATTGAGTTATAAAATTTCTTTACTCATATATTTCTGTACATTTATAAGGCAAGACGTTTTCATTTTCTTAACAGTTCTTTTAAAAAACAGAAGATTTTGTCTTTGACGTAGCCTACTTTATTGAATTTTTCTCTTCTCTCCTTTACTCTCTTAATCCCAGTGACATTGACCTTCTTTTACTTCCTAATATATGCCTGCTCAAAACTGTTGCAAGGTCTTTGGACATACAAATCCCTCTTTTAGAATATCCTCTTCATGACCATTCACCTACTTAATATTTACCTATCCTTTAAAATCAATTAAAATGCCACTTTCCCAGGAAAGGCCTCCCTGACAGATCCCATATAAACTACATTTCTCTCTCACACATTCTCATAACATGCATGTCCTTCCTTCAAAGAATTTATCTCAGTTTAAAACTGACAGTAACCAGAGGGGAGGAGGGAGAGGGCTAATGGGGGAAAATAGAGGAAGGGCCATTAAGGAATGTGTATAAAGGACACATGGACAGAGCCAAAGGGAGTAGGTTTGAGGGTGGGGGGCAGGGATGGGTGGGGTGGGTGTGTAGTGGGAGGAAAATTGAGATAACTGTACTTGAACAACAATAAAAAAATTTTAAAAAATAATAAATAATAAAATAAAAAATCTAACTCTGGCTGGTGTGGCTAAGTGGATTGAGTGCCAGCCCATGAACCAGAGGATTGTTCGATTCCCAGTCAGGGCTCATGCCTGGGTTGTGGGCCAAAGTCCCTGATTGGGGGCGCATTAAAGGCAAACACACATTGATATTTCTCTCCTTCTCTTTCCCTCTCTCTAAAAATAAATAGATAAAGTCTTTATTTTTTTTAAATCTAAGCATTAATTTTGGGGACTATTTTTATTTTAATATCTGTTTTTTACATATTAATGTCTGGTCTATGCTAAACACATAATTATTTGTTCAGTGGATATTTATTGGGAGACTAAATGAATGGATGAAGAATAGAGAGTCCACAGATAAACTTGAGTATATATAAAATTTCAAAGCCAAAAAGCATGTTGTTTTCAATCAGTGGGAGAAGGATGGGTTTTTTAATGAATGATATTAAGACAACTATTAATTACTTGTAAAACAATATTTAAAATATTAAAGCTGGAGTCTCAATACACTTCTTACACCAACATAAATTCCAAATAGGTGACACAAATGCAAAAATTAAATCATAGAGGTAGTAGAAAAAAACATGAGAGAAGTTCTTTATAGAAAAACCAAATAACAAAGGAATTTTTTGTAATCTTGATAGATACATAATGGTTATATAAGCATATCAGAAAAACTAGACTGCACAGAGGAAAAAATAATGTATTTTCATATACAATTTAAATTTACATGAGACATGCTTCCTAAAAATTATATATTAATGTGTATCAAAAAGAGTTAATATCTTTAGTATACAAATAATTTTTCCAATCAATAAGGGAAAAGTCATCACCTTAATAGGAAAATGTAAAATTGTCATGAACAAACACCTCATAAAATAAGGAAATCAAACAGCCAATGAATATATGGAAAATACCTTTCAGGAAGGAAATTTGACAGGATCTATCAAAATGGAAAATGCACATACTTTTTACTCAGCATTCTCATTTTAAATATTAACTCTAGAAATATAATCTGAGAGATAGAACAACTTATATACCAAAAAATATTTGTTACTGAAATAGAGTAGCAAAAATTTTGGAATATCTGAAATGGCCATCATAGGAAATGGTTTTATATATATATATATATATATATCCTGGTAATATGAACTTATATAAGATTATAATATAATATAATATAATACAATATAATATAATATAATATATATTGCCATGATATATATCATATTAGTATATCTCATATAATTATATACTATATATATAATTTATTATTATTATGTAGTCATCACACTTGTAATTTTATTTTTTTATTTTATCTTAATTGTTGTTCAAGTACAGTTTTCTGTCTTTTACTCCCATCCCATTCATTATCTCTCTCTTCCTGCAAATCATAGAATCCATGAGATTAAGGACTTTTAACTTTGTGTCTAGCAACTAGCTCATTTCCTAGGAGGCACTCAATACATACTTGTTGAGAAAAGGAATGAATGAGGCCTTTCTTTATCTTAATAGGCTGGAAGTGATGGGGAGAGTATTGGAAACTGTCCTTTTTGCCAACGCCTTTTCATGATCCTCTGGCTTAAAGGAGTTAAATTCAATGTGACTACTGTTGACATGACCAGGTAAGAGAAATCAGGACAGATTTCATTCTAAGGATTGAAATCAATAGATACCAATACAATGTTTGTGTTTGTATGATGTGTGCCTTATCTAGAAGCCTAACTCTGCTTATTTTTTTTAAATCATAGAAAGCCTGAAGAGTTGAAGGACTTAGCCCCAGGTGCCAATCCTCCCTTCCTGTTGTATAACAAGGAATTGAAAACAGACTTCATTAAAATTGAGGAATTTCTAGAGCAGACACTGGCTCCTCCAAGGTATGCATTTTATAGGATATTATTGTTCTTGATACAATTTATTTTATTGGCCTATTTATTGCACATTGAGGATTCTTACTTCTACACATCTAGTTCCTTTTCAATATCAGACCTCTCTTTTGTAATCTTTCTTTTTTTCAAGATTTTATTTATTTATTTTTAGAGAGGGAAGGGAGGGAGGGAGAGAGAGAGAGAGAGAGAGAGAGAAACATCAATGTGTGGTTGCTGGGGGCCGTGGCCTGCAACCCAGGCATGTGCCCTTACTGGGAATCAAACCTGCAACACATTGGTTTGCAGCCTGCGCTCAATCCACTGAGCTACGCCAGCCAGGGCTTCTTTTGTAATCTTTCTAGAAAAATTTGCAAAAATGCCCCTTGATCACTCCATATATGATTAGAAAACTTCACTACAGAATTATTTATTTAGTATATGTAAAACATTGAAACTATATAAAATATAGGTAGTATATTAAGAAAGGACAAAGGACAGACTTGGAAACCTGGGAAAGGCAGGTAAATTTGGGCCCCATTTAATTTCAGCCTCATTATCTCATCTATAATGGGGCCTTTATACTGATAAAAATCAGACTTCTTTTAAGATTTTTTATTTTTTTAATTTTATTTTTAGAGAGGGGGAAGGGAGGGGGGAAAGAGAGGGAATTATACATCAATGTGTGGTTGCCTCTCACACCCCCTACTGGGGACCTGGCCTGCAACCCAGGCATGTGCCCTGACTGAGAATCGACCAGGTAACCATTTGGTTCACAGGCTGGCCCTCAATCCACTTAGCCACACCAGCCAGGGCAAAATCAGACATTTTTGTTGTAGAGCCCTCAGAAGATCTTCAACTAACAATCTTTTTTAAAAAAATATTTTATTTATTTATTTTTAGAATGAGGAGAAGGGAGGGAGAAAAAGAGTGAGAAACATCAATGAAAGAGAGAAACATCATTTGACTGTGTCTCATCTGTGCCCGGACCAGGGACTAAACAGGCAACCCAGGCATGAGATCTGACTGGGAATTGAACTGACCTTTCATTTTGCAGGATGACACCCAACCAACTACCCACACTTGTCAGGGCAAAAGGTTTTCTTTAATTCAGTCTGATCTCTTAGCTCTACAGGTTGAAAAATATTATGTCTATTATGCATAAACTTCCCCCTTTAACATTAAATATGCAAAGGTGATAGATATAACATTTTAACTTATTTTTAAATGCATAGCATACTTAAAATAAGAAAGTAAATTCCCTTTGGTTTACAAATAGAAAAGTAACCTATTGTGGAGTAAGAGTGAGGGCATGTGGTAATAATGCTGTATAGCCCATGAAGACTGATCATGACTAGGCTTTCACATCACTGATGGCATGAGGGAAGAACATACATGCCCAATACAAGGCTAGAGGTCAGGAAACAGGCCTCACATAGTTAGCCAGAGGCCAGAACTGCACTGTCTATACATGAATGACAGTTATACATAAAAATGCTCACACAGGATAGTGTCTGGAAACAAAGTCTGCTATACTTATTTTTTTATTGCTGTATAACAAATTACCACAAATTCACTGTCTTAAACTGACACTCATTTATTACCTCACAGTTTCCATTGGTAAGAGTCTGGCTATGACCTTAAAGCTGCTCTTAAAAAATGAAGCATCAATTAATCATAAATATATATATGTAGTAAACAAAAGGTTCTATCAGTCCATAATTCTTACATAAGAAACAAAGGATGCTATTCTAGATTCTCTTCTGTGTGACTATATTAGGTCTCTTTCATCCATTATTGGTGGCTTCTTAGATTTTAAGTACCCGCTCCAAGTTTGTCCTATAAGCATTGAGTCTTATTTTGTTCTTTTCCCCCTCCCTTATTCTCCTCTACTACTTCCTCTCCTCACATTACCTGTTCCTTAATCTTTTCTTGCTCCCAAAGGCAGCTAGTGAAAAAATCTAATACATATCTTTCCATACCTTTTTCTAGGTTCAAATATGCATAATAAGTATAATTTACTTTATAAATATTGCTCTTGCTTATCTCACTTCAAAGAATTTTATAATATCCTTTAACTCTACTGGTGTAGATTAATTTCATTTTAATGTATACATAATAGTGCATGTCACAGATGTGATACAAGTTGCTAAACTACTCCTTTACTGATGGACATTCCCCTTTTTTACAGTTTTTTACCATTACAAACAGTGGTATAAATAACATCCTTATTCATATGTCCTTAGGTACTGTTGCTTTTATTCCAAAGTAATAGATTCCCTGGAGAAAAGTTTAAATGGTATATATATTTTAAATTTTTTACTCTTTTATTCATCAATGTATGAGAGTATACTGTTCCCACATATCTCTATTACTATGTATTATCACTCTTTTTAAATTTGTACCATTCTGATGGGTGTATTGATATCTCATTGATACTTTAATTTGCCATTTCCCTGAATAATAGATGAGTTTGAGCATCTTTACATCTTTGGCTTTGTTCTGTGAATAACCTTGTTATAGCTTCCTGATTTTTCTATAGGCTTATATATAAAACACTGCATTTAATTCTAACAACTAGAGATCCAAAAAGTAGTGGCTTAAATAAATATAGATTTTATTTTTCTCAATAAGAAGCCAAGAATGAGGCATTTTAGGGCTGGAATGACCTCCATAATTAATGACTGCCATACTGGGGACCTAGGCTCTTTCTAATCTTCTGCTCTGCCATCCTTCAGGTGAGGCTTACAGTCTCAAAGTTAATTCATGGTGACAATATGTCTGCTGCAATTCCAGGTAACAGATTTAACTCTCACACAGGAAGAAGAAGAAGGGCATAAGACAAAAGATGCAAGCCAACTTTAAGGACTTTTCACAGAAGTCACATTCAACAATTTTCATTTATATCTCATTATCCAAGAGTAATTTATGTGGTCATATCTAATGCAAATGGGAGCTTAGAAATGTTTTTATCAAGGCATATTGCTACCCTTAGCAAAACAAGTTCCAGTTGAAAGAAAGAGAAAGAGAGAAAAGGAAAGAAAAAGAAAAGAGAGGACATGGTCTGGACCTTATTCTCAAATAACTGTGGTTGTATGGACCTTATTCTCAAATAAGTGGTGGGACCCTGAATGACTAACTCAAGGGTTTGCCTTTTTTACCTACTTTGGAGTTTCCCCGGGGCTGAGGCAGCTTCCCTGGTAGTATTCGTGGAAGGCATTTAAAGGCAAATGTATTAGCCACTGCCAAATGGGGCAAAGAATAACAATTCAGGAAAGCAATAGACAAACTGAAAAGCCTGGGAAGAAGAAGTCTAGGATACTTGTAAGATACTTAAGAGAATACAGGTTTAAAAAGCTTCATGTATTCTAGGGAATCTAGAAGTCCATGCACATGTCCAGGTCTAGACCTATGCTTAGAAAATAAATACCTGATATGATCTTAACCTCTCAATTCTGGCTAATCTTCAGGCACCATGCAGCAGAAAGTGAAGGCAAAGGCAGAGTAACAAATCCAATATTTTCCTCATGGGGGGGGCCAAAATATGAAGAGAGAAAGTGAGCAAGGAATTGAAAACCTATGTAACAGAAAACTTCCCTAACCTGATGAAGGCAATAGACATACAAGTCCAGGAAGCACAGAGTCCCAAACAAGATGAACCCAAAGAGGCCTACAAGACACCTCATAATTAAAGTGTGAAACATTAAACACTAAGAGAAAATCTTAAAAGCAGCAAGAAAAAATCAGTTGATTAATGTACAAGGGAGCTCCAATAAGACTGTAAGCTGATTTCTCAACAGAAACTTTGCAGGCCACAGAGACTGGCATGAAATATTCAAAGTGATAAAAAGCAAGGGCCTACAACCAAGATTACCCAGCAAAGCTATCATTTAGAATTGAAGGACAGGTAACTAGCTTCCCAGACAAGAAAAGTCTGAAGATGTTCATCACCACCAAACCCATATTATAAATATGTTAAAGGGTCTTCTTTAAAGAGAAGAAGAAAAAGTATAAATATGAATAATAGAGTGGCAATAAATTCATATTTACCAACAAATACTTTAAGTGTAAATTGATTAAATGCTCCAATCACAAATCATATGGAGGCTGAATGGACAACAAAACAAATCCTTACATAAGCTGTCTATAAGAGACTCACTGCACATCCAAAGACACACAAAGTGAAAGTAAAGGATGGAGAAGATATTTCAGGAAAATCAAAACAAACACAAAAATCTAGGGTAGCAGTACTTTTACCAAAAAATAGACTTTAAAACAAAGACTATATGATAAAAAACAAAGCAAGACCCAGCAATTCTACTTCTGGGTATTTATTCTAAGAAACCCAAAAGACTAAATTGAAAAGACATACACAACCGTATGTTCATGGCAGCATTATTTACAATTCCCAAGGTATAGAAGCAACATAAGTATTTATCAATAGATCAGTAGGTAAGAAGTAGTACGTATATACAATGAAATATGACTCATCCATAAAAAAATGAAATTTTGTCATCTGCAATCACATGGGTGGGCACAGTATTTTGCTGAATGAAAAAGTTAGACAAAGAAAAAACAATAAACATATTATTTCACTTATATTTGGAATCTAAAAAACAAAATAAATGAACAAGCAAAAAAGAAAGATTCACAGACACAGAGAACATTTTTGACAGTTGCCACATGGGAGGAGGATTGGGGTTTGGGTGTAAAAGGTGAAGGTATGAAGAAGTACAAATTGGTAGTTACAAAATACTCACAGGAATGTAAAGTACAGCATAGGGAATGTAGTCAATAATATTGTGATAATTATGTACAAGGGGGGACCTCACCAAAAAACAAAATTCATTTATAAAAACTATGTATTTATTCTTATATGTTTAAACTTCAGTCACCTTCAAAGCACTCTCCATTTGATGCAATGCACCCATGGAGACATTTTTTCCACTGTTCAAAACAGTTTTTGGTATCGTCAATTTTGATGCCTTTAGTGCTTCTGCCACTTTTTGTTTCAGCTCTTCCTCATCACGAAATGTTTCCCTTTGAGGAATTTTTTTGTCCAAGGAAACAAAAAACAGTTGCTCAGGAAGACATTGGGTGAACAGGGAGGGTGGGGCATGGAGGTCAAGCTGTTTTTTATCAAAAACTGCTGAACACTCAGCATTGTGTGTGCAAGGTGTGCTCGCAAGTCACCCATCATGAAATGGGCAAATACATTGAAAGAATCTTCACTTGTAGGTGAGATCATATAGTATTTGTCTTTCACTGCCTGGCTTATTTCACTTAACAGTGGGGGATAGCAAGGAGGGAAAATGAGAACAAATATAATTGAATAACAATAAATAAAATAAAATAAAATAAAATAAAATAAAATAAAATAAAATAAAATAAAAGTCATGACAGAAAAAAAAAATCTTCAAAAAAAAATTCACCAAAGCCGAAGCCAAATGCAGCCTCTCACAACAATGCCAACTGATACACTGATACAGATGGGCTACTAGAACACTTACCCAGTGTGAGAAACCTGTACTATGAGGGGCCAGCCCACTCTCCAGAAGATAATTCCATTTTGGAAGGATTTCCCCCTCTATGGTGTCAGATGGGAACTAGATTTATTGAGATTATCACTTAGTAAGTTACATAATGTCTAATTACTGGGTTGTGCACATGAAACTAGTATTGTATGCTAACTATAACTGAAAAATAAAAAAGTATTTAAAGTAAAAAAAAGCAGATGAATTGTCATGAGGCATACACAGTCAATATACACTGCACATTCCACAAGCATTGCCTTCTTATTTTACTTATTTTAGATGTTTGTCTTTGTAAGATGCAAAGAGGTTGGATCATTTTAAATGACTGTTCTTATATCAGAGAAATACTGACAATGAAAGCCTCACCAGCCTCTCCCATCTGCCCATCTGGATGGCAGGAAAGGAAAAGAACTTGTATGTTGGTGAAGGAAGAAACTTGGTGCGATGAAAGTGAAATGTAGAATAAAAAACAAAGTGGTCCAAAAATCCTGTGAGCTGTAAAATGCAGTTAAACCAGAGTGCCATTTTGTTCAAATGATTGTAATTATTGGAATAACTAACTATTTTCAAATATGCAAATAAAAAGTTTTAAAACCATGAAAAATTACTTTAGAATATTTACTAAACAAGTAAACAACAACCACAACAAGCAGCAACAATAAAATCTGGCGAAAGGAAGAATCTGATTTCCAGAGTTTCCACATTATAATATCAAGTGTCCGGTTTTTGAGAAAAAATACAGGACATATCAAGAAACCACCAAGTATGGCCTATTCACAGGGGAAAAAGAAATTTATAGAAACTGTCTGAGGAAACCCAGACATTTGATTTATTAAACAAAGACTTTAAATCAATGGTCTTAAATATGTTTCAGAGCTAAACAAAACCATGGACAAAGTACTAAAGGAAACCAAGAAAACAATGTCTCGACAAGGAGAGATTATTAATTAAAAGATAAAAAATTTTAAAGAGGAACCAAATAGAATTCTGGAGTTGAAAAGTATAATAACTAAAATGAACAATTGACTAGAGGGTTTCAACAGATTGAAGAAAGAAAACAAAACTAAGCATAAGTCAATTGTGATTATCCAGTCTGAGGAAAAGAAAGAAAATGAACAGAACATAAATGACTGTGGAATACCATTAAATGTACCAAGATACATATAATGGGAGTCTGAGAAAGAGAAGAGACAGAAAGGCAGAAAGAATATTTGAAAAAATAATGGCTGAAAATTTCCTAAATTTAGTGAAATACATAAATCTACACATCCAAGAAGGTTAATGAACTCCAAGTGGAATAATCTCTAAGACATACATTATAATCAAATTATCTAAAGCCAAAGCCAAAGATAGAATTTTGAAAGCAGTAAGAGCAAAATGATTCATTGTGTAGAAGAAATCCACAGTAAGATTAACAGATTATTTTTTTCATCAGGAACCATGGAGACCTTGAGTCAGAGAGATGACATATTTAAAGTGCTGAAAGAAGGAAGTCAACTAAGAATTCCCTATCTGGCAAAACCATCCTTCAACAACAAACAACAACTATGAAAAACTCACAAATAACATCATACTTAATGGTGAAGGACTGAAAACTTCTCCTCTAAGACGAGACAATGCTGTTTTTCCCACTTGTATTCAACATTGTTCTGGAAGTTCTAGCCAGAACAATTGTGCAGAAAAACCCCAAAACATCCAAATTAGAAAAGAGGGAATAAAACTATCTGTATTTGAAGATGCCATAATTGCTTATGTAGAAAATCCTTACAGGGATGTCCAACCCATGGCCCATGAGCCACATGTGGCCCAGAATGGCTATGAATGTGGCTCAACACAAATTTGTAAATTTACTTAAGGCATTATCAGATTTGTTTGTGATTATATGTCCCAGTAAATTTAATGTGTGGCCCAAGACAATTCTTCTTTCAGTGTGGCCCAGAGACTTCAAAAGATTGGAAACCACTTAAAACATAGTAAAATACTATTAGAACTAATAAGCAAATTCAGCACGGTGGCAGGGTATAGATCAACATACAAAAATCAGTTGTATTTCTGTACACTATCAATAAATAATCCAAGAAATAAAGTAAGAAACAATTCCATTTTAATAGTATCATAAATAATACAATACTTAGGAAAAATTTAACCAAGGAAAAGAAAGACTTGTGCACTGAAAACCATTGTTGAAATAATTTAAAGAAGACATAAATGAAAAGATATTCATATTAGTTTCTAGGGCTGTCACAATAAAGTGCCACAAATGAAGTGGCTTAAAACAACAGAAATTTGCCTCACAGTTCTGGAGGCTAAAAGTCTGAAGTCAAGGTATTAGCAGGGCCATGATCCCTCTGAAACCTGTAAGAAAAGGATCCTTCATGCTTTCTAGATTCTGGTGGTTTTCCAGCAATCATTAGTGTTCCTTGGCTTGTAGATGCAGAATGCCAATCTTCTGTCTTCACATGGCATTCTCCTCTGTCTCTGTCTCCTCTTAAGGTGTTCTTTTTATAAGGACACCAGTAATATTGGATTAATGGGCCTACCACACTCCAGTATGGCATCATCTTAACTAATTATATCTGTAACAATCCTATTTTAAAGTAAGGTCATTATAAAGTACTGGGAGTTTTTGATTCAACATATCTTTTCTGGAAGGACATAATTCAACCCATAAAAATATCCTATGTTCACGGATTAGAAGAAAATATTATTAAGATAGGAATACTCCTCTAAAGAAAGCTACTTATTAATGCAATCCCAACCCAAAACCTGAGAGTCCTTTAGCAGAAATGGAAAAGGCAATCTTCAGATGTATATAGAATTGCAAGAAACTACAAATAGCCAAACTGTCTTGATAAAGGCAAAGTTGAAAGACTCACACTTCCTGATTTCAAAATTTATTACAAAGCTACAGTAATCAAAACAGTGCAGTTCTTGAATAAGAAGAGACTTACAGATCAATGAAATAGAATTTAGAATCCAGAAATAAACTCACGCATCTATGGTCAACTGATTTTCAACAAGAATGCCAAAACCATTCAATGAGAAATGAATAGTCTCCCCCCAAAATAGTGTTGGGACAACTTGATATTCATATGCCAAAGAATAAAGTTAGACCCTTACCTCACACCACATACAAAAATTAGCTCAAAGTGTATCAAAGACTTAGATATATGAGCTAAAACTATAAAACTCTTAGAAGAAAATATAGGGGTAAATCTTCAGAACCTTGTATTTGGCCATGGATTCTTAGATATGACACCAAAACACAAGCAACAAAGGAAAAAATAAATAAATTAGACTTCATCACATTAAAAACTTTTATGCATCAAATAATGTTTCAAAAAATGAAAAAAAAACACAGCATAGGAGACAATATTTGTAAATCATGTATCTGATAAGGAATCAGTATCCATAATACACAAAGACCTCTTACAATTCAACAGAAATACAATGTAATTTTATTTTTATTTATTTTTTAAAGATTTTATTTATTTTTAGAGAGGAAAGGGAGAGAGAGAGATGGAGAGAGATATCAGTGTGTGGTTGCTGGGGGCCATGGCCTGCAACCCAGGCATGTGCCCTGACTGGGAATTGAACCTGCAAACAATGTAATTTTAAAATAAGCAAAGGACTTGAGTAAACACTTCTCCAGAGAATATATACAAATGGCTAGTAAGTATATGTAAAGATGCTTAATGTCATTAGTCATTAGGGAAATGAAAATCAAAGCCACAATGCAATACTACTTCACACCCACTAAGACTGCTATCATCAGTAGATGGGTAGGTAAAACAACTATGGTACATTTACACAATGCAATACTACTCAGCCATATAAGGAAGAAAATTCTACCTATCTTTTGCAACAGCATGGATAGACCTGGAGAACATTATGCTAAGTGAAATAAGCCAGTCATGGAAAGACAAATACCGTATGATTTCACTCATATGTGGAATCTAATAACAAACTCAACTAACAAGCCAAATAGAGACAGACTCATAGATAGAGAGCAGGCTGACAGCTCTGAGTTGGGGGGATTAGTGGGTAGAAGGATCAGGCAAAAAAGAAAAAGAACTCATGGACATGGAGAACAGTGTGGTGATTGTGGGTTTGGGGGGCTGGAAGAGGGTGTAAGGGAGATAAATAATAATGGAAAAAATACAATAAAAATAACATGTATAACCATAAAAAAGGCAGAAAATAACAAGTGCTGACAAGGATGTGGAGAATTAGAATTCTCATACACTGCTGGTGTGAATGCAGCCACTGTGGAAAAGATTTTGATAGTTACTCAAAATATTCAACATAGAATTACCATATGGCCCAGCAATTCCATTCCTGTGGATATGCTGAAAAGAACTGAAAACAAGTATTTAAACAAAAAAAACATGAACATAAATATTCATAACAGCACTATTCACACTCTCCAAAAGGTGAAAACAACACAAATGCCCAACAACTAATTATTGGCTAAATTTGATTATTAGATTTTTGAATAAACAAAATATGGTACATCCATATAATGAAATGTTATTCAGCCAAAGGATAAAGTACTGATACATACTAGAATATGGATAAACCTTGAATGAGTGAAAGAAACCAAACACAAAAAATGAATATTGTGCCTTGGCTGGCGTAGCTCAGTGGATTGAGCTCAGGCTGCGAATCAGGCATTGCAGGTTCAATTCCCAGTCAGGGCACATGCCTAGGTTGCAGGCCATGGCCTAGGTTGCAGGCCATGGCCCCCAGCAAAGCAACCACACATTGATATATCTCCCCCTCTCTTTCTTTCTCTCTCTCTCTCTCTCTCTCTCTCTCTCTCTCTCTCTCTCTCTCCCTCCCTAAAAATAAATAAATACAATCTTTAAAAAATGCATATTGTATGATTCTATTTATATGAAATGTCCAGAATAAACAATTCAGTCAAGACAGAAAGATTAATGGAAATACAGTTTCCTTTTTGTGTGGTGAAAAGTCCTGGAACTAAATAGAGGTGATGTTTGCACAATATTGTGGCTATACTAAAAGCCACTGAATTGTACACTTTAAAATAGTTTAAATGATCCATTTTATGTTATGTCAATTTTATCTCAATTTAAAAAACTATCCTGGCTGCTGTGGTTCATGGATTGAGTGCCAGCCTGCAAACCAAAGGGTCACTGGTTCGATTCCCAGTCAGGACACATTCCTGGGTTGTGGGTCAGGTCCCCAATAGTGGGTGCATGAGAGGCAACCACACATTGATGTTTCTCTCCCTTTCTTTCTCCCTCCCTTCCCCTCTTCCTAAGAAATAAGTAAATAAAATCTTGAAACAAACTACTAGGCCTTTAATTAGAATTACATTGAAGTTATATTACTGCTTGATGAAATTTCATTTTTATCAGAGAACATGATTTGTGTATTTGTTTGGGTACCATCTTATGTTCTCTTTTAAGTTAAGATATATTTGTCACATAACATTGTATAAGTTTAAGGTGTACAACATGGTGATTTGATACATTTATATGTTGCAATATGATTATCACCATAGCATTAGCTGACACCTCTATCACATCATATAATTATCACTTTTTTGTGTGGTGAGAACAGTTAAGATCTAGTCTCTTAGCAGCTTGAAGTTTATGATACCGTATTGTTTACTATAATTACTATGCTGTGGATTAGATTTCCAGGACTTATTTATCTACTGGTTACAAGTTTTGCCCTTAAACAAATCTCCCTAATCCTTCCCCACAACTTCTGTTAACTACCATTCTACTGTCTGTATTTTTAAGTTTGGCTTTTCTAGATTCCACAGATATGTGAGCTCATACAATATTTTTCTTTGTCTGACTTATGTCACCTAATATAATGCCTTCATGGTCCATCTATGTTGGCACAAATGACAGGATTTTCTTCTTTCTTGTGGCTGAATAATTTTATATCTATATTACATCTTTTTTGTCCATCTATCTGCTGCTGGACACTTAGGAACCTAAGTGGCTGTCTTTGTTCTTTGATGAGATTTTTTGTTTTGTTTTTTTCATATTAGTTCTATGCCTTTTATATTGTTATTTCTAAATATTTTATACTTTTCTCACTATTGTAAATGGGATACACTACAAATGTCCATCTCTATCTGGTTATTACTAGCATAGAAAAGATTTTTTTTAAATGTTTGATTTGTATATAGTTAGTCACTTTACCAAAATAGGTCATTAATTCTAGTAATTTTTTCCTATAGTTTCTTGGGTTTTCTAGGTATACAGTTATCTTGTTGCTTTTCTTCTAGTAATTATACTGATTGTTTTAAAATAGTATCTCCCTCCACTTGCTAGAATCTCAAAAACAATATCAGCTATAATAGCAATTTTAGTCATTTCTGTCTTGTTCTTAAATTTAATGTGAATGGTTTTAGAATCATTATTTAGAATGATTTTTTTCTTGTCATAGTGGCTATTACATTCAGTACAAGGTTGAAGAACACTAGTGATAATGATTATCCTTGTGCTTTACTGGTTTTAAAGAAAATAGTTCTGCCCTGGCTGGTATGGCTCAGTGGATTGAACACTGGCCTGCGAACCAATGGGACACTGGTTCAATTCCTAGTCAGGGCACATACCTGGGTTGCAGGCCAGGTCCCCAGTAGGGGGCATGCAAGTAGCAACCACACATTGATGTTTCTCTCCCTCTCTTTCTCCTTCCCTTCCCCTCTCTCTAAAAACAGATAAATAAAATATTTTTAAAAAAGAAAAGAAAATAGTTCTAACATTTCACCTTATTTTTTCTTTTTACTTTTTTTAAATTTAAGGATAGTTGGTATATAATCTTGTATTTGTTATATTACTTTAAGGTTTACAATATAGTTATTTGGCATTGTTATACTTTACAAGTGACCACTCTGCTAATTCTAGTAATCATCTTTCACTGTGTAAACTTATCATAATATTATTCACTACATTGCCCTTCCTTTTTGTACCCATACCTCCATCCCATCTCTTCTGCTAACTATCTCTGTTTCTATGGGTATGTTTTTGTTTGATTGTTTGCTTTGGTTTTTTAGATTTCACATATCAGTGAAACTATACAGTATTTTGTTTTTCTCTGCCTGACTTATTTAACTTAACATAATACCCTTTAGATTCACCCATGTTGACACAAATGGCAAAACACTAATTCAAAAAGATATACAGAGTGGGACAAAAGTAGTTTTACAGCTGTGAGTATGGGAAACAGTTTATTCTTGTATTATTATTTAGTAATTATTGTATAGTTTTCTATATGAACAACTACAAACCTACTTTTGTCCCATCTTGTATGCACCCTATGTTCATTACAGTATTATTTACAGTAGTCAAGATATGAAACCAACCTACATGCCCATAGATAGATGAATAGATGAAGATGTGATATATATACAATGAAATATTATGCAGGAATAAAAATAATGAAATCTTGCCATTTGCAACAACATGGATGGATTGCCTTCTTTTTAAAAATATTTGCTCTTGTTTATTGAGGTAATACTGGCTAATAATACTATATGAGTTTCAGACAAACAATTGTAAACCTATTTTTGCCCCACCATATATGTACCACATCTTATTTATCCAGTCATCCATGTTTTCATGTTTTGGCTGTTGGGAATAATGCTACAATGAACATAGGGGTACATATATCTTTATGAATAAGTGTTTTCAAATTATGGGGTTAGATACCCAGAAGAGGGATTGCTGGGTTATATGGTAATCTTATTCTTAATTTTTTAAAGGAACTTCCATACTGTTTGCCATAATGGCTACACCAATTTACATTCCCACCAGCAGTGAATGAAGATTCCTTTTCTCCACAACTTCTCCAACACTTGTTATTACATGTCTTATTGATATAGCCATTCTAACAGTGTAAGGTAACAATCTCATTGTGATTTTGATTTGTCCTTTCTCAAAACATTTCACCATTTAATATGATGCTTGCTGGAAGTTTTTGATGGATGACTTCTATCAAGTTAATAAAATTAATGAGGTCATTTAATCATTCAACAGATATTTACTGAATACTTACTAAGTATTAGGTACTACTCAAGGCACTTGGGACACATTAGTGAATAAAAAAGGCAAAAATTCTCTGGCCTAGTAGACCTTAAATTCTAGTTGGGGAAGACAGTAAATAAGCAAGATAAAAAGCAAAATATAAACTATTTTAGATGATAAATACTAAGAAAAAAATAAGGCAAGGAAGGGAAGAGGACAGGAGGGAGGTTCCAATGTTAGATAGGGTGTCCAGAGAAAGACCTCACATAAGAGGAGCTATCAGAAGAAAAAGACTTGAAAGAAGAGAGGAAGCAAATCATGTGCATATTATAGAGGAAGGCACTCCATTTTAAGGGAAAACCAAGGGAAAGTGCCCTGGGGTGGGAGCTTGTTAGGCTTGTTTGAAAAACAACAAAGTGGCCAGTGCTGAGCGAAGTGTGTGAGTTAGAGAAAAGGAGATGAGAACAGAGGGATAAGGTGGGATAAAATCACATTAGTCCATGTAGACCTCTGTGAGGACTTGGGCTCTGAATCTGAATGAAATGGGGACATTGCAGGATATTGAGTAGGGGAGACACATATGGCTTATATTTTAACATGATTGTTCTCACAGCATGTGAAGAATAGTCTGATAGTGAGGGAGACAAGCATAGGAATGGGGAAAATAGTCATGAACTTGTTTCAGTAATATAGGCTTTGGACCCAAAAGGCGGCAGTTGGAGGTGGTTTAAAATGGACAGATTCTGGATACATTATGAAAAGTAAAGTGGCTGGAGTTGCTGATAGATCAAAGGTGCGAATGGAGAGAAAGAGAGGAATCAAGGAAGATAACTATTTGGCTTGACCATTTCTAGTTGCTAGTGAGGTGTTTTATGATTAGGAACTGATTTTCATTGAATATGCATTTTTGCATCTATTGATGATCATATAGTTTTCCTTATTTAATTTGTTAATATAATAAAATTATTACATTATATTTTTTAATTTTTAAAGACTTATTTATTTTTAGACAGAGGGGAAGGGAGGGAGAAAGAGAGGGAGAGAAACATCAATGTGTAGTTGCCTCTTATACATCCCTACTGGGGACCTGGCCCACAAACTAGGGCACAGGGCACAACCTAGGCATGTTTCCTGAGTGGGAATCAAACCAATGACTCTTTGGTTCACAGGCCGCATTCAATCCACTGAGCCACACTAGCCAGGGCTACATTATTTTATTTAATAATGCTAAATGAACTTTGTATTACTTAGAAGAGGACATCTTGGCTATTCATCCATCATTTCCATTCTATTTATTCCTTCATTTGTTTTGTAAGTTATAATTTGAAGCTATATTTTTTCCTACTACTTATCTTTGAAAATGTATTACCACATCTTATCCCAAACAGACTTTTAGGAGCAAGTACGGGGACCTAAGTACCATTATAATCACTGTTTCTACAGGTAAATGAGCTTTGAATTCTAAACAGCTGGTTTCCCACTGAACTTAAGAAACTAAATTATTCTAAAATTAGGAAAATACATATTCCCAATGAAAGATTTCTTGGAACATTTAGTTTCCAGCACAATTTTCCAAAACCTTCATTCTCAGTATGATGCAAGCTAGGACACCTGGTCTCTGTCTCCTTATGTGTTAATGACAGTGCAGTGATATTTCTTTTTAAGGTACCCTTGCTTGAGTCCCAAGAACAAGGAGTCCTTTGATGTGGGCTGTAACCTCTTTGCGAAGTTTTCTGCATACATAAAGAATACACAAAAGGAGGCAAATAAGCGTAAGATAACTTTCTTTAAATCCCTGTTTTTCTCACTTGCTCACTCTCACATTCTCACTCAGCTAAAATAGGGTTTTCCTGAATACCATATTTTGCCATGTATATGCACACTTTTTTGCAAAAATGTTTTAGGGAAAAATAAAAATGCACATTATACATGGGTAGTACCTGAAATACCTTGTATCTGTTCTCGTGTTTAGTAATTATTTGTTACATAAAGTTTCTTGTACCATAATATGTTCAAAAATAAATGTTAAAATTCCTTTATAATACAAAAAAACAAGTATTTAAATATAAATAAATAAAAATTGAATTAAAAATTAAAACAAAAGATTTTTTTCCTGACAGTTTGGGCCTAACAGTATATGCATTATACATGACAAAATGTGGTATGTAGTATATGTTGGGTAATATCCTTCCTCTCCTTCTATGCTCTCTTTTCTGAACTTCCTTTGCATAAAGTTTTATTAGATTTAGAATTCAAGATTCAATATAAAAATTACCAATTCAGCTCAATTAGAGTATGGGCATGTCAGGTGTGAACTAACTGCAGGACTTGATTTGTTAGATGCCCCCTTCCAACTTTCCCAGTCCGGCATGCCTTTAAGGTTTCTTAAACCATAGCACCTACAATTTCCTACAAACATTCTTGATGTTTACTAACCTCTGAGTCATGCTATTAGGCTCTGATTCCACTTTGTGACTCTTCTGTGTTGAGTGATAACATATCAGTTTTTTTAACTTTCCTGCCAATGCACCTCCTCAAGAAAAGTCCAAAAATATTTCCACTCATCATTTGATTAAACATCTGACTGTCTTATCAGCAGGTAGTTAACTATTTAGACTTTTACTAGCCAGTGTAGGAATGTGTATAGAGATATCTAATTGTGTAAAAAGCATATTGAAAATGTATTTAATTATAAACATAATACATTTATAAGTAACCATATGACTTCATTGCCTCAGATTTTGAAAAATCACTGCTCAGAGAATTTAAGCGTCTGGATGATTACTTAAACACCCCAATTCTGGATGAAATTGATCCAGACAGTGCTGAGGAACTCACAGTTTCCAGAAGATTGTTCTTGGATGGGGATCAGCTGACACTGGCTGACTGCAGCTTGTTACCCAAGCTGAACATTATTAAAGTAAGTCTTTATAGGGTAGCCTGAATGGTTTGGGATGGGCTTGGGAGGTACCAGCATAAATCATGGTGACCATTCTGTGTGAGGTTGTTATACAACCACTTTCTCATCATCATTATGCGTAGCATATATTTCCTTTCTCTCCTCAGAGGAAAAATCTATGATCTCCTCTGGGAAGCATAAAAACTTCTTGTTTCTTTCTTCCTATATCAGGTAACCAGTTTCCACTGTCTTGTCTATAAAACAAGAATAATATTACCATTTCAAAGAATTGTTGAAAAATTTAAATAAATTAGGACATATAAAATGCTTAAAACAGTGGATAAATAATGTGGGCTATTAATATTATTATGATAATGTAATCATGAACAAATTTTTATTGAATAGAATTTATTCTATCTCAGGTCCTATACCACATACAGAGAATACATCAAGAAATAAGACAAATTTGGGACCCTAAACACACTCTTAGTCTAACACACTCTTAGTCTAACAGTATATGCTCTTTTTCTGTGCTTTGTTCTCCTGAACATTCATAACTAAATGCAGCTTAATATAAATATGGTTGCAAACATATAGCTTTGTCTACATTTGTACACAAAACATTGAAGTAGTAATTCCAAGATTCTTTAAGTTTCTTTTGTAGTACTTTTATGTAGATAACATGTACACAATGATCTTGACTTTTGAGATATGTTTCTACACTCTAGGCATGTTACTGATGCCTTTTACTACCAACTGCTTTTTCCAAAACCCTAGGTTGCTGCCAAGAAATACCGTGACTTTGACATTCCAGCAGAATTCTCAGGAGTCTGGCGCTATCTCCACAATGCTTATGCCCGTGAAGAATTCACCCACACGTGTCCTGAAGACAAAGAAATTGAAAATACCTATGCAAGTGTGGCTAAACAGTAGTTAAGACAATTCTTCCAGTAGAAAAAGCTCTCATATTAGAAAGATTTTTGGAAATAAGAATATGGAAAATACTGTCTTATCTCTCCAACTCTCTTATGCAAAAGAAAACAAACTGTATGTTCTGTATCTGGCCCCTGTGTACTTTAAAGATCCTCATAGTTTTGCTTAATTTTCTTATTTCCATGGCATAACCACTGAAACTATAGCCACTGAAATCTTAAATGATATATAAACTACCAAGGTCTTTTGCTATTTGATTTAATTCCTAGACTGCATCACGTGTAAGCTCAACAGATGGCTAAAGTTACAAAGGACACAAGTAGAGCCACAATTTCAAACTGCTGCTTAGAAAAAATTCCATCCAAATCATTAAAACAATTTTAAATTTTGTTAGTTTAATATGTGCCTGAGTTCATTTCTGATATGAATAATGAAATCATAGAGAGAGCATATCAGAGAGGCAAATCTTGAAAGAATGAGTTTTTTAAATCAGCTCTAGGAAGAGATCAAAACCAACTGGTCTTAGAATGGCATTCAACACTTAGAAATATGACTGCCTCTGTGTGGGGGGGAGGGATAGGAGAAGGTCCAATGCCACTGCCTGGCTTGTGGAGGTTTACCCAGCTCTTGCCCTGTTTCCAGTCACTTCACCCACTTCTCATATGCAACTGGTGCCCTTCCAGCTATTGCCCTTGTTCTGAATCCCAGAGTGTGTGGTTTGCATACATTCTAAGTCTGTGTGGGCCCTTTAAGCAGAGTCTTCTGAAAATCCAGCAGTTTCTTCCACTGCCCCAACCGTCTACTGGTTTTTATAGCTAGAAGTTATGGGGATTTATCTCCTTGGCACTGGAACACTGGGCTGTGCGGAGTGGCCTAGGGTTGCAATTGCTCACCCCCAAAGTAACTCTACTGATTTTTATGCACCATACATTAATGTGGGACTGCCTGTTCCACTGCTACCACCACTGCCACCTCCCAAAAAAGACCACACCAACACATATCATAATTAAAATGCCAAAGGCTAAAGATAAAGAGAATCTTAAAAGCAGCAAGAGAAAAGGAGTTACCTACAAAGGAGTTCCCATAAGACTATCAGCTGATTTATCAAAGGAAGCTTTGCAGGCAAGAAGGGATTGGCAAGATATATTCAAAGTCATGAAGAGCAGGGACCTACAGCCAAGATTGCTCTATCCAGCAAAGCTACCATTTAGAATGGAAGGGCAGATAAAGTGCTTCCCAGACAAGGTAAAGCTAAAATTCATCATCACCAAGCCATTATTACATGAAATGCTAAAGGGTCTTACTTAAGAAAAATAAAATCAAAACTATGAATATTAAAAGGGAAACAAATTCACAACTATCAACAATGGAACCTAAAAAAAAAAAGAAGAAGAAGAAGAAGAAGAAGAAGAAGAAGAACAAAGAAAACAACCCGAACAAGAACAGAATCATAGAATGGAGATCATTTGGAGGGTTATCAACTGGGTGGGGGAAGGGGTGGAGTGGGGAAAAGGTGCAGGGATTAAGAAGTGCAAATTAGTAGGTACAGAATAAACAGGGGTATGTTAAGAACAGTATAGGAAATGGAGTAGCCAAAGAACTTACATGCACAACCCATGGACATGAACTAAGGGAACAGGGAAGGAAGGTACCAGATAGAGGCGGGGGGGGGCGGGGGGGAATTGGGATAACTGTAATAGAATAAGCAATAAAATATATTTTTAAATGTATAATTGCCTCATAGGGATGAGAATAAATCTTTCTGACTAGATTATATTGTTGTTAAATGAAGAAGCATTCATTATATAAAGCATAATAATTTTTAAAAGATTGGAAGCAAATATATGGCAAAGTTGCAAAGTAAATCTGATCTTTTATTCAATAGAAATAAAAAGTAAACTAAGAAATCTGACTTACCAAAGGTCTTGTTGCTGCCTTTAAAAGGATAAGGCACACTGTCCTCAGAGGATAATCACACAGCTTTCTACGAAATTGAAAATGTTCCATTACTATATGTACTCAAGTTTACATGTTAAAATACAATCAAATCCCTCAGATCTGGAAACAAAATCTGAACTTAACTCTTGGTCCTTCAAAGGAGAAACAAAGTTCAGTCTCAAAAAAGTAAGGCACAGTCTTATTATAGGTTTTAGGGGAAGGGTAGAGTTTAGATAAAATTTAAGTGTGGCAATGTTTAATAGTTTTAAAGAAAAGTAAGGCAGTGAATAAAATGTAAACAGTCTTGGGCATAGGAAGAGCTCATGTCCTTGGAAACTATAGAGTCAAGATAAATGTATAATGTGGTATCTGCTCTTTGCTGTAAGACTCCTGAGCTGAGAAATTGCACCTGAACTAGATGGTGTGGTTGTGTCTCCTCTGAATATCACAGATCATTCTGTTCTCACTGATATAATTTTAAAGAGTAATATTTTAAGACCTATGATTTTAGTGAACTTTGACCTTGAAGCTGTATTTTATTCTCCATACCATGGCTCTGATCTTTGCATTAAAATAATTTCTGCTTTACTAAATTTATTGGGGTGATATTGGTTAATAAGATTATATAGGTTTCAAGTGTACATTTCTTTGATACATGATCTGTATATTGCACTGTGTGCCCACCTCCCAAAGTCAAATCATCTTCTTTTTAAAAAATATTTATTTATTTATTTTTAGACTGAGGGGAAGGGAGAGAGAAGAAGAGGGAGAGAAACATCAATGTGTGGTTGCCTCTTATACATCCCTACTGAGGACCTGGCCCACAATCCAGGCATGTGCCCTGAATGGGAATCGAACCAGTGACCCTTTGGTTCTCAGGCTAGCACTCAATCCACTGAGCTACACCAACCAGGGCTCAAGTGATCTTTTGTCACAATATATTGGTCCCTCTTTACCTTTTACTATGCCCTATCCCCCCTCCCTCTGGTAACCACTATACTATTATCTGTGTCTATGAGTTTCAGCTTTATATCCCACATATGAATGAAATCATATGGCTCTTAGGTTTTTCTGATATATTTTGCTCAGCATGATATTCTCAAAGTCCATCCATGTTGTTGCAAATGGCAGTATTTCATCTTTTCCTATGGCTGAGTAGTATTCCATAATATATATGCACCACATCTTCTTTATCCAGTCATCTATCAAAAGACACTTTGCTTGTTTCTATGTCTTGGCCAGTATGAATAATGTTGCAATGAACATAGGGGTGCACATATCTTGTAAATAAAATAATTCATATAACCCAATGCCAAACAAACAATTCAATTTAAAAAATGGGCAGAGGACCTCAACAGACATTTCTCCCAAGAAGACATACAAATGGCCAACAGATATATGAAAATATTCTCAATTTCACTATGTATTTGGGAAATGCAAATCAAAACTACAATGAGATAGTACCTCACATCTGTTAGAATGGCTATTACCAACAAGACAAGTGATAACAAGTGTTGGAGAGGTTGTGGAGAAAAAAAAAACCCTCTTTCACTGCTGGTGGGAATGTACCCTGGTTCAGCCACTATGGAAAACAGCCTGGTGGTTCCTCAAAAAATAAAAAATAGAATTACCATATGACCCAGCAATCTCTCTTCTGGGTATCTACCTGAAAAATTGGAAAGATATTATTTTTTAAAAGATTTTATTTATTTATTTTTAGAGAGGGAAGAGAGGAAGAAAGAGAGAGAGAGAGAGAAACATCAATGTGCGGTTGCTGGGGATCATGGCCTGCAACCCAGGCATGTACCCTGACTGGGAATCGAACCTGTGACACTTTGGTTCACAGCCCACGCTCAATCCACTGAGCTATGCCAGCCAGGGTGGAAAGATATATGATTTTAATGAACAAGGCTTCTTAAAAAACTTCTTACCCTGAAATTCATTAATAGAAGTTTTTATAGATTACACTATACTTAAAGTTTGTGTATGTCACCACAAAGCTCCAGCAGACAGCAAGATGGGCAGCTGTGACAAATGTTATCCAACTCCATAGGTACTGATACAGCTCAGAATTACCCTTGTAGACAGAAGGATTATTATCTCCTTAGATACCTCAATACAATTTAGTTCAGTAACCTCTTGACTACATACTGTTATTAATTATTTAGTTTTTTTAATCCTGACAACAACTGTATGAAGTGTGTGGAAACACAATTCAGCCTCATGCCAGAAGAAGAGTCCTTGTTTTCACAAAACACATAGTTCAACAATGGAGACAGGCACTTAGACATGCAATTAGAATGCATATGTATTATGAAAAGAGTAAGTACAAGGTTATATAATAGAAGTACATCCTTTTTAAAATTATTTTATTGTTGTTCAAGTACAGTTGTCTGCATTTACCCCACACCACTCCCCCCCACCCCAGCCATCCCCACTTTCCTCCCCTGATTTCACCCCCCTTGTTTTTGTCATGTGTCCTTTCTGGTTGTTCCTGAAAACCCTTCCTCCCTCCCTCCCATCCCCCCCACCTCCCCTCTGGTTACTGTCAGATTGTTCTTAATTTCAATGCCTCTGGTTATATTTTGCTTGCTTGTTTGTTTTGTTGATTAGGTTCCACTTATAGGTGACATCATATGGTATTTGTCTTTCACTGCCTGGCTTATTTCACTTAGCACAATGCTCTCTATATCCATCCAAGCTGTCACAAAGGGTAGGAGATCCTACTTTTTTTTTTGCTGCATAGTATTCCATTATGTAAATGTACCATAGTTTTTTGATCCATTCATTTACTGGTGGACACTTAGGTTGCTTCCAGCACTTAGCTATTCCTATGTGTTCCCTTAGCCTGACCTCAAATAAATTCCTCTTGGTCATATAGCCTTTGCATAGCACAACCTCTGGAAATTCTAAGATGTGCTTTCATGAGCAGGTAAATATAGGCCTAACCTGTGTGTTTTTCCAACCAGGGCAGACACGTGACTCCAAGTTTGGGTCCTAGAAGAGCCTAGCACCAGCAACCTCTTTGTTTACTGATGTAAATTACCCAACATGGGAAATGGAATTTTTACTCATAGGGGTCACATTTTTTTAAAAGAAAAGAATTTTTTCTTATTAGGAAAGCTTTACACATTGGTACAAAAATGGACAGTAGTGAAATAGATACTGCAAACATAGATAGATAAATGTATGAAAACATTACCTGATAAGGTGCATTTATAATTAATGGTGAAACACTACAACACAATTCAGCCAAGTTCTTTGCCACTTTATAACAAGAATGTCCCTTATTCCAATTTCCAATAACATGTTTCTCATTTCCAGCTGCGTTCTCATCAGAACAGTCATTAACATTCACATTTCTAGGACCATCCAGTTCATGATGATTTCTGTATTCTCTAAGAAGATGAAAGTTTTCTCTATAGCTTTTCTTTTTTTCTTCTCTGAGACTTCACTAGAATTGCCTCTAACAGCGATATTTCTAGTCTGTTCCTTAAAACCATTCTAGCCTCTATCCATTACTCACTTAAAAAAAATTTCTTCCACGTGTTTAGATATTTGTTATGGCAGCACCCCATTTCTCAGTACCAAATTCTGTCTTAGGGTGCTCAGGCTGCCATAATGAAATACCATAAATTGGGTGGCTTAAACAACAGACATTTATTCCTCATAGTTCTGGAGGCCAGGAGTCTGAGATCAGAGTGCCAGCATGGTCAAATTCTGACAAGAACTCGCTTTCTGGCTTACAGGCAGCTTCCTTCTTTCTATGTACTCACATGGTGAAGAGAAAGAGAAAACAAAAGAGCTCTTTGTTCTCTCCTCTTATAAAGGCACTAATCCTATCATGGGAACTACACCTTTATGACCCCATCTAACCTTAACTATCTCCCAAAGGCCCCACCTCCAGAAAAAGTCACATTGGAGGTTAGTGTTTAACATAAATGTGTGGGTAGGGGCACACAATTCTGTTCATGGAGTTAAACATCAGGGTGTCCTGCAATGTGCACATGTCCCACATCTTATAGATTACCTCTATTGTTCCTAGGGCTCATTTTATCCCAGATTCTGCCAACTATACCAAATTGTGGTAGGAAGAAAATACACCACAGAATCACAACTTTAAAAAAAACTGATATCTATATGAAAGAAGAAAGTAAATGTATAACAGTCAGTATTTTTGGATAGGCTTTCTTTTATACAGGTTATAAAATCTGCTTTGTTCCTCAGAAAACTAAAAATGGAACTACCTTTTGACCAGCAATTCCACTGCTGGGATTATACCCTAAGAACCATGAAACACCAATTCAAAAGAACCTATGTACCCCAGTGTTCATAGCAGAACAATTTACAACAGCCAAGTGCTGGAAGCAACCTAAATGCCCACCAGCAAATGAATGGATCAAAAAAATGTGGTACATTTACACAATGAAATACCATGCAGGAAAAAAGAAGGAGCTCCTACCCTTTGTGACAGCTTGGATGGATATGGAGAGCATTGTGCTAAGTGAAATAAGCCAGTCAGTGAAAGACAAATACCATATGATCTCACCCATAAGTGAGACCTAATCAACAAAGCAAACAAGCAAGCAAAATATAACCAGAGACATTGAAATAAAGAACAGACAGTCATCAGAGAGGAGAGGGGAGAGGGATAATAGGGTAAGGGCCATCAAGGAATATGTATAAAGGACACATGGACAAAGCCAAAGGTGGTAGGTTCAAGGGTGGGAGGCAGTGTTGGGTGGGGCAGGTAGTCATGGTGGGGTGAAAATGGAAACAACTGTACTTGAACAACAATAAAAAAAAACAGGGATGGAAAGGCCTTGAGATATTCATGTAAAGGAAAGGATACCTTGTGAACTCAACAGAATACAGAATGGTGCATCTGGTGTTTATAAGTTAGGAAATGTCAAAAAGACTATTTAAGAAGACCTCTAGATGACAGAAGACAATGGTGGCTGCCTTGGTCTGTGTCTCCCAATATTTCCTGCAAAAACAACACAGAATAACAAAACACATTTTTTAATTTTTATTATTATTTTAATTGTTGTTCAAGTACAGTTTTCTGCCTTTTACCCCCATCCCAACCCACCCCCCAGCCCTCCTCACCTGCCTCCCATTTCCATCCCCCCTTGTTATTGTCCATGTGTCCTTTATACTTGTTCCTGCAAACCCTTCCCCTTTTAAAAAAGTAAAAAAACACGCAGTAAACATAACTTGAAGACAGAAAAATCCCCAAAACTCAATATAGCTCTAAGTTAAAAAAAAATACCAAATCCCAGCAAGTAGCCTCTCACACTCATGCTACTCCACAAACATTTGTAATGAGCAAGGGCAGGCTGGAAAAAAATGTAGGGAATAAGGAAGCTAGTAATGGGTGTAAGGTTGATCTAAAATCACTGAAAGAAAGAAGTCCATCACAAGTATAAAAATATATTAGGGAGGAGGAAGATGGTGATGAAGTAGCTGGGAGCTGAGCCTACTTGCTCATGCACCCACTGGGACAGTTAGCTGATCTTCCAAAAAAAAAAAAGTGAACAGTCAACAGAATCTTAGCTGATATGAGGTTTGGAAACCAAAGTGTGCAGAGGACTCTTCAAAATGTATGGTAAGGTGGTTTTATAGATGCAAGGAAAAAGTCCATGGGCATGTCGCCAAAAATGGCACCTGTGGCAGAGACAATATCAGAGGAGAGCCCAGTCAGGGAAAGCAGCCTTGGGCCTCCGTCCCCTTCCATGGCAGAAAATGCATACACCCGTGTGAGGAGCGACATGAATGAACAGAGTCGCCGGGAAAAACAGGCTGCACACACACACGTAGCTGGTGGCCCACCTCAGCTAGGGCAGCAGTCACCAGCCAGCACAATGCCAGAGAGTGGGGATGGGAATTTGGCTGCGTCTGGAGCTGGGAGAAGTCAAGGGCTGTGACTAGCCATGACTGAAATGGATACTTTTTAAATTTTTTAAAAAAATTTGTTGTTCTTGTTCAGTTACAGTTGTCCTGCCTTTTCCCCTGCTTGCTCTCCTCTGCCCCATCCCCCCTACTCCCACAATAATTCCCCTTCATTGTTCATGCATATGAGTCCTCTATTCATGTTCCTTGACTTGCTCCTTCCCCTTCTTTGCCCATTATCCCCCTCCCAATGCTCATCTGGACACTGTCAGTTTGTTCTTTATTTCAATGTCTCTGGTTCTATTTTCCTCATTTGTTTGTTGTGGTCATTAGGTTCCACTTATAGGTGAGATCATATGGTATTTATCTTTTGCCTCCTGGCTTATTTCACTTAGCATAATGCTATACAGTTCCATCCTGTTGTTGCAAAGGGCAAGACCTCCTTTTTTCTTTCTGCTGCATAGTATTCCATTGTGTAAATGTACCACCATTTTTGATCCACTCATACAGATGGGCACTTAGGCTGTTTCCAGCACTTGGCTATTGTAAATAACACTGCTATGAACATTAGGGTGCATAGTTCTTTTGAGTGGCTGTTTAAGGATTCTCAGGATATAAGCACAGCAATGGGATCACTGGATCAAAAGGCATTCCATTTTTAGTTTTCTGAGGAAATTCTATACTGTTTTCCAGAGTGGCTGCACCAGTCTGAATTCTAGGGTTCCCTTTTCTCTACAACCTCACCAGCACTTGTTGTTTGTTGATTTGTTTATGATGGCCATTCTGACCCATGTGAAGTGGTATCTCATTGTGGTTTTAATTTGCATCACTCTGATGGTTACTGATGTTGAGCATTTTTTCATGTGTCTATAGGCCCTCTGTATGTCCTCCTTGGAGAAGAGTCTGTTCAGGTGCTTTACCCATTTTTTATTTGGATTGTTTGTCTTCCTGGTGTGGATTCATGTGAGTTCTTTATATATTTTGGATATCAAACCCTTGTCCAAGGTGTCAGTGGCTAATATGTTTTACCATAGGGTTGTTTTTTTTTTCCCTTTTCATTTTGTTGATGTTTTCTTTAGCTGTGCAAAAGCTTTTTAATTTGATGTAGTCCTATCTGTTTATATATTCTCTTATATTCCTTGGTCTAAGAGATATATTGGTGAAGAAATTGCTGCATGGGATATCGGACATTTGCTTGCCTATGTTCTCCTCTAGGCCTTTTATGGTGCTGTGAATTATATTTAAGTATTTTATCTATCTTGAGTTTATTTTGGTGTATGGTGTAAGTTGGTGGTATAGTTTCATTTTTTTTCACATGTACTTGTCCAGATCTCCCAACACCTTTTATTGAAGAGGCTATTTTTACTCCATGTTATTCTCCAGCACAGTTTTTCATATAGTAATTGACCATACTGACATGGGTTTATTTCTGGGCTCTCTATTCTGTTCCATTGGTCTATGTGTCTATTCTTATACCAGTAGCAGACACTTCTGATTACAGTGGCCTTGTAATATACTTTGATAACAGATATTGTGATCCCTCCTACTTTGTTCTTCTTTCTCAAAATTGATGAGGATACTCAGGGTTATTTATGGTTCCATATAAATTTTTGAAATATTTTTCTGTATCTGAAGTATGTCATTGGTATTTTGATAGAGATTGTGTTGAATCTACAGATTGCTTTGGGTAGTATGGACATGTTAATGATGTTAATTCTTCCAATCCATGAACATGGTATATACTTCCATTTATTTGTGTTTTCTTTAATTTCTTTCTTCAGCATTGTGTAGTTTTCTTGCTACAGGTCTTTTACCTCTTTGGTTAAGTTTATTCTTAAGTATTTTATTTTTCTTGTTGCTATAGTAAATGGGATTTTCCCCCTATTTTCTATTTCTGATGTTTCATTGTATACCAAAATACCTTCAATTGCTGAAAATTGACTTTGTATCCTGGTGTTTTGCCAATTCATTTATTAGGTCAAGTGGATTTTGGTGGAGTCTATAGGGTTTTCTATGTACACTATCATGTCATCTGCAAAGAGTGACAGTTTTATTTCCTCCTTTCCAATTTGGATGTCTTTTATTTCTTTTTCTTGGCTGATCGCTGTGGCTAGGACTTCCAATACTATGCTGAATAGGAGTGGTGAAAGTGAACACCCTTGTCTTGTTCCTGGTCTTAATGGGAAAGCTTTATTTTTTGCCCATTGGGTATGATGTTGACTATAGGTTTCTCACATGTGCCTTTATTATGCTGAGGTATGTTCCCTCTAGTCTCCCTTGGTGGAGTGCTTTTATCATAAATGGATACTGTACTTTATCAAATGCTTTTTCAGAATCTATTGATATGATCATGTGATTTTTGTCTTTCATTTGTTTTTATGTGGTATATTCCATGTATTGATTTGCAAATATATCAGCCTTGAATTCCTGGGATATATCCCACTTGATCATGGTGTATGATCTTTTTAATGTATTGCTGTATGCAATTTGCCAATATCATGCTGAGAATTTTAGCATCTATCTTCATTAGCAATATTGGCCTGTAGTCTTCTTTCTCAGTTGTGTCTTTATTTGGTTTTGGAATTAGAATAATGCTGGCCTCATAAAAAGAGTTTGGGAGTCTTCTTTGTTCTTGAATTTTTGGGGGATAATTTAAGAAAGATAGGAGTTAGCTCTTATCTAAATGTTTGGTAAAATTCACCTTTAAAGCCATCTGGTCTAGGCAGGAGTTTTTATTATTATTATTATTACTGCTTCAGTTTCACTAGCTGTTATCAGTCTGTTCAGGCTTTCTGATTCTTCTTGATTCAGTTTTGGAAGATTATATGTTTCTAGAAATTGTTAATTTCAACCAGGTTTTCAAATTTCTTGGCACATAGTTGTTTGCAGTAATTTCTTACAATCTTTTGTATTTCTGTGGTATCAGTTGTAATTTCTCCTCTTGCATTTCTGATTTTGTTTATTGGGGTCCTCTCTTTTTATCTTGATGTGTTCAGTTAAAGACTTGTCAATTTTGTTAATCTTTTCAAAGAACAATCTCCTAGATTTATTAATTCTTTGAGGTTTTCTCTATATCATTTACTTCTGCTCTGATCTTGATTATTTCCTTCCTTCTACTCTCTCTGGGCTTTGTTGTTGTTCCTCTTGTTCTTGTAGATGTAGGGTCAGGTCATTTATTTGAAAATTTTCTGTTCTTCTCAGGTAGGCCACTATTGCTATGAACTTCCCTCTCAAGACTGCCCTCGCTGCGTCCCATACCTTTTGGGATGTTGTATGTTCATTTTCACTTGTTTCCAGACGTTTTTATATCTTCCTTGATCTCATTGTTAATCCATTCATTATTTAATAGCATGTTATTCAGTCTCCATGAATTTGAATATTTTTGGGTTTTTTCCTTGAGGTTAGTTTCTAGTTTCAAGCCACTGTGATCCCAGAAGATGCTTGATATGATTTCAATTTTTTTTGAGTTTGTTGAGGCTTGTTTTGTGATTTGTCATGTGGTTTATATTTGAAAATGTTCCATGAGCATTTGAAAAGAATGTATATTTTGCTTCTTTGGAGTGAAATGTTCTGTAATTATCAATTAAGTCCATTTTATCCATAGTTTTGTTCAATGCCACAATATCCTTGCTGAATCTTTGTTTGGAAGACCTATCCATTTTTGAAAGTGGGGTGTAAAAATACCCTACTATGAGTGTATCAGTGTCAATACCTTTCTTAATGTCCTCCAAGATTTTATATATATATAAAAATTATATATAATAAATTATATATTATTTATAAAATAAGTTAGACATTATATAGCATTCTATCTATATCTATATATCTATATCTATATCTCCTATGTTTGGTGTATATATGTTTACAAGGGTTATAGCTTCTTGATGGATTGTTCCCTTAAGGATTTTATAGTGTCCTCCTTTTTTTCTTTTTAGAGCTTTTGTTTTGAAATCTATTTTGTCTGATATAAGTATTGTTACCCCAGCTTTTTCTCATGTCTGTGTACTTACAAATTTTTTTCTATCCTTTCACTTTCAGTCTGTGTAAACCTTTTGTTCTGAGGTAGGTCTCTTGTAGGCAGCATATATCCGGGTTCATGTTTTCTTATCCATTCAGTTACCCTATGTATTTTGATTGGAGCATTTAATCCATTTACATTTAAGGTTATTTTTGATAGGTACTGATTAATTGCCATTTTTCTCTTTGTTCTTGTGTTCCTTTCTCTCTCTTTTCCCTCATCTTCTTAAAGCAGTCCCATTAGCATCACTTGCAATCTGGTTTGGCGAACACATGTTCTTTAGCTTTTTGTATGGGAAGCTCTCTATTTTGCCTTCCATTTTAAATGAGAATATTGCTGGGTAGAGTTGTCTTGGTTGCAGACCTTTGTTTTTCATTACTTGGAATATTTCTTGCCATTCCCTTCTAGATTTTAGTGTTTCTGTTGAGAAGTCAGCTGCTAGCCTTATCATGGTGCCCTTGTATTTACTATTTCTCCCATGCTGCCTTTAAGATGCTTTGTCTTTAAATTTTGCCATTTTTATTACGATGTGCCTTAGAGTTGATCTCTTTGGGTTCATCTTGATTGGGACCCTCTGTGCTTCCTGGATTTGCATGACTTTTTCTCTCATCAAGTTAGGGAATTTTTCCATCATTATTTTTTTTCAAACGGGTTTTCTATTCCTCGCTCCTTTTCTTCTCTTTCTGGTATTCCTATGATACAGATATTATTATGTTTCATGTTGTCCTACAGGTCCCTTAAACTCTATATACATTACTTTTCAGTATTTTTGTATTTTGTTGCTCTGTATGGGATTTTTTTCTACCTTGTCTTCCAGCTCTCTGATTTAATTCTCTGCTTCATCCAGCCTGCTTTTAATTCTTTCTGTGTTCTTCATCTCAGATATTGTATTCTTCATTTGTTTCTGGTTCTTATTGATAGTTTCTATGTCTCTTTCATGCTACTGTAGTTCATGCTACTGTAAGTTCCTTGAAGCTTCCCTGGAGTTCTTTGTAGTTCTCACTGAACTCATTGAGCTTCCTTTTTTAAAAATTAATTTTGTATATATTTTATTGATTATGCTATTACAGTTGTCTCATTATTTTCTTCTCCTTTATTCCCATCTGCTCTATACCCCCCATCCACTAGCATCCCCCAAAACTAGTTCATGTCCATGGGTCATACATATAAGTTCCTTGGCTTCTCAATTTCCCATATTATTCTTACCCTTCCCCTGTCAATTTTATACCTAGCAGTTATGCTTCTTATGCCCTGTACCTTTCTCCTCATTCTCTTTCCTCTTCCTCCCCATGGATAACCCTCAATGTGATCTCCATTTCTGTGATTCTGTTCCTGTTCTAGTTGTTTGTTTAGTTTGTGTGGTTTTGTTTTAGGTTCAGTTGTTGATAATTGTGAGTTGGTTGTCATTTTACTGTTAATAGTTTTGGTCTTCTTTTTCTAAGTCCCTTTAACATTTCATATAATAAGGGCTTGGTGATGATGAACTCCTTTAACTTGACCTTAACTGGGAATCACTTTATCTGTCCTTCCATTCTAAATGATAGCTTTGGTGGGTAGAGTAATCTTGGATGTAGGTCCTTGCCTTTCATGACTTTGAATACTTCTCTCCAGCCCCTTCTTGCTTGCAAGGTTTCTTATGAGAAATCGGCTGATAATCTTATAGTAACTCCTTTGTAGGTAACTGTCTCTTTTTCTCTTGCTGCATTTAAGATTCTCTCCTGCCCTGGCTGGCATAGCTCAGTGGATTGAGCGCAGGCTGTGAACCAAAGTGTTGCAGGTTTGATTCCCAGTCAGGGTACATGCCTGGGTTATAGGCCACGACCCCCAGCAACCACACATTGATGTTTCTCTCTCTCTCTTTCTCCCTCCCTTCCCTCTCTAAAAATAAATAAATAAAATCTTTTTTAAAAGATTCTCTCCTTATCTTTAATCTTGGGTAACTTAATGATGATGTGTCTTGGTGTGTGCTTCCTTGGGTCCAACTTCTTTGGGACCCTCTGAGCTACCTGGTCTTCCTGGAAGTCTATTTCCTTTGCCAGATTAGGGAAGCTCTCCATCATTCTTTTTTCAAATAACTTTTTGATTTCTTGGTCTTCATCTTCTCCTTTTGGCACCCTTGTGATTCAGATGTTGGGACATTTAAAATTATCCCAGAGGTTCCTAAGCCTCTCCTCATTTTTCTGAATTCTTGTTTCTTCATTCTGTTCTAGTTCACTATTTATTTCTTCTTTCTGTTGTAAACCATTGATTTGAGTCCTAGTTTCCTTCCCATCACTGTTGGTTCCCTGTCCATTTTTATTTATTTAACATTGCATAGACTTCACTATTTCCTGTATTTTCAACCATGCTCAACCATTTCTGTGAGCATCCTGATTACCAGTGTTTTGAACTCTGCCTCTGATAGGTTGTCTATCTCTGCATCACTTAGTTGTATTTTTTCTGAAGCTTTGATCTGTTCTTTCTTTTGAGCTTTCTATATATTTTTTGTCTCAGCGTGCCTGTTACATAGTATGGGATGGAGCCTTAGATATTTGCCAGGGCAGGGCAAACCAAGTTGCTGTGTTGTGGCACTGTTTGTGGGGGAGGGGTCTGAGAGGGAACAATGCTGCTTGCTTGGCTCTCAGCCAGCTTTCAGTCACTTCCTTTGCTATCCACAAGGAAATTGGGCTTTTTTGGTGCTAATTCCTTCATGCATGGGTTTGTGTGCATTGTAGAACCATGTGGGTCTCTCCAAGAACCTGTCCTGTGAGACTGAGAGTTTTTCCCACTGCCACAACTCCCAGAGGTTCTCTTGGTCACAAGTTTTGAGGTTTTATTTCCCTGAACTGGAATGCTGGGTACACAGTTTGTCTCACTCCCCAGTTGTTCCTCCCAGTTTATCTGCTCACAAATGTGAGACTGCCTGGTCTGCCAGCTGCCACCCCACCCAGCCCTCCAGCTGCCACCTTGCCACAAGTCCTCTCCACCCCAGCTTTCTGTCTCCATCCCTCCTACCAGTCTCAATTAATGCTTCTTTTTTAACTTCTTGGTTGTTGGACTTCCTTACAGTTCAATTTTTGGGCAGTTCTGGTTACTTTTTGTTTTTAAATTTGTTGTCCTTCTTTTGGTTTTGCAAGTAAGCAATGTGTATGTGCCTAAACTTTGTGTATCACCTCCATCTTGGCCAGAAGTCCCTATCATTGATGTTCCTAATAACCATTATTTTGAACTCAATGTCTGATATTTCATTTAACACTGTTTCTGGGGATTACTATTTCATTTTTATTGTGGGGTGTTTCATTGTCTCCCCATTTTAGGGGAGATTCTTCTTGTTTGTTTCTGCTTCTTACATTGACCTGGTTTGACTCCCTGAGTTTGCGGTGTGAACTTCTATGGTAGGAGCCCTGTGTGATTCAGTGAAGCAGTATCCTTGATCTCCTGAACTTGATGCTCTTGGGATGCCTCTCATGCCATTTATGTTGACTCTCTGGATGTAATCGGGTTTTGAGTGCTGTTGGTCATTCTTTTGTGGGCCCTTCCCTCTGGCTGGCTGATGGAAAGCCACTTTGCCTACCATGTATTGTATGTCATTGTGAAGGTAATGCCAGAAAAAAACTATACAGCCCAGGAAACACCCCATACCTGTAAAATTAACCCCCATCCATAATCACACTATTGACAGCAAATGAGCCAGTATTAATAATCATTTAAAGATATTAAGACTATTATAAGAAAGGACAAATGAATATGAGGTGACTAATGAAAGAACTATGATTTTGACAATGTATAGGGAGGAGCAATAATAAGAGTAGGAAATCTGGGCAAGACAAAGAAAAAAAGGAAGTAAAATTTACATCATAAATAAAAAACAAAATGAAGAAGGTGTAATGGAGCAAGAGAAGGGAAGCATAAAGTTTAAAATTTTTAAAAAGTATAGTGAGAGCAGAAAAGAAAAAGAACATAAATAAATAAATAAATAAATAAAGGAACCAAATTGAAGAAAAAGATCTACCACAGCACTATTAACAACAAGTGAGCTAAGATTCATATAGGTGGGATGGGAATGAAAAGGAAAAAAAGAAAGAAAAGCTTAAGAGATGTCTAAAGGAAAAGGAAGTGATTTTGAAATGACGGAGAGGGATACTAAGAGTGAGGAATGAAAACCACACTAAGACAGAGAAAAGTTAAAATTTGATATGAAAAAAAAAAGGCAGGAGGAAGGCAGTTGGAGTAGATGAGAGAATGGTAAAATTTGAGATTTGAAATACCAAAATAGTGAAAATCAAGAGATAAAATTGCAGAAATGCAACAATGATACCCTATCCATGACCAATGAGCAAAGAATGATAAAGGTGGAGAGAGAACAAGGGCATTTTAAGAGTGATAAAAAGAATATGAGGTAACCAATGGCAAAGAAAATGGTTTTGAGAGGCTGGAGTGGGGAGAAATAGTAAGAGTGCAAAATGGAAACAAGTGATAGCAAGAGAGAAAACAAAATTTTAAATGAAAATAACAACAGGAAAGAAGAAAGTATAATGGGGTAAGAGAAGGGAGAAGCAAAATATGAGATTTGAAGTACTCTATAATATAAAATGTAGTGACTTCACATGCACAAACTTGAAGGACAAGAAATGAATGTTAAAAAGCTATGCAAGAGAGAAAACATCACAAATCATGAAGAGCATGGGGGAATTTGTCTCGGTAGCATCTAGTATTTACCACTGTATTTTCTTTCTGGATATGCCTCTGGTGATGTTAGATGGTGACCCCCTCTAGCCTTAGGGAGCCTGTTCGAGACTACCAGGGACCCACAGCCTATGGCTGACTCCTTCAGTTGTTAATCTAGTCACTCTGCACTCAGTAGTCAGGCTTAAGCACCACAGGGAAGGACATAATCTTTCCTGGGGTTGGGGCTATTGCTTCCCTTCATACTGATGCCACTTAGAGGGGAGTGGTTTGCCTGAGCAAGATGGTTCCTGCAGTATGGGGGTGACTCAGCACATGGATCCTCATGACTGCTCCCTCAGTTCTCTCTACAAAGCCACCATCCCCAATCTCTCTTCAAGTGTCTCTAGTCCACTCTGCCCCTCCCCCTTTGCCAGAGCCCAGGGTAAGTGGCTGCAAAGAAATGTTAGTCATTGGCCCTTTAAAAGGCTCTCTATGACTCCAGCCATCTGTCTCTAGCAGAGAGAAACCCTGCCACTTTTCACAGCTGGATGTTATCTGGGTTCTTTACAGACTCGGTGCTGTGGACTGGGGAGCCTGGCTTGAGGTTTAGACCCCACACTTCTCAGGGGAACCCCCCTGGCTGCTAAAATATTCCTCCAGCACTTCAACTGCCACCCCTGGAAGGCCAATCAGCCCTCTCATGCCTCCTCTGCACTCCATACCCATCACATTGCAGTGAAGCTGTTTCATTTGTCTTTCCATGGTTATAAGGCTTCTTTCCTGCTGTTGTTCAGTTATTCATGCTGGATGACCTCTCTACAATTTAGTTGTAATTACAGATTCGTCCTGGGTGGAAGTTACTCTTCTGCCATCTTGGATCTCCTTATCCCATGGTGATTATTTTTTATAATTACTATCTCTCTGCAGAAATTGCCTATTCTTTTTCTTTTATTTGTCTACCTTTTTTATTACATCTTTACAAAAATGTTTTATCCTCACCCAAGGGCATTTATTTTTTCCATTGCTGAGAGGGCGGGCGGGGGTGGGGGGAGAATGAAAGAGAGAGAACCATTGATGTGAGAGAGAAGCAACATTGGTAGCCTCCCTTACTTACATGCCCAGACTGGGGATCATTGCCTGGGGATCGTACACATTCAGACCAGGTTTGCATGTGCCCATGCCTGGACCATGAACAAACCTGCAACCTACATATGTATGTGCCCTGCCTGGGAATCAAACCCACAATCTTTTAGTTATGGGACACAATGAATCAGAGAGCCTGATGAGACAATCTGAGTTCAGGGTACTTTAGGATGAGTGGCTTGGTAACAAAGATGCATAGGGTGAATGAGGCAGGCAGGCAGACCTCAATGCTCACCATGATGTATAGTTAAGGTGGAACACATACTTCTGCATATAACTTTACCACCTCCTAACACCCACTGAAAGTACCATTAACTGATATTTGAAAAGATTGAAAAAGCAGGAAAGATAACTACATTTTCAATGCTTAAAAACAGATGGATGAGTAGTAATTGACTTAGCAGACCCAAGGAGGCCACAGACTAGGAATCCTAAGCCCTAAGTAGGAAAAGCCAAAAATCATCCTCATTTATTACCACCCTTACGCCTCCAGAAAAATCTTCAAAGTCTGCAAAAGTTAACTCTGGAAATGGAGATGAGGGGATCGGCACCAAAATAATGAGGGTTGTTTGAAAATTGTTTAAAAAGTATAAGCATTTCCAAATCCCCTTGCTGAGGGTCTGAGGGTCTGGCCTTTTCCTGACCTAACAGAAGACTGGAGTATCATTCCCTGGAGAGAGTAAAGCAAAGGGACTCTGAACTGGGAGTTCCCAAACCCAGTGGAGGGCTAGAACATCATATTGAAAACAGGGTTTAAGTGGAGGTATATATCCTGAAAGCTATAAACTCCCAGTCTTCTCCAACTCTGACCCTAAAATTCTGACAACTTCAAGAGTCCTCTGTGGGCCGTCTGACCAACTCAAGAGAAAAGTAATTAAGGATATTGACACTCAAGCATTTTCCAAAAGAATCCAGCTAGATTACTCTACAATGAGGTTCATAGTTTGATACTGCAAGGTGGAGGACGAGAAAGAGACCAATCTAGTTGAAGATATTTATTTTTAGAATGGGAAGGGAGACCTGAGCATGTTTGTTACTGCAGGGAATTGAGCCAGTCAAAAAAGAGGTGGTGACTAGAGATTCTGGAAGAGAAGGTAATTGATGGAGTGAGGTACCTGGGGAGGCAGGATGGGATAGAATCAAAAGCATAAATAGAAGTGATAGCTTGAAGCAGAATGAAGAACACTTTTAGCCCCCACTGTGACAGGATGAGAAGAAATAAGATTTGGATGAAGATTCAATCCAACCATTATTATTTGGCAACTGGTATATCTAATGCATTCTGCTAGGTACCATTCATTCATCCACCCACTCATTCACCCAACATTTTTTGGAGCAACTACTGTGTTCCAGGCTGTTCAAGACACGATTAACCAGACAAGATGCCAGTCCTCTAGGAGAGCTCACAGTCATGGGGTGAAAGCAGACCTACAACAGAAGGCAATAACCACTGTGAAAACTGAGCACAGGATGCTGTGGGAGCACAGAACAAAGGAATTGGAGTAAAGTGAATTTTAAAAGTATGAAAATGCCTATAGAATAATGCATAGACTACTCTGTGGGTTCAAGGACAGAGAAATCTCATCTAGCATGGCTGATCCACACAGGCTTCATCTTGTGGTGTTGGGAGATTGTGTATGCCCACCAGGAGGTGGAAACAAATGCAAAGATCCAGAGTCAGGAAATTGCTAGAGGACATGTTCAGGGAAGAAAGAGACAGGCCCTGGTCAAGCACAAAATATTCCAAGGGAAGTAGTGGGAGGGACACCTGGAAAACAGGAATAAGATGAGATACAAAAGTGTCATTGAGGCAAAATCACAAAATGCAACCAGGTTAAACTAATGGATTGTGTGAAAAAACAAAACACACTAGACTGGGAAATGAGGAACCTGGTGTCATTCTAGGTCCAGTTCTGCCACAAACTTGCTTTTGGTATGGTGTGTGGTGACTCAATGACTCTGAACACTGGTTTCTCCATCTGTCAACTGGTAGCAACAATACCTTCGCTGCCTATCTCCTGGGGTTGTTGTGAGAAGCATATGAGTCAGTGCACATGAAAACATCTTTTAACAAATATTTAAAGTTGTGATGCACACAAGTAAAGGCTTATTATTGAGGAAACACTTGTTTTAGGAATGTGTCATCAACTGAATAACAACAGGAGAAAAAATTACTGAAATACTCTGCTATAAGGGTCTAACAAGTTTCCAAGATTAGTCCTTATGTAACATGGTGAATGAATCAACAAACTCCTATCAATTGGGAACTTCTACACATAAAATTTATAGACAATAAAAATAGATTTGTACTGTCCTGGTAGCCTACCAACAATTGTAAAACAGAAATTATTCTTTTAGAAATGTAACAACTTAAGAGAACAGATAAAAATATGCAAGTTTCCAGTGTTTTTCATTCACTGACTACTCTGCTGTACACAGTAAGGTGAGACAAGTACAATTTCTGCCCTGAAGGAGATCACATTTTACCATGGGAGACATACTTATTAACAGACAATTGTAATACCAGGTAGTTACAAGGGATCTGTGGGAGTTCAGAACAAGAGTACCTAAACCAGTCTTTTGCAGCAGAAGTTATTTATATTAATATGAAGTGGTACCACTGCCCCAATTCTACAGAGTAGAAACTGAGACTTAGCAAGTGACAGAGCCAGTCCTGTAACCCAGATCATTTAACTCTGGGGCTTTTTCTGCCTCAACAAGCTGCCTCTTTTATTTTGTACATACATCAAGCCTATTCATGAAAAATGTTGTCCATTATCACAGTCCTCTTCCAGAAATTTAGTGGGAGCTTCTCAGTGCTGTGTGAGTTATAAAGAGGAACATAATTTCCATTTCTGGAAATCTTGCATACTAGGTACCTAAAAGTCCTCCTGCTACAAAGTGCCTTAAAAGGCTCGATAAGTTTTAATAAATATCTCCTTTGATGCAAAAGATGAGTTTGTCATGGAAGGTAACTCTCAGGTGTCAGAAAACAAAGAAAAACTTAAACAGCAGATCAATGGGCATTTGAATTTACATTAGGCAGGTAGGACTTAATGACCACTAGGGAAAGGAGAAAAGCCTTGGCACTTGACAAAGGCCACACAGTCAATTAAAGGATGCACTAAAAAAAAATTGCCCATCACCATGGGGAGATTAAAAGGGAGTTTGGTCTCTTGATGAGTTCTGGTGGAAGATAATAAAGGCTCCCACTGATAATTTGTAATTCTAGGGCTATTCTCATGCAGTTTGAGGATTGAAATTAATACCTCTTGTTTACTCAAAGAAACCACAAACATTTCATTGCAAACAACTAATGCAAAAAAAATACTATGTAAAGATACCCCAGGTCTCCTGGCAGAAGCAAACACACCTCTCTGGGGAGACACATCCTCAGTTCAGACCTCACAGATATCCCACAGATGAAGCTCTGCTGAGAAATCCCTAAAATCACAATCAAAATTGTAAAACACATAAGGAAAATACCTTCTGTGATTGTTAGCAATCATGAGCATGATTAGACCACCAAGAACTTCAGATAACAGAACTAACAGAGAGTATAAAATAAGTTTGTTTAAGATACTTAGGAAAAAAAATAAGAAAAGAACAAGATTCTGTGGGAAAAAAGAAAAGACTCAATGGAATACTATTCAGCTATAAAGAAGGAAAAATTACCCTTTATAGCAGCATAAATGGACATGGAGAAGTAAACAAGAGAAAGACAAATACCATATGATTTTACTTGTATATGGAATCTAGTGAAAAAAACTGAAATAACAAGGAAAATAGAGACAGACTCTTAGATAGAGAGCAGGGTGACAGTTCTTGGGGATAGGTAGGGGATGGGGGGATAAAGCAAAAAGGAAAAAAAGACTCATAGACATGGACAACAGTGTGGTGATTGCAGCGGGGAAAGGGTGGGTGGAGGTGGAAGAGTGTATAAAGAGGATAAAGGGTAATGGGAAAAAACAATAAAAATAAAATATTTTTAAAAAAGAAAAAAAAATAAGAGGCTGGGTTTTTTCTTAAAAGGGCCAAATGGAACTTCTAGAAATTCAAAACATATCCAATAATATCAAAAGCTCAGGAAAGGGGTTTAAAAGCAGACTTATCTGCTTTGGTGAACTAGAAGATAGAGCTAAAGAAATTATTCAGGACTCAACTAGGAGAGATAGCAAATGTATAAAAGATTAAGAAATATGGGTGGGGGATGCTAAGGTCCAAAGATAGCTAACTGGAATGACAAATAGGAGAATAGGGAGAAGGTATAAACCAATATTCAAAGGGATACTGGCTGGAAATTTTACCAATATGATAAAAGACAGGATTCCTCATGTTTTGAAAGCACAAGCCACACACAGAAACAATAAAAACAAAACATGAGGAAATTACAGGCAAACAAAGAAAAGGGGAAAGATCTTAAAAGCAAACTTGAAAGAAAAGAAACTTTTTCTTAAATTATGATTTAATTGATAATAAATTGACAAAAGATTTCTCACCAGCCATAATAAAATAAAATTCATATTACTAAAGCATCTAGGAGAAAAAAAATAGCAAGGAATGTCAAACCTAACAAAACTACCCATCAAAGATGAAGGTGAAGTACAAATATTCTTATAAACAACAATTGAGAAGGTCGACTACATGCAAACCCTCACTAAAAGAACACCTTTAAAGAAGTTCTTCCATTTAGGCAAATTGAACATAGAATAAAGAAGTAAGATGTGACAGAGGAATGGTGAACAAAGAAATTAGAAGCCATGGTTATGAGTCTAAAAAGAATAAACTGTTTAAAACAGTATAACTGACAAAATTATAACTAAATGCTGGACAACACTGACTTTTAGCATAGTCTTTGTATTTGGGATGAAACTGGAGATGATGGTTAACTTTATACTTGATGAAATGATAAAAATATTAAGGAACCTGATAATCTCCAATCCATTAGTGTCCCACATATGAAAGACTAGAAATCCAAAATTTGTCTAAAATTAATTAACTAAAAGTAAACCAGAATGAATCCCAGTACAAAATAACTATTCAAAACCAAAAGAAATTTCTTTGTAAAACATGGTGTAGTGAAGAAAGAGCAAAGAATCTCCCTTCCCCCATCATACTTAACAGATGAATAAAAAATGGTAAAGGGCAACAGGAAAAGAAAAGGAAAGGGGAAAGGGAGCAATGGAGGAAGGAAAGGAGGGAGAAAGGAAGGAAATTGTCTTCAAAGGAATTTTTAAAAAAAGATTCCTGTGAGGGAATGATTTGTTTACTATACTTTGTGTTCCACCCTCATACCCCAGAAGCAATCCTGAGGGTGGAAAATAAGAATAAGTTAAATTTTGTGAATGAAATTTAATATTCTTTAACTTGAAAACATGGACTGATGGAATATGTAGAAAAAAAATCAACTAAATACCTTTGTGAGCAAAAACCCCAAATTGCAATGGTTATATTTCACCAGCAGTAGGAAGGCTTCCAATCCTTTGCATTTTCCAATGTATTGTGCTAACTTGGGTAAATAAGCCAAAACCCTAGGAGTAGGCGAAGAGTTTGATAGTTACTCAAGAAGTTTAACATAATCATTTCTTGACTGAAATACTGCAGCAACTTTCAAACTCCAATCTCAATCCTCTATTCTATCTCCACACAGCTGCCAGAACAATCTCAATGGAAACAAATCAGGCCATCCCACTCCAGAGCTTAATGACCTTAGTGGGCTCACAATAGCCTACAAGGTATTCCAAAACCTGAGCATAGCTTCCAAAAACCTCAAAGTCTTGGATCCTGCCAGCCCCTCCTCCAGCCACGTCAACCACCAGTCCCCCATCGGCACCCTGCTCTCCAGCCTCAGTAAAATAATTGCACGTTCCCCCCAACGCCTTAGCCTTTCATCAGACTACAGATCCCTACACACACACACACACACACACACACACTCTCACACACACACTCACACACTTACCCTCAAGCAGCTTCCCTGACCCAACCTATGCTTTCAACAAAAAATTTATGGACCACTCACTGTACACTGTGACCATGAGTGTAACATATTTAAATCAAATAATGTAATACACTATATTAATAGAGTGCAGGGAGATGGGGGACCTCATGATCAACTCATAGATGTAGGGGAAAGGGAAGCTTCTGAGAAAATCCAACACCATTTCATGAAAACAAACTCAACAAAATAGGAATAGAAGGGAACTTCTTCAACCTGATAAAGGGCATCTATGAAAAACCCACAGATAATACCATTCATAACAGTGAAAGACTGGGTGCTTTACCCCTAGCATCAAGAAGAAGACAAGAATGTTGTTCTTTATGATCTCACCTTTAACAGGACCCTAATCAACAAAACAAAGAAACAAGCAAAATATAACCAAAGACACTGAAATAGAGAACAGGCTGACAGTGTTCAGAGGGGAGAGGGGAGGGAATTTCAGGGGAATTTCAGGGGGAAAGGGGAAGGTTTTACAGGAACAAGTATAAAGGATGCATGGACAAAAACTAGGGGCGGGTGGAAATGGGAGGGAGATGGGGAGGGCTGGGGGGGGTGGGCTGGGATGGGAGTAAAAGAAAATTGTACTTGAACAATAATTAAAATAAAATTATTTTTTTTGAAAAAGAGTGTTGTTCTTGACACCCTATGCAACATTGTAATCGACATTCCAGTCAGGCCAAAGAGGCAGGGCAAATAAATAAAAAGGCATCCCAATTGGAAAGGAACAAGTAAAACTATCCCTGTTTGTAGATGACATATTTGTGTATATAAATGGGTGTGTGTATACACATATACAACACTAAAGAACACACCAGAAACACAGCAACCTATTCAAGTATGCAGTAAGCATTCAGCAGAGTTGCAGGATCCCAGATCAATGTGCAACCATCGGTTGTATTTGTATACACTAGCATGGAACAATCCAAAAAATGAGGTTAAGAAAATAATTGCTTTTACAGTATCATCCAAAAGAATAAAATACTGAGGAATAAATTTAACAAAAGACATGTAAGACGTGTACCCTGAAAGCTGCAAAACATTGCAGAGGGAAATTAAAAAGGACTGAGATAAATGGGAAGTCATCCCATGTTAGTAGATTGAACATTTAATATGGCTAAGATGACCATAGTCCCCAAGGCAACATACAGATTCAGTGCCATGCCTGTTACAATCTAACCTGGCGTCTTTGTAAAAACCTGAAATTCACATGGAAATGCAAGGGATGCAGACAGCCAAAACAATCTCAAAAATGAAGAACAAAGTTGGAGGATTCTCACTTCCCAATTTCAATGCTTACTGCAAAGCTATCCTAAAAAAGTGTGGCACTGGAATAATGAGTATAGGCCAATGTTTTAGAATTTGGAGTCAGAAATAAGTCCCATATATCAATAAATAGTTGATTTGCAATATGGTTGCCAACACCGTTCAGTGGCTGAATGAAAAATCTCTTCCACAAAAACTGTTAGGATGACTGGATATCCACACACATAAGGATGAGTATGGACCCCAATCTCACACCATGTACAGATATGAACTCGGATGGATCACAGACCAAAAGGTAAAGACAGAAACTATAAAACTCTTGGAATAAAAACATAGATGCAAGTCCCCATGACCTTGCAGTGGGCAACAGTTACAAAACATGAGAGCAAAAGCATGGCCACAAAAGACAGAGCAAAAAAAAAGAGAAATTGTATGCCATCCCAATTAAGCACTTTGGTGCATCAAAGGACTCTATCTAGGAAGTGAAAGGACAACCTATAGGATGGGAGAAACATTTGCAAATCATATATCTGATAATGGCCTATTTACCAGCATGCATAAAGAACTCTCATGACAGAAAGGCAAGCAACCCGCAACCCAGTTTTTAGGACATGGGCTAAGGACTTGCAAGTACATCTGTTTCCTCCAAGGCAGATGTACAAATGGCCAAGAGACACGTGAAAAGATGATCGACATTATTAGCCATTAGGGAAATGCAAATCAAAACCATGAGATCCACTTTCCACCCCCCCTAGGATGACTATTATCAGCAAGGCAACAGGAAAATAAGTTTTGGTGAGGATGTGGAGAAAGTGAGACCTTCATACACTGTTGTTGGGAGTGCAAAATGGCACTGCCACTGTGGAAATCAGCTGGCCGGTTCCTCAGTACGTTAAACATAGAATTACCTTTTGGCCTGGCAATTCCACTGCTAGATATATACCCAGAAGAACTGAAAACAGGTGTTCAAACAGGAGCCTGTACAGGAATGTTCACCACAGCGCTAGTCACAACAGCCAGAAGGTGAAAATCACCCAAATGCCCGTCAACTGATGAACGGGTGCACAACGCGTCGTCCACCCACGCAATGGAAGACTCAGGTGCTGATGCGTGCTGGCATGTGAGTGAACCATGACGAGAACGTTATGCTAAGTGAAAGCAGCCAGACACAAAAGGCCACCTACTCATTGTATGATGGCATCTCTGGAAGTCTCTGGAGTAGCCACACCTCTATGTACAGGAAGAAGGCTCCTATTAGCCTGGGTTCTGGGGGAGAGGAGAGGTTGTTGGCCTGGGGAGCGGGGCAGGGGGCGGGCAGCGGGGAACGACTGCCTGATGGGTACAGGGGTTTCTTTTTGGGTGGCCCCAGTGTTGTGGAAGTAGACAGTTGTGATGGCCGTCCGACACCACGCAGTGTTTACCCGGTGCCACGGGACCATACGCGTCTGTTGCTTTTTCCATACAACGTTCCTGTCCAGTGGAAAGAGAGAGCTCCGTCGAAGGGAGGGCCCGGTGGGCCGCGTGCCCGGGGCGCCGCCAGCGCCTCTCTTGGCAGGCCCAGGCCCTCCGGGGGCCAATGGGAAAGCGGTGACCTCATGGAACGCCTGTGTCACACACCGTGCGCCTCCACCAACCAGGGGCCGGTCTGTGGTTGCTAGGATACGCAGTAGGAACCTGTGTACCAGCCATCTAGGGAGGTTGGGACCAACTGCCCAATCTCACCTTGCCGCACCTTGCCGCACCTTGCCGCACCTTGCCGCACCTTGCCGTGCCCCGCAGCACCCCGCAGCGCACTGCAGAGCTACGCCGGTGGGACCAAGAGCGCCCAACGCCCAGCATGCCTGGTCGAAGGAGCCGTAGGGGGTCGTCCGGTACCGGTCACCGTCGCCAGAGGCGGACCCGCACCCGCACCGCCAGAGCTGAGCTGCTTTTCTCGGTCAGCCACCTGGAGCGCCTCCTGCGCGAAGGCCACTACGCCCAGCATCTGACCCCATCTGCACCCGTGTTCCTTGCGGCCATCGTGCAGTACCTGACCGCCACGGTCCTGCAGCTGGCCGGGAACGAGGCCCAGAGAAGCGGCTGCAGGCGCATCACCCCACAGCTCGTGGACATGGCCATCCACAACAACGCTCTGCTCAGTGTCTTCTTTGGGAACACCACTATTTCCCAAGTGGCCCCGGGCTGGCACTAGCTGCCCAACAGGACATGGCTTCTCCGGGCCTCAGCCCCAGGGCGTCAGGCCTGTTCGCAGCCCAAGTAGCCCGTGCCTGCCTGGTGCCTTGGGCAAAGTCATTGAAAATAAACTGCTTACACTTGAAAGAAACCCATGTGCCTGCTTCGGTCACTGTGTCTGCGTGGTGGTTGAGGGCCTGAACTCCTTGGAGGGATCGGGGGGGGTGGTGTCTGCTGGTGGGTGAGGGTGGAATCAGGGATGGCGAGAGGAGCGGCCTCTGGGGCTGACGGTGCAGGCCGTGGCCCTGGGTGGGAGAGGCTGCCTGAGATGGCTGTGAGGATGGGGCGAGGAAGACTCCCCCACGGCCTCTGAGCAAGTCAAAGCCCATCAAAGCCCCCCCCGAAGGATGGTATTCATTGGGGTGGAGTACCCAGACCGTGACTAAGGCATCGGGATAAGGTGACTGTGTCATGCCAACTCGGGTGCTGGATGGAGGAGGGGACAAAGGGGTTGGCATGGACTCCAGTGGGGCAGTGGATGGAAGGGAAGATTGAGGAGTGGGGGTGGAAGGCAATCAAGACAGATGCAAAATCGGAATGACGGTGACGTGGGATCACAAGTTTAGTTTTGGTCCTGTTTTCTTAGAGGTGCTGGGAGAGACCATAGCAACCGAGGTAACAAGCTGTCATGTAGTAATAGTGGGTGCCTGAGGATCTTCTGCTGGCATATACAGCTTGCACCAGGCAAGGCCTTGCCCTTCAACAATTTTGCTGGGTAACCATGTCCCTAGAAAGGCTTTTCCCAGAACCGCTGTTTACGTGTGTGACTTGAGCTGTACCAGGTTCTTCCTCAAATCACTCGAGTTGTGTACCACCTAGGGAAGGGGACCTTGGGTCTGAAAGCCAGATTAATAACAGACTCTGATACCCATATCTTTAATGATATTTCTTTATGTCTCATGTAGTTTGAATTTGATTAGTAAGAAATTTTATGCCTACTGCTTCCCTGCTAGTGTACTCATGTTATTAAACTTCAATTTATTTTTATAATGAGAACATAACACCTGCACTCCATTTCAGAATGGTGATAAGGTTAAAAAGAAATTATATGAAATTTTATTGTGCATGTCTGTATATATGATATATATAACATAATATGTATTTAAAATATACAAAATAGTTACACTAAATTAAGAATTTACTAAGTATTAGGGATAATACCATATGCTGCCCACTATACTGTTACTTTTTGTTTTTATTTCTCTCACACAATATAATCAATGTATTTTGTATCCCCTTCTATGAATTTAACACATAAATGTGTTTATTCACCAACATATTCAGGACACAGAACACCTGTTATGAACATTGGTGCTCAAGTTTTTGTGTACACATATGTTTTCATTTCCCCTGGGTAATTCCTAAAAGTAGTGTTAGGTCATAGGTTAGGTATATATCTAGCTTTCAAAGGGAGTGATAAACTGTTTTCCAAAGTATTTGTATCGTTTTATACTCCCACTATGTGTGGAATATTTCATTGTTCCATATCCTTGTCAACATTTAGTGATATCAACAGGTTAGTGTTAGCCACTCTAGTAGATGTATAATAATATATTACTGTGGCTTTAATTTCCAATTGGTTAATGGTTAAAGATGTTGAGCATATTTCTGACTTTCCGATAAAGTGATGTTAAAATCTCCAACATGATTATGATTTCTTAAATATCCAAATAACCATTTCAGCAGATCTCTAGCACATATTCATCTTGCTTATCTGCAACTTTATGCCCTGGAAATTACCATTGCACACTTGGATTCTTTGAATTTGGCCATTTTAGATACATTATGTAGGTGGCATCATACAGTATTTGTCTTTCTGAGTGGCTTATTGCAATTAGCATAATGTCTTCAATATTCATCTGTACTGTTAAAAAAATCTTTCATAGGCAATGTTGAGTCGAGTCTTGCTTTTATATACAGTGTGATTATCAGATTAGCTTATGTTGTCAAAGCTTAAATTAAGTCATATTAGTATTTTAAAGATGTTGGAATCAAGTTTTAGTTGGAATTCAAGCCCATATGCTCTTTCGGCCCCTTTCCCCAATAGTCTTTGCATAATAGGGAAGGTTTCCACAAGCTCATGTACTAGGAATTAGGAACTCAGCATCTAGTTACCCATTCCACCTCTTGTTCCAGATATTTTTTTAGTTGTACAATGGTTAGTGGAACTTAAAAATCCTAGCTAAGATTCTGAAAGTTTTAAAAAAATTAACAGTGTTTCTTCAGGCCTACCTAGCATTCAAAATCCAAAGATGAAGGAGAGGGTTCTTTGAAAAGTTCAAAACTTGCTAACTCTTGTAAGTAACTTTTTCAAGGTTTTTAGACCATGCCATTGATCCATTGATATGTGTGTGTGTATGTGTAATATATATATATAGATAGATAGATAGATAGATAGATAGATATAGATAGATAGATAGATATAGATAGATAGATAGATATAGAGATATATATATATAGTGTGTGTGTGTGTGTGTGTGTGTGTGTGTGGTGTGTGTGTATAGTTATAGCTAAAAGCTGGAACTTGTAAGTCTCTCTGCTGAAGACTTACTATGTAGGGTAATTAGGCACATTTTAGATTTTCCTCTCTCTCTTTGTCTTTGCCCAAAACCTTCAGAGATCACATTTACTTAATGTTACAGGGTATTTTTACACAAGATTATTCCACAGCCCCTACCTTACATTGAATAATTAACATTTTTAGTTAATACCCTTTTCTATCATCATCTTAGTCATGTTATAACAAGGAACTAATAACCTATATGTATATAAGCAGTTCTTAGTTATTATTTTACAAAAAAATAAAAAGATTTTAGCCCTGGCTGCAATGGCTCAGTGGATTGAGTGCCAGCCTGTGAACCAAAGGGTCACTGGTTCAATTCTTAGTTGAGGGCACATGCCTGGGTTGCAGGCCAGGTCCTCAGTAGCGGGCATGTGAAAGGCAACCACACATTAATGTTTCTCTCCCTCTCTTTCTCCCTCCCTTCCCCTCTCTAAAAATAAATAAAATCTTTTTAAAAAAGATTTTAACACACAGCAATGGAAACTCAAGTAATATTTGCATGGGACCCTTGAACTGAAGGTGAGTTCTTGGATGTTCTCTGCATATATGTTCCCTCTACAAATACTGTTTGCCTTCATCAGCTGCAATGCTAAAAAATTAAGCTATAGATAAGAGTTTTGGATTACATTTCAAGACTTCCTCATGGTGCATTAAGTGGATGAGGTTAGGGCAAGCAGAGTAGCATATCATTTCCGTTTTTGTCACCACAGCTTTAATTCTTAACTGCTCTTATTTCTAGATTAAAAGCCCAAACCACAAACTAGTTCAGTGAATAATACCAACTGGCACTGCTGGTACTTCCAATGACCCATTAAAATGGGTCATTGAATAATTGTGAGAAATAGTTTTTAAAATTTGTTTTCAATTATTGCCAATATACAATATTACGTTAGTTTCTGGTGTACAGCATAGACATTTACATACCACATGAAGTGATCACCCCAATAAGTCTAGTACCCATATGACACCTTACACAGTTATTACAATATTATTATGTTCCCTATGCTGCAAATTACATCTCTGACTCAAAAAGTAGTCTTTTCGCTTTTTCTTATCTGTTTTTTTTTCTCTTTTCTCTGGGTATGGATTTCTCTCTCTCTCTCTCTCTCTCTCTCTCTCTCTCTCTCTCACACACACACACACACACACACACACACACACAGTGTATTCTTTGTTTATGGACAATGAGAATCTTTAATGAGTTTGAAGTTAGTAATCCTAAAATCCAGTGCCATTGTAAGATGGATGCAGACAATTGAGGAAGTACAGCATGAAATGGCTATTCTGGGACAATTTCTGAACTGTACAGGCTTACATTTTTCTTTTTCTTTTCTTAAATATATTTTATTGATTGTGTTATTACAGTTGTCCAAAGTTTTCCCCTTTGCCCCCTCTACCTGGTTTCCCCCTTCCATACAGCAATCTCTCCCTTAGTTCATGTCCATGGGTCATGCATGACTTCTTCATTTCCTATTCTTAACCTCCCCCTATTTTGTACCACTCAATTATGATTTTTAATCTCTGCACCTTCTTCCCCATTCTTCCCCTTACCCCTTCAGCTGATAACCCTCCAAATGATCTCCATACCTATCATTCCATTCCTGTTCTGGTTGTTTGCTTAGGTTCTTTTAAATTCATTTTTTGGTAGTTTCGCAATTGTTTCCCTTTTAATTTTCATGCGTTTGATCTTCTTTTTCTTAAATAAGTCCCTTTAGTATTTCATGTAATAATGACTTGGTAATGAGAAACTCTTTTAGCTTTACCTTGTCTGGGAAGCTCTTTATATGTCCTTTGATTCTAAATGATAGCTTTTCTGGATAGAGTGATCTAGGTTGTAGGTCCTTGTTTTTAATCATTTTGAATATTTCCTGCCAATCCCTTCTAGCATGTAAAATTTCTTTTGAGAAATCAGCTGATAGTCTTATGGGAACTCCTTTGTAGATAACTCCTTTTCTCTTGCTGCATTTAAGATTGTCTCCTTATCTTTAATCTTGGGTAATATAATTATGATGTGCCTTGGTGTTTGTCTCCTTGGGTTCCATTTGTTTGGGACTCTCTGAGCTTCACAGACTTGAGTATGTAATTCCTTCACTAGACTGGGGAAGTTTTCCTTCATTATTTTTTCAGAAAAGTTTTCAGTTTTTTGCTCTTCCTCTTCTCCTTCTGGCATCCCTATGATTTGGAGGTTGGCACATTTGGAGATGACCCAGAGTCTTCTTGTACTAATCCCATTTTTTTTTAATTCTTGTTTCTTCTTTCTGTTCTGGTTGAATGTTTATTTCTTCCTTATGTTCCAAATTGTTGATTTGAATCCCAGCTTCCTTCCCTTCACTGTTGACTCCCTGTAGATTGTTCTTTATTTCACTTAGTGTAACCTTCATTTCTTCCTTTTTATTGTTGCCATACTCAATGAGTTCTTTGAATATCTCAATCACCAGTGTTTTAAACTCTGCATCTGATAGGTTGGCTATCTCCATTTCATTTAGTTCTTTGTTCTGCAGTTTTGTTCTGTTCATGCATTTGGTCCATATTTCTTTGTTTCCTCAATTTGGCAGCCTCCCTGTGTTTGTTTCTGTGTATTAGATAGAGCTGCTTTGACTCCCTGTAAAAGGCACCTGTAAATTGTTTGGGGAAGAACCTTAGGTATCAGGGTGGGGCAATCCCCAGTTTTGTGGCTCTGCGTAGGAGGAGGGCTTGGAGAGGGGGACTGTGCCTCTACCTGGCTTTTAGGTGTTTTCCCAGCACTCTCCCCATTTTCAGTCGCTTCACCCACTCCCTGTATGCAACCGGCACACTTCCAGCTGTTGACCTAGTGTTGAATACCAGAGTGTGTGCATTTGCATACATTTCAAGTCCATGTGGGCCCTTTAAGAGTTTACTGAAAATCCAGAAGCTTCTTCCCCTGGTCCAATCCCCGCTGGTTTTTACAGCCAGGAGTTGTGAGTCTTTACCTTCCTGGGGCTGGAAACCTAGGCTGTGCCATCTGGCCTGGGGCTGGGATCACTCACTCCCAAGGTAGCCCTCCCAATTTTTATCCACCACACATGAATGTGGGACCACCCATGCCTATTCCACTGTTATTGCCACTGCCACCTCTCTGTGTCACCTCACATCTTCTTGCTTCTCTGCCTGCCTCATCTCTGGGTCTCTGTCCCTCCTACCTGTCTGGATGAATGTGGCTTCTTTAAATCCTTGGTTGTCAGACTTCCATACAGTTCAATTTTTTGACAGTTCTGGGTATTATTTGTTTTTAGATCTAGTTGTAATTCTATGGTTGCACGAGGAGGCAAAGCATGTCTACCTATGCCTCCATCCTGACCTCAGGTCTCACATATTCTTTTTTCTAATTTTTGACACTATTACAGATGTCCTCCATATTCCTACTTCCCCCCCCTCCACCCAGTCCCACTCCTGTCCTTTTGCATTGTCTATTAGTGCCTGTGTCTGGCAGTTTTCCTGGAAGCAGCCCCAGAATTTTCAGGTGAGTTGATAATTTCTGATGCTCTCTCTTCTTTTGACACTAGGGCAGTCTCCATTGTTATTATTAGTTATTATTGCTTTTAGTTATTTAGGTATTACTTGTTACTAATGTGGAACAAATATATAAAACATTTTTGAGTTGATATTTCCTGATATCATCTGATCAGCACCACTGAAGAGGAAGGGGCTACACTGAGATAAAGTATTCTTAAAGCACAGACAATGGAGCTAATTTTGGAGTGAAATGTAAGAGAGAATAAGAAAAGTGATGTTAGAAGAGGATAGAATATGAGAGGAAAATATTCTTATTATAAATGCAAGAAATTCACTTGAAAAAAAAAAACACTTTTCCCAAGGGTTTCTTGCTATTTGGGGGACATGTGGGTCTTATATTTATTTGCAAGAGGAAGGTGCATGGTATCAGAGAACTAGTAAAGGAAGAAAGAATAGTCCAGAATAAATAGGCTATACAGTCTTCTGAGAGAGACACCAAATAACTTTTTTCCCATGGGTCTAGGTGTTGTTTGGCTTTTGTGAATATTTCTTGGGCACGTCTCTTCCTGCTGAAAATATCCCCAGAGGCCAGACTATAGAAAAATATTTCAGAGAAATAAATGGATTCAAGACCAAATAGTTTCCTAGAAAACAGAAAGATGGAGTCTTCACCAGTAGAGCAAAATAGATCTTCTACACAATTACTTTAATGATTTAGTCCAGATGTCTTGTCTGTGAGGGACAAAGGGCAGATTTTATCTGATTTAAAGGATTTTATGTCTATATTAACAAAATTTACTACAATATATCTTCCCAGTTGGTTTATGTAGCCACAGCTCTTGACAGTCCTTCCCTCTGCTTCCCTCCAGAGGACTCTTGGGGACATTACATAAAGTCACACTGGTGAACATCAGCCCTGGCCTATGTGTCAGGAAAATATATTCTTTTCTTACAGCACAGATAGGAAAACTGTGGTTCAATGAAAGGCAGATATAGGGGTGTGCAAAAGTAACTTAAATTACCAGGCATCATTACCTAAAATATAAATCATAAGTAAGGATACAAAACAATAACAACACTAAGATGAATAATACAAATAAATACTACAAAAATTAATAAATGAATAATAATACAAGAATAAATTCTCACATACTCACAACTGTAAACCTACTTTTGCCCACCCATGTATTTGACCATTGGAACAAGTAAGTGGAAAAGCCAATATGATTATTTGGATCATCCACACAGCAATGTAGCCCCTTCCTCTTCAGTGGTGCTGATCACACAGCATCACTTAGAGCTTATGAGACCACTGAACTGTTTTTCAGTTCATTCTGAATCAAGACCCTGGCCTATGATTTAATGTTGGAAACTTATAGTTCCTGTTAATTAGGTGAGTCAATAGGTTAAATGCCAAATTTAATGCTTATTAACTATTCTTTTATTTTTTTTTTGAGGATTGTATTCTGTTGTTATTGAAAGTTTAAGAGGGTTTTTGTTCCAACTCTAGAAAATATGATACTCAAAGTCACTATGATCCACAGCCAAATTCATATTATTATTATTTTCTTTTTATAGAAGATGAACTCAAGGCACAGAGAAATTAAGTAATTGTGGGAGGAAGGAAGGTAGAGGTCAGTGCTCGAGTTTTAGTACCAAGTAACAGATGTGAATAGGGGGGCATCAGGGTGTAGAAAACAAGAGATGAGTTGAGGGGTATGCAACTAAGATATTTAGAAATAGGTCAGGAACTGGAGAGCACAAAGGGTGGAGTTAATTAGTTCAGGACAGAGAATGTGAGGACCTGAGGGCTGACTGGGGAAATGTTTATATTTTACAAGTTCAGAATTGCTGATTTCCATAGCTGCACTAGATTCCATGTTCTCCTTTAGGTCTTCCCTGCTGTGCAGGTCATAGATGAATTTTTTCCAGATTTTCACAGTGAAAGACTACATTGCACCCTGGAGCAGATTTTAGGTAAGGCATCAGATTCTGTGAACTCATATACATACCTTTCTTATTAAGTAATATGTTTATATCTTTTCATATTAGATCATATATCAGAAATGGCTTTAGTGACATGTGATTTCTAGAATCTCTATATTATATACACTGACTCTCAATAGAGTATATACACTTTGATCATTGGAACAGGTAGAGTGGTGCACAATATAACATGAAATTAAAATAAGCTAAATGTACCAAAAAAAGTTGAAGAAAACAAATGATATTGGGAGACCCAGACAGGTACATGTAAGAAAATGAAACTTGACCACCAACTTACACCACACGCAAAAATAAACTCAAGATGGATAAAAGATTTAAATATAAGTCATGACACCATAAAAGTTCTAGAGGAGAACACAGGCAAGAAAATTTCAGATCTTTCATGTACCAATGTTTTTACCGATATGTCCCCTAGAGAAAGGGATATAAAGGAAAGAGTAAACAAATGGAACCACATCAAATTAAAAAGCTTCTGCACAGCTAAAGGAAACATCAGCAATATGAAAAAGGAACCAACTGTATGGAAAAATATATTTTCCAACGATACCTCAGACAAGGGTTTGACCTCTAAAATATACAAAGATCTCATATAGTTCCACACCAGGAAGACAAACAATCCAATAAAAAAATGGGCAAAGGATCTGAACAAACAATTCTCTAAGGACATGTAGAGGACCCAAAGACATATAAAAGGATGCTCAACATCATTAGCCTTCAGAGAGATGAAAATTCTTCACACAGGTCAGAATGGTCATCATTAATAAACTAACAAACAACAAGTCCTGGCGAGGCTGTGAAGAAAAGGGAACCCTAGTACACTGTTGGTGGGAATGCAGACTGGTGCAGCCACTGTGGAAAACAGTATAAAATTTCCTTAAAAAAACTAAAGATGGAACTGCATTTTGACCTGGTAATTCCACTGAGAATCCTGAAACAGCAATTCAAAAGAACCTATGCACCCCAGTGTTCAAAGCAGCAAAATTTACAATAGCCAAATGCTAGAAACAGCCTAAGTGCCCACCAGTAAATGAGTGGGTCCAAAAACTGTAGTACATTAACACAATGAAATACTATGTAGCAGAAAGAAAGAAGGAACTCCTACCATTTGTGACAGCATGGATGGATCTGGAGGGCATTATGCTAATTGAAATAAGCCAAGCAGTGAAAGACAAATACCATATGATCTCATCTCTAAGTGGAACCTGATCAACATAATAAACACATGAGAAAAATAGAACCAGAGACATGGAAATAAAGAACAAACTGACAGTGATCAGAAGTGAGGGCAAAGTGGGATAATGTGGGAAAGGAGGGGAAGGGACAAGTCAAAGAACATGAATAGAGGACTCATGGACATGGACAATGGTGGGGATTGACTGTGGGAGCAGGGCAGGGTAGATCAGCAGGGAAAAATGGGACAACTGTAACTTAACAACAATAAAAAACTTAAGAGATAATAAAGTAAAGTAAAATATTTTAAATGCCCTTGTAGATGAGAGCAAAGAATACAGGAAGATAACATAAAAGTGTGTATAATTTGAGGTACCAATCTTCAAATGGATTCTAGGAAAGAAAAAAAGGTAAAAAATTAAGTGAGAAACAACTTTAGGTTATTGGGTGTTGAAGGGAAAATTAAGCAAAAGAAGAACATTTAGGGCCCTACAAGAAAAAAGAATCATTGGTTCCGGCCAAGATGGAGGTGTAGGGAGAAACCCTTCACTTCCTTGCACAACCAAAAAAAGGATAACAACTGGCCTAAAATCAATAAACCACCAGAAGTGCCAGAAAATCAGACTGCATGGAGCCCTGACAACCAAGGAATTAAAGATACAGTCAATCAGAAAAACCAGACCGGGGTGTTGAGACAAAGAAATATGGCCCAAATGAAAGAACAGAGTGAAGCTTCAGAAAGACCGCTAAGTGATGAGGAGATAGGCGACCTATCTGATGGAGAATTTAAAGCCCTAGTAATCAAAATGCTCACAGAACTGATTGAGCTTGGTCAAAAAGTGAAAAAACAAATGAAAGATACCCAAAATGAAATAAAGCAAAATATTCAGGGAACCAACAGTGACAGGAAGGAAACCAGGATTTAAAGCAACAATTTGGAACAAAAGGAAGAAAGAAACATTCAAGCAGAACAGAATGAAGAAACAAGAATTCAAAAAAGTGAAAAGAGACTTACAAACCTCTGGTACAACCTGAAACGTTCCAATATCTGAATTATAGGGGTATCAGAAGGAGAAAAACAACAGCAAGAAATTAAAAACTTATTTGGACAAAAAATAAAGGCAAACTTCCCCAATCTGGCAAAGGAAATAGACTTCCAGGAAATTCAGGAAGCCTAGAGAATCCCAAAGAAGTTGGATCCGAAGAAGAACACACCAAGGCACATTATCATTAAGTTACCCAAGATTAAAGATAAAGAGAGAATCTTAAAAGCAGCTACTTACAAAGGAGTGTCCATAAGGCGTATCAGCTGATTTCTCAAAAAAAAAAAAAAAAAAAAAACAAATCTTGCAGGCAAGAAGGGGCTGGAAAGAAGTATTTGAAGTCTCAAAAGGCAAGGTCCAACATCCAAGATTACTCTGTCCAGCAAAGCTTTCATTTAGAATGGAAGGGCAGATAAAGTGCTTCTCTGAGAAGGTCAAGTTAAACAAGTTCATCATCACCAAGCCATTAGTATATGAAATGTTAAACAGATTAATCTATGAAAAAGATGTCAAAACCATGAACAGTAAAATAACAACAAATTCACAACTATCAATAAATTAACCTAAAAGAAAAACAATGAAAACAAAAACTAAGCAAACAACTAGAACAGGAACAGAATCAGAGAAATCGCCATCACATGGAGGGTTTTCGGCGGGGGGGGGGTGAAGAATAGCGGGGAAAAGGTACAAGGAAGAAGAAGCATAATTGGTAGGCATAAAATAGATGGGGAGAGGTCAAAAATGGTATAGGAAACAGAGAACTCAAAGAACTTATATGTACAACCCATAGACATGAAGTAAGAGGAGGAGAGGATGCTGGAGGATTGGGGCCTACAGAGAGGAGGGAGGATAACGGGGGAGAAATTGGGAAAACTGTAATAACGTAATAAAATATATACTTAAAAAAAGAAAAGAAAAAGAATAAAAAAGAATCAGAGAAACATAACTTGTCCCTTCACTACCAAAAGAAAAAAAAAGAGAATAAAGACTCTGCACTTTGATACACTGGCAGAAGATGGTGTGACTTTAAACTACAAATATTATAAACCATCACAAATCCATCAAAAGAATAGAAAACTCCTCAGTAAATATCTGCAGAATTATCATCAAAAAATCAGAAAATAAGATTTGACACACCTCAACTGACAAAACATTCCATTTTAGAAAACAACTATAAAGCATAAAAAAAGTGCAAGACTGCCCTGGATGGTGTGGCTCAGTGGATTGAGCACTGGCCTGAGAACCAAGGGGTTGATTCCCAGTTAGGGCACATGCCTGGGTTGCAGGCTGGGCCCCCAGTGGGGGGTGCATGGGAGGCAACCACACATTGATGTTTCCCTTCCTTTCTTTCCCCTCCCTTCCCCTCTGTCTAAAAATAAATAAAATCTTTTTTAAAAATTGCAAGACAACATTCCAAACTCAAATATATGCAAATAAATATTTGAGGGTATAAAAAAATGTCACCTTGATTCACACTTTCAAAGTATCAAGACAACACAGAGAAAAAATTGAACTGAGAAAATAAATGGAAGAAAAAACAAAATTATTTCATAAGTGAAAATAAGAGGTTTTGAGGAGGGAAATAGACTCAAGAAAATTTGAGCTTCCAGTCAAGATGGAGGCATAGGCAGAAACGCTTCACTTCCTCACATAACCAAAGGGATGACAACCAATTTAAAAACAATAAACAACCAGAACTGCCAGAAAATTATTTGCATGGAGTCTAACAACCAAGGAGTTAAAGAAATATCCATCAGAGTAACAGGAGGGGCAGATACGGGCACTCGGAGTGGAGAGGATGTGCAGAAACGCAAGGTGGCAGGCCCAGCAGATGGCCCCACATTCATGCACAAATAAGCTGGGAGGAACAATGTGGGGAGCAAGACAGACCATGAAACCCAGGGTTTCAGCATGGGAAACTAAAGATTCAAAACCTCTGACTGTAAAAAATCTGCGTGTGTTGCAGTGGCAGGAGACACTCCCAGCCTCACAGGAGAGTTCATGGGAGAGGCCCACGGGATCCTAAAATGTACACAAACCCACCCACCTGGGAATAAACACCAGAAAGGGCACAATCTGCTTGAGGGAGAGAGGGAAGTGACAGAAAGTGGGACAATACCATTGCAAGTGATATTGTTCCCTCTCTGACCCCTCCCCCACTGATAGCACCACAATGCCCACCCTGGCAAATACCTAAGGCTCCACCCCTTACCACATAACAGGTGCACCAAGACAAAGAAATATGGCCCAAATAAAAGACCAAAACAAAACTCCAGAAAAAGAACTAAGCAACAAGGGGATAGACAACCTATCTGATGCAGAGTTCAAAACACTGGTAATCAGGATACTCACAGAATTGGTTGAGCTCAGTCACAAAATGAAGGAAGAAATGAAGGCTACACAAAGTGAAATAAAAGAAATATACATGGAACCAACATTGAAGGGAAGGAAACTGGGACTCAAATCAACGAGAAGGAACAAAAGGAAGAAATAAGCATCTCACCAGAACAGAAGGAAGAAATAAGAATGAAAAAAAAAATGAGGAGAGGCTTGGAAAACTATGGAACAACTTTAAGTGTTCCAGCATCTGAACCATGGGGGTGTCAGAAGAAGAGGAGGAAGGGCAAGATACTGAAAACTTATCTGAACAAATAATGAAGGAAAACTTCCCCGATCTGGCAGAGGAAATAGGTTTCCAGGAAGTTCAGATAGCTCAGAGAGTCCCAAACAAATTGGACCTAAGGAGGAAAAGACCAAGACACATAATCATTAAGTTACCCAAGATTAAAGATAAGGAGAGAATCTTAAAAGCAGCCAGAGGAAAGGAGATAGTTACCTACAAAGGAGTTCCCATAAGACTATCAGCTGATTTCTCAAAAGAATCCTTATAGGCAAAAAGAGGCTGGAAGAAGTATTTGAAGTCGCAAAAGGCAAGGACCTACATTCAAGATTATTCTATCCAGCAAAGCTTTCATTTAGAATGAAAGAGCAGATAAAGTGCTTCCCAAATAAGATAAAGTTAAAGGAGTTCATCATCACCAAGCCAATATTATATGAAATGTTAAAGGATCTTTTCTAAGAAATAGATACAAAACTATGAAGAGTAAAATGACAACAACCTCAGAACTATCAACAACTGAACCTAGAAAAAAGAAGCAAAAACTAAACAAACAACTAGAATATGAACAGAATCACAGAAATGGAGATCACATGGAGGGTTTTCAGTGAGGAGGGAAAGGGATGAGGGGAAAGGTACAGGGAATAAGAAGCATAAATGGTAGGCACAAAATAGACAGGGGGAGGTATGAGAAATGGAGAAGCCAAAGAACTTTTATGTAAAACCCATGGACTTGAACTAAGGGCGGGGAATGCTTGTGGTGGGGTGCAGGGTGGAGGGGAATAAAAGGAAGAAGAAAATGGGACAGCTGTAATGACATAATGAATAAAATGTACTTAAAAATAATAAAAATAAAACACCTATTGAATATTTTTTAAAAAATAAAATTTAATAATGTACATTGAAAAATGCAGAAAAATAGCTGAGAAAATAAATGAAATAAAGAAGTAAAAGGATCTGACAGCTATTGGTGAATTAAAAGAGAAGCAAAGAAGGAATGGCAATTGTATAACTGGAAGTACTGGGGAAGAAAAACAAAACAATGGAACAAAGGTAATACCTAAAATTTTAAACCTAGGATCCCAAAACTTTTCTAAATTAAGACCTCAGTCTACACATTGAAAGATTCCACTGGGTTCCAGGGAAAATTAATGAAAATGATCAACTCCAAGACATAGCTTAATAAATCTATTAGTATGAAAGATAACAAAAATGTATTCTCAAGGCCCCTAAGCAAAAAGGATTAAATAACTTATGAAGACAAATGAATTAATCTTGAATCAGGCTTTCAAACAATAACATGCAAAGCAAGGCAACAATAAAGCAGCATATTTAAAAAACTCAAGAAAAGAGTATGGACCAAGAATTTTTTTTGTCCAGTGAAGCTAGTCTTTAATATCAAGCTTATACAATAGAAAAAAAAAGTTTTAAACAAAATGGAACTTAGAAAATTCTGTACTAATGTGCCCATAAGTGATTTATAAAGGTGTTAGTACAATAGCTATGCAAATACTACTGTTGGGGGGAGCTATAATGGATAAAAAGGACCTCTTTGTATTATTTTTGAAGTTTCTTTTGATATTGTAATTACTTCAAAAAGTTTAAGTACAAATGTAACCACTAGAAAAAATAAACCTCTGTGTATATTAAAATAAATACATAAATAAGCAAGCAATTATAAAAAGCACATCTTGTAGACAAGGAAGCATAAATATAACATAATATATATAATGATGTTATGACTAAATTGAAGCAAGCATATCAGTAATATCAACAAAGATGAATGGGCTTAATTTGTCCAGTAAATATTTTCAATTTGAATCACAAAATAAAACCCAATCATATGCTGCATGTAAGAGACCATGGAAAACAAAATGATTCAGAAAAGCCAAAAATAAAAGAAGGGGAAAATATACCAGGGAAATGGAAACAATAAGAAATCAGGGGTAGTGATTCTAATATTAGACAAAGTAGAATTAAAGCCAAAAAGCACTCAATGTGAAAAAGGGCACTTTTGACTCTAAAATACTTCAAAATGAATCAAATAACAAAGCAATCAGTTTTATGAAGCAGAAAACACAAGAGATGCATAGAGGCATGGATTTAAAAAAACACTAATGACAGGAGACTTTAATGTACCATTCGCAATGCAAGACAGATCAAGTTGGCAAAAAAATAAGTAATAGCATAGAGGATCTACATAATATAATTAATAATGTTGATCTTATGCATTACGAACTAATGAAACAGTCACAAAATTGACAATACATTAGGTCACCAAAAGGGATCAGTAACTTTTTTTTTGCTCACTTGTTTGTTTTGTTGATTAGGTTTCAGTTAAAGATGAGATCATATGGTATTTGTCTTTCACTGCCTGGCTTACTTCACTTAGCATAATGTTCTCCAGTTCCATGCATGCTGTCGCAGAGGGTAGGAGCTCCTTCTTTCTTTCTTTTGCATAGTATTCCATTGTGTAAATGTACTCTCTATAAGTGGAACCTAATCTACAAAACAAACAAGCAAGTAAAATATATCCAGAGACATTGAAATTAAGAACAAACTGACAATAACCAGAGGGGAGGTGGGAAGGGATAATGGGGGGAAAGGGGGGAAGGGTTTCCAGGAACATGTACAAAGGACACATGGACAAAACCAAAGAGGGGTAGGATCAAGGGTGTGGAGTGGGGATGGCTGGGGGGGGAGTGGTGGGCGGAAAGGGAGACCACTGTACTTGAACAACAATAAAAAAAATCAGTAACTTCCATAAAGCACAAATATTATAAACAACAGTGTCTTATCGTAATGCAATAACACTAGAAAGTACTAACAAAATTTTAAAAGTCCATCTACCTTGAATTTTTTAAACTTTCAATTAAACAGCTCTTGGTTGAAAGGAAAAATAAAAACTGAAAGTAGCATATCTAAAACAAGTAACAATAATGTAAACATATCAGAATCTATGGGATGCATTTAGAGCCATGATCAGAGGAAATGTGATAGCATTTAACACTGTTAGCAGTAAAAAGGAAAGACTGAAAACAAATTTATGAAATACCAAGTTCAGCCATGGCTGGTGTGGTTCAGTGGGTTGAGAACAGAAGGGTCACTGGTTCAATTACAGGTCAGGGCACATGCCTGAGTTGTAGGCCAGGTTCCCAGTTGAGGGCAACTGATCAATGTATCTCTCACACATTGATGTTTCCCTTTTTTTCTCCCTCCCCTCCTCTCTCTCTAAAAAAAATTAAATAAAATCACCCTAGCTGGTGTGGCTCAGTGGATTGAATGCAGGCTGTGAACCAAAGGGTCACCAGTTCAATTCCCAGTCAGGGCACATGGCTGGGTTGCAGGCCAGATCCCCAGTTGGGGGAACATGAGGGGCAACACACATTGATGTTTCTCTCCCTTTCTTTCTCCTTCCCTTCCGCTCTCTCTAAAAATAATAAAATCTTTTTAAAAATTAAATATTTTTTAAAATACCAAGTTCAAAAAACTGAAAAATTGCACAGCAATGTGAATGTACCTATCCCTAAACTGTACACTCAAAAATGGTTAAGATGGCCCTGGCTGGTGTGGCTCAGTGAATTGAGTGCCTGACTGTGAACTGAGGGTTGTCAGTTCGAGTCCCAGTTCAGTGAATATGCCTGGGTTGTGGGCCAGGTTCCCAGTAGGAGGCATGAGAGAGGCAACCACACATTGATTTTTCTCTCCCTCTCTTTCTCCCTCTCTTCCCCTTTGTCTAAAAATAAATAAATAAAATCTTTTTAAAAACATAGTTAACATGGTGAGTTTTGTGTTGTTTTTATTACAATTTTTTAAAAAAAATATCCAAGAAGATCTGAGTGAAGGACTTCACAAAAAAAACTAGGGAAAGCACAACAAAGTAATTGAAAGAGAACACAAGACATGAACTAATAGAGATAAAAGTAGAAATTAATGAAATTGAAAATAGAAAAATAATATACTTAACTTATGAGTCAAAATCCTTTTTTAAAGACGAACAATGCAAACAACTAGCTAAATTGATCAAAACAAAATAGATAAAGAAAAAATATACAAAAGAAATAATGGGAAATAACAATTCAGGAAAAATTTAAGACAATAATAAAAAACTGCAGACCTCTATGCAAATAAATTTCAAAATCTACAATAATAGGGATAACTCCCTAGGAAAGTAAAAATTAGCAAAAATAACTCCATTAGCGATAGAAAAATTAAAGTAACTAATTTTCATGGAAGAAATTGAGGCAATTATTAAGAAACTCCCCACAAAACATTACCAACCCCAGGTGGTTTCACAGGGGATTCCACCACACTTCAAAGACCACAGAGTCTCAATGTTTTATAAAATACCCCAGTGCACTGAATGGAAGAAAATATCCTAGTTATTTTTATTTAGTAAGTACTGTATAACATTAATAACTAAACCCGATAAAGATAGTACAAAAACAGAAAACACAGACCAATATCTCCTTTGGATATTCATACAAAAGTCTAAATAAAACATTACCAGCATCCAATCACATAAAAAAATAATACATTATAACCAAGTAGGATTTATTCCAAGAATACAAGGTTGTTTCACTATTAATAATATATATTGCAAATAATAGTAAAATTCTTAACCTATTAACATAGTATATATTAATATATATGATTATCATAATAAATCCTGAAAAGCTTTAAATAAAATACCTAATTTTTAAAAACACTCAATAAAGTAAGAATCAATGTTTATATTATCATAATAAATTATATATATTTCAGTCCTAAAATCAGAATCTTAGTTGGAAATCGCTACAAATGTTTCCACTAAGATGAACAACAGGCAAGTGTCTTCTATCTACTTCCACCTACCACTAAACTTAATACTATAGGGTTTTTTTTCTTTTTCTTTTTCACATTTTTTAAATTTTATTTTAATCATTGTTCAAATACAGTTTTCTCCTTTTTACTCCCAATCCAGCCCCCCCTCCCACCCCTCCCCACTTCCCTCCCATTACCACCCTCCCCCTAGTTTATGACCATGTGTCCTTTAAGTTTCTTCCGTGAACCCTTCCCACTGTCCCCTGAAATTCCCTCTACTCTCTTCTGTGGGCACTGCCAGCCTGACCTCTATTTCAGTGTCTTTGGTTATATTTTGCTTGTTTCTTTGTTTTGTTGTTTAGGTTCCTGTTAAAGGTGAGATCATATGGTATTTGTCTTTCACTGCCTGGCTTGTCAATGAAATTATACAAGAGAAATACATCAGTGGCACAAGAATTGGACAAGAAGTAAAACTATCTATATTTACAAGTGATATGAGAATATACCTTTAAAATCTTAGAGCCGAGATCAGCAAACTATGAAGCACGGATCAAATTTAGCCCACTACCTATTTTTGCATTTTTAAGTGGTTGTGTTACCAGACAGGGAGCAGCCGGAATTAGGTCTGCCTCAGGCCAGCCTGTACTGTGTGGATTCTTGACTTCATGTAGGAAAGATTTCACAATATGAGTCCATATGATTTTGAGAATATGTTTATTAAGGCTGGGCACAGTGAAACAAAGGAATGATTTCAAACAGGAGAGAGCTTAGGTGGATGTCTTGCAGCTTTTCAAGGCCAGGCAGGTTCACACAGGTTTCGGGCAGACAGAAGAAAATTTGTGGAGTGGTGGGAATGCCTGGCATGCCTTTTTATTCAAGGGTAGGGCGATCCATGCATGCCGCAAGCTACGTGTCACACTGGCAGGGAGTCCCAACTCCCTTATATACTAAATGCGCACAACACCGGCAAGGTGCCAAGATATTGTATAATAAAGCATGATTCTGCACAGCAGGCCCATTTTCAAGGTTATGGGAATTCTCCTATCCGGCCCACTCTCAAGGTTATGGGAATACTGCTTCCCTTGGTTGCCTTGACATCCAGGTGAGGGAGCCTGACTGACTCCATTTTCCCTACAGTGGGGCTGCTTTTAGCTCACTGGTAAGTCAGAGAAAAGGGAGGCTTAGAAACAGGATCTGAGAGAAGCCCTGGTTGACCTGCCACCACCCACTGCTCCCCTGGCTGCAAGTCTCCTGGGGATCCTTAGAGTTTAGGAGGAAATAAAAAGTTCATGATGAGGAAGGAGAATGGGTGAGCTCTAGAGCCACCCATACTGAGTCTTTTTCCTGAGGGCTTTTAATCTTTTTTCTGTGGGTGAGAATCTTAGGGAAGGGTTTCAGCTGAATATTCATTAGCTTTCCAGGTGCATTTTTAATATGCTGATGCATCAAAATGAGCACATAGAGGGGTTTGGTCTGGGATAGTTTTACTTTTATCTTGGGTCTGCTTGGCATTTAGTGGGGTTTTTTGTTACTTGTTCCCTTGACTCCATCTGTCGTTGGGTTTAGCTGACACAAATGGCATTAACTGGGTCTCTGTTCTCTATTTTCCCAGACATGGGTGATTTAAGCTATGCATTCTCTGGTTAAGGAGGAGAGGTATGAACCATTTGCTTTCAAGTGTCTTTCATTAGGGGAGATAAGGTCTTAAGATTCACCAGCTGGCCATAAGTTTCTCAAACTGTTTGGCCTTTTTTAATTTTCTTGTCTCAATTTCCCCATTCCACTTGCCCAGGAAATTTCCTAGCTTCCTACTATCCTGTCACAGTTGGAAAATTTTAAAAGAAAATAATAATTTGTGAAATGTTCCTAGAGAGAAGATGGTGGCCAAGTAGATGAAAGCTGAGTCCATTTGCTCTTGCCCCCAACTCAGATACCTGGCTGACCTTCTGAAAACTAAACTGAACATTCAACGGAATCTTACCTGATATGAAGTTTAGAAGCCAAAGAGTACAGGAGACACTTCATAATGGGTGATAAGGAGATTTTACAGGTTGAAGGAGAAATACCCAAAGCATTGCACCTGCAGCCATGGAGAGCCTAGTAAGAGGTCACAGTTTTGTGGCTCCCTCCCCTTGCAGGGCAGAGAGCCCCCAGACCCAGGCTGGGAGTGACTTGGATACACAAAGTCAGGGATATCCAGGCTACACACACACACACACAGTGAGCAGCACACCCATAGCTGCAGTGTCAAATTACAACAAGGAGAGTGCTGGAGGGGGCAGATTCTATCTGCACCTGGGTTGGGCTGATGAGGCAGGCAGCAGCCAGCCATTATTGTGAGAGATTTTTGGCTTTTTGGAGAGGTGGTGTGTACAGAAAGCCAGACAATGACTCAGTGCTTCAGTGGGAGTGCCTAGAGAGACTTATTAAAGGGAGAGCTGAGGCCTGCTGGGCAGGTACTATATGTGCAGCTGCCCTTCCAGCAAGGGGAAAGGATTGAGGGCACAGGTTGCTCCCACTGAGTGCAACTGGGCAGAGAGATCAGAAAGGTGCACAGCAAGGGGATTTCTCAGGCCCAGCCCAGTGTAGTTAGTTGGCAGGCTGGAGGCTGCACAGAGTAGAGATTTTGGGATGGTGTCTGCTGTGAGTGTAGTGGGCTGGGAAATGGATGGGTAGGAGTTGAGCACCTAAGATTATTTACAGCCAAACAGAGCCCCCTCCCCAAAAGAAATACAGCCCCTAGGAAGAGGAAGACACTCCTAGCCACACCACGTGATGCAGGATCACAAAACAGGCAGGACAAGCTTAAGAACCCCCTGGCAGATTCATATCCACAAGATAAAGACAGAAAGAGAAATGCCTAAAGGGCCTATTTTGAACATGTCTCAGGGAGACAAAATACACTGGTTCCTAGGGCCCTATTCCACTGAGGCAAGCAAAGCAGGGAGATCAGAAATCAGTGCAGCAAGGGGGAATCAGGGCCCTACCCAGCCTCAGCTCACACACACAGCTGCCATCAGCACCAAGCAAAAAAGAAGTGACCCTCTTACAGAGATCGGCTCCTCCCTTGAAACAGACAGTTAATCAGAAACTATACACTACTGGAAATAAGCTGAGATAGACCAAGATAGGTGATGCAAGGGCAGGGGGAAGACACCCACAATATTCCCACAAGACTGAACAGTGCCTCCCAGGGGTGATTCAGGGGTCCCACCCTCCTGATTGCAACAGAAGCCCCCTCTAGAGGCAGGTGAAGGTGATACAGGTGGTGCTGCCAGAATTTGGATGACCCACACAGGGACCTTGAGCTGATGATAAAAAGCCAGGAGAGGATCCAGAAAGAGAAAACAGAAGGCAAACAATCAAATTCTGCTGAGATGACTCTAACCTCAATTTTTCTTCAGAATTTGCATTATTTTTCTTTCTTTTGCACAACCTTTTAATATTTCTTCTTTTGTTTAATTGTAATCCAACTAATTCGCTATTTTATGTATTTTATTTTTAAAGATTTTATTTACTTATTTTTAGAGAGAGGAAGGAAAGGAGAACAAGAGGGAGAGAAACATCAATACATGGTTACCTCTCGTGCACCCCCTACTGGGGACCTGGCCCACAACCCAGGCATGTGCCCTGACTGGGAAATGAACCAGTGATCCTTTGGCTCACAGGCTGGCACTCAATCCACTGAGCCTCACCAGCCAGGACTATCTTTTATTCTCTATATTTACATTTTTATATTATTTTTATATTATTTTTACTTCAAATCTCACATTGTAGCCTTCCCATGCCTTATTCTTTTGCCTTCTTCCTGCCCTTTCTTAAGTTTACTGTAACTTATTTTTCTTATTTTTAATGTAAAGGTTTTAAAACCTTTATATTCCCCCATGTGATGCTTTGTTCCCATTCCTTACTTCTACTATTTCTCTTCCATCTATCCTCCCCAAATAATTCTTTCTTCCTCTAATCACCTCACTTTTTTCCCCTTCATATGATATTTTTATTTTCTTACAACCTTTATAAATTGTGGCTTGTTTGGCATGGATACTATGGTTATTGCTGTTCTTCTTCAACAGAATTCCTTTTTTTTTTAACTTTTTTCCAAATCTCATGGGTTACTCTCCCCATGTCTTATTCCATTTTGCCTTCCTTCTGCATTTGCTTATTTGAGTATGGAATTTCATTGTTTCCTAACTGGAAGAAAATGAAGAAACAAGGATTCCAAAAAATAAGGAGAGGTTTAGGAACCTGTGAGACAACTTTAAACGTTCCAACATCTGAATCATAGGGGTGCCAGAAGGAGAAGAGGAAGGGCAAGAAATGAAATACTTATTTGAAAAAATAATGAAGGAGAACTTCCCCAATGTGGCAAAAGAAATAGACATACAAGTCCAGGAAGCTTAGACAGTCCCAAACAAGTTGGACACAAAGAGGACCATGCCAAGACACATCATCATTAAGTTACCCAAGATTAAAGATAAGAAGAGAATCTTAAAAGCAGCCAGAGGAAAGGAGATAGTTACCTACAAAGGAGCTCCCATAAGACTATCAGCTGATTTCTCAAAAGAAACTTGCAGGCAAGAAGGGGCTGGAAAGAAGTATTCCAAGTCATGAAAGGCAAAGACCTACATCCAAGATTGCTCTATCCAGCAAAGCTCTCATTTAGAATGGATGGGCAGATAAAGTGCTTCCCAAATAAGATAAAGTTAAAGGAGTTCATCATCACCAAGCCAGTATTATATGAAATGTTAAAAGGACTTATCTAAGAAAAAGATCAAAACTATGAAGAGTAAAATGACAACAAATTCACAATTATCAATAAGTGAACCTAAAAAAAAACACACACACACAAAACAAACTAAGCAAACAACCAGAACAGGAACAGAATCACAGAATTGGAGGTCACATGGAGGGTTATCAGTGGGGAGGGGGATGCGGGAGAACAGGGGAAACAGTACAGGGAATAAGAAGCATAGTTCATAGGTACAAAAATAGACAGGATGCATAAGCCAAAAAATTTATATGTACATGAACTAAAAGGGGGGATGTTGGAGGGAATGGGAGCTCTGGGATGAGAGGAATAAAAGGGAGAAAAAATGAGACAACTATAGTAGCATAATCAATAAAATATACTTAAAAGGTAAAATAAAAATAAAAAAGAACTCATAACAACTCAACACCAGAAAGATAAAGAATCCAATTTAAAAATGGGCAAAGGATTTGAATAGGTACTTCTCCAAGGAGGACATACAGAGGGCCCAGAGTCATATGAAAGGATGCTCAGCATCACTAGCCATCAGAGAGATGCAAATTAAAACCACAATGAAATACCACTTCACACCAGTCAGAATGGTCATCATAACCGAATCAACAAACAAGTGCTGGTGAGGTTGTGGAGAAAGGGAACCCTAGTAAAATGTTGGTGGGAATGCAGTCTGATGCAGCCACTGTGGAAAACAGTATGGAATTTCCTCAGAAAACTAAAAATGGAACTGCCTTTTGACGCAGCAATTCCTTTGCTGGAACTATACACTAAGAATCCTGAAACACCAATTCAAAAGAACCTATGCACGCCAATGTTCATAGCAGCACAATTTACAATAGCCAAGTGTTGGAAGCAACCCAAGTGCCCATCAGTAAATGAGTGGATCAAAAAACGGTGGTACATTTACACAATGGAATTCTGTGCAGCTAAAAAAAGAAGGAGCTCCTACCCTTTGTGACAGCTTGGATGGATCTGGAGAGCATCATGCTAAGTGAAATAAGCCAGACAGTGAAAGACAAATATCATATGATCTCACCTGTAAGTGGACACTAATCAACAAAACAAGAAGCAAGCAAAATATAACCAGAGACATTGAAATAAAGAACAAACTGACAATAACCAGAGGGGAGGTGGGAGGGGATATTGGGGGACTTAGAGGGAAGGATTCTCAAGGAACATGTATAAAGGACACATGGACAAAGCCAAAGCAGGGTAGGATTTAGGGTGGGAGGTAGCAATGGCTGGTGTGGGGGGTAGTGGAGGGGGGAACTGGAGACAACTGTACTTGAACAACAATTAAAAAAAGCTACAACAATCTAGACCATGTGGTACTGGACTAGCCATACAGAGCAATAAAATTAAAATTTCAAGCCCAGAAATAAACTATGAAAAAGAAGTCTATGATCAGTTGATTTTCAACAAGAGTGCCAAAATCATCCAATGAGAAAAGAATAATCTCCCCAAGAAATGGTTCTTGGACAACCAGAAATCCACATGTAAAAGAATAAAGTTGTAACCCTATAGCATATATAAAAATTAACTAAGAAATTATTCACAAAGATATATGCACTCATATATTTATTGCAGCATCATTCCCAGTGGCCAACACATGGAAACAACCGAAGTATCTTTCAATAGATGATTGGATAAAGAAGATGTGATACAAATAGACAATAGAATATACTTAGCTGTAAGAAAAATGAAATACTGCCATTTGCTACAACATGAATGGATCTTGAGATTATCATGCTAAGCGATGTAAGTCAGATGGAAAAAGTCAAGAATCATATCATTTCACTCATATGTGTCATATAAAACTGAAAGCAACAAATGAACTAACAAGAAAAACAAACTAACAAAAACTCATAGACACAGACAATGGTATGGTGGTTACCAGAAGGGAGGAAGGTAGAGGGAGGTAGTAAAGGACAAAGGAGGTCAAATACATGGTAACAGAAGATTTGACGTTTGCTGGTGAGCACACAATGCAATATACAGGTAATGTATCATAGATTGTATGCTTGAAACCTATATAATTTTATTAACAACTGTCATCCCAATAAACTTAATTAAAAATAGATTATAGACCTAAATGTATAAGCTAAACCTAAAAAAAAAAACTCAGACAAAAGCATAGGCATAAACCTTCATGATCTTGGATTTGGCAAAGTATTTAAGACTTGACACCAAAAGCACAAGCAACAAAAGCAAAAATAGATAATTTCTACTTTTTCAAAATTTAAAACTTTGTACTTCAAAGGACATCCTAAAGAAAGTGAAAAAAACACAGAATTGGAGAAAATATTTACAAATCATATATCTGATAAGGGACATCTACCTAAAATATATAAAGAATTCTTACAACTCTATAATATAAAGACAAATAATACAGTTAAAATGGACAAAATATCTGAGTCTACATTTCTCCAAGGAAGATATATAAATGGCCAATAAGAATGTAAAAATGTTCACATTGTCCTTAGTCACAGGAAGATTCAAATCAAAATGATGATGAGATACCAGTCCACATCCCCTAAGATTTCTAGAATCAAGAAGTCAGAAAATAGAAAGTGTTGGAGAAGATATGGAGAAATCAAAACCTTCATACACTGGTGGTAGGAATGTAAATTGTACCATCACTGTGAAAAGCAGTCTCCTCAAAGGATTCAACATAGAGTTACCATGGGACCCAGGTATTACACTCCTGGGTTTAAACCCAAGAGTTCAAAGCATGTGTTCAAACAAAACCTTGTACACAAATATTTACAACAGCATTATCCAGAATAACCAAAAATTAGGAACAACCTGATGCAGACCCCAACTCATGGGGTCTGCATCATTATGGATGAAATGAGACATTCACACGGATTACGGAATCTGGTGGAGGAAAAGGGACGGCATGGCTTTTCTCTCAAGGAGAGCAAAAGCCTCAGCCCTTGCTCCAATGAGCTTTTATTGTCTTACTGGGCACACTGCAAGAAGGTCCTCATTAACTATGCACAGGCTCCCTTTAGGTGGTTACCTTTTACAGAAAACAAAGGAGCCAATGCTGCGAATCACATCACAGAAGAGGGATATTTGCAAATCAAAAGTCAAAAGTAGTTGGACTGGTTACACTCATCCTTGGAAGGTTTAGCATGGTTTTTAGGAAGTTGCTTTGTAGTAAATATCCTCAAATCAGGGTGAGGGAGTTTTAGCAAAAAGCAAGACTCATAGCAGCCTAGGTACATTGCAGGCCTGATTCCCCCCAGGAGAACCTACCCGTGGGCATGGGTCCTATGCATCTCCAAGTGAGAGCTGGGCCCATACCACGCAGAGCAGTCTCCCACACAACCCAAATGTCCACCATTCTAATGACTGGATAAACAAAATGTTGTATATTCATACAATGGAATATTACTCAGCTATGAAAAAGGAATGAAGTGACTAACTAATTCATCCCACGACATGAAAACAACACAGTAAGTGAAAGAAGCCAGACACAAAAGTCCTTGAAAACAACACAGTAAGTGAAAGAAGCCAGACACAAAAGTCCACATGTCATATGATTCCATTTATATCAGATGTCCAAAATAGGGAAATGTAGAGTCAGAAAGTAGATTAATGGTTGCTCAGAGAGATAATAGGGCACAGGGATGTTGGCTAAAAGGTAGGAGCTTCTTTTTGAGGTAAAATATTTTAAATTTGTGGTGATGTTTGCACAACTCTGACTATACTAAAAATTATTAAATTATACATGTTAAGTGAGCAAATTAGATGACATGTGAATTATATATCGATAAAACTGTTTTAAAAAACAAGAGTAAAGCAGTGATAGCAATGATGAACGATCACATAGAAAAAACAAAAAGGATTTGAAGAGGCAATTCCCAGAAGAGGAAATACAAATGGCTGATGCACAAGACATGATGTTGAACTCATTAGTCATCAGGGAAATGTAAAACACAGCAGAGATACCTTTTTATTTAACTATAAGAGATTGGCAAGAATTATGAGAGAATATAGCATATGATGATTGAAATAATGTAAAAAATAGTCTTTTCACAAATTGCTGACTAGAATTTATTTTGCAAGTTGCATATAATGCCTACATCCACTACATTTAAAATACTCACACTCTTTGAATTCCTAAGCCCTCTTGTAAGATTCCATCTCAAGAAAATAATGTATGACTATACTTAAGAGAATGTTTATTGCAGCATTGTCATGACAAAAGAAAGATTAGTCAGAAACGGAGAGATGTCTATGATTTTTTGTTAATTGCAAAAAACGACTGTCAGAGTATTGGTCCCATTTGATCCCATTTTTATAGAGTCGAAAGGCAACAAATGTGTATATATATGTATGTTTTATTATATATGTACATGTATACATATATACACATATATTTTTTTCCAGGAAATCCATGTGGAAGAATATATAACAAGCTGTTAAATATATTGGGGAGGGTGGGGCACAGATAATTATGGATTTTGCTTTTTTGTGCACATTTTTATATTATTTCCCTAGTTTTAATAAGAGATTATTTTTGCAATTTGATGGATAGACATTTTTAATCAAGGAGAAGGAGTGGGTGGAAAAATTAGAGAAGGGAATAATGATTTTCAGTCATTTCTGTGTGCGCTCCTTTTACAGACAATGCGGCGGCTCCAGGAGACGCGTCTACGCGGGGGATTACAGTAACCTGGTTGTCGGTGATGAGTCAGAGTGCGTGGTGCTGATGCTGCTGCCATTTCATCACCTCTGTGAGCACAGCATCCATCCCTCCGCTCTCCCTGAGCCTAGGCCTACCTTGTCTGGAGCTTCCTCAAGCGATGTGCTCGCAACACATCTAGATCCGGACCCAGCTGTACTCTGTGAGGCCTTGGCGGGACGACCCCTCTCGCCGCACAGGGCCAGGGATAAGACCTGCGGAGCCCGGGCCATGGAGGCCATCTGGCTATACCAGTTCCGGCTCATTGTCATCGGGGATTCCACGGTGGGCAAGTCGTGTCTGATCCGCCGCTTCACTGAGGGCCGCTTTGCCCAGGTTTCAGACCCCACTGTGGGGGTGGATTTTTTCTCGCGTCTGGTGGAGATTGAGCCAGGAAAACGCATCAAGCTCCAGATCTGGGATACTGCGGGTCAAGAGAGGTTCAGGTGGGAACACAATCCGGGCCCACAAGCGGTGGGAGGGTCTTCAGAGCTTTACACAGCCCCTGGGGAAAGAGGACTTCCTGGTCTTGGTTGCGGCCCGCTCGTAGGGGTACCGAAGGTCTGGGGGTTTCTGCTTAAGCACACCTTCCTCTAGCTGGGAGTTCTGTGCAGGGAAAGAAGCGCCGTGGCAGGAAAGGCCAGTCAGTAATACAGATTGTTTGCACCACAACTCCACCATCCTGCCCCTTGGTGGCTAACAAGCTGGTAGGAATTGATAACTGTAATTCATCAATCTCAGTCCCTACGCTACATACTTTTTTAAATGTGACCAGGTCATCCCAACATACATAGACATATATGATGTAAAGATAGACATAAGTACCGATATAGGTGTATTGTTATATATAGATATATAGATATATACATATATATATGAAATAGATGATGATGATTGATTCCCTCTTGCAATCAGCACACATTCAGTGAGCACCCACTCCATTCCACACATCGGGCTTGTTTCTGAAGAAATTTACACAAGGGGGTGTCATGTAAACAAAACAGATACAGGCCCATCCGTCTTAAAACTTTTGTGCTAGCATAGTGGACGGGGTAGGGAATAGATTATCAGCAATTACACAACAGAGTCTTCTTTATGTTTGTATGCCCACTCCCTACTATAAATCTTAGCACATAATGTATAATCAATTAGCAGGGTTAATTTTATTGTATAGTCCTTAGTTTTTCCTTTGTAATATGTATCATTTGTAAATATATGTGTAATATATAGAGGGAGGAAGGACTACCTGGAGAATATGAGGCCTGATGAGTATGACAGAAAAAAAGCCCAAGGAGAAGAAGCAGCCTATGCATAAACACAGAAGTGACAGAGAACAATGTACACAGAAAACTTTGAGAGCGCAACTTGAACTAAAGTCACATAGAGCATCAGGAACTAGATCAAAAAGGCCTCAATAGCCCATGTTTACAATCATTTATTCATCTATTGAACATTAATTGAGCATAGAAGATACTGGTTAGGTAGTTGAAGAGGGATAGGGAGAAAAGATAACTACAGACTGAAGCTGTAGTTATCTACTGGCAATTATCCTTGTATTTGTCACTTCCACAAACACTACTGGCAAATATCCTTGTATAGGTTCACTTTGAACTGGTGAATGCATTTCTCATAAGTGAAGAAAGGTGTTTTTTATATTTATTGGAATATCTGTATGAATAACCTTCTCATATCCACTACTTATTATTGAGTGATAGCAATTTGTTAGAGTTTTTTTTTAGATTAGCAATATTTACCCTTTTTCTGCCATGCATGTTATACAATATTTTCTCAGTTTGTCATTTGTCTGAACTTTATTCAAGAATTTTTTTTATCCTCACCTGAGGACATGCTCATTGATATGTTTTTTAGAGAGAGGAGAAGGGAAAGAGAAAGAGAGGGACACAAACATCCATGTGAGAGAGAAATATTGGTTGCTTTCACAAGCGTCCCAACCAGGGACAGAACCTGCAATCCAGGCATGTGCCCTGACCGGGAGGAATCGCACCTGCAGCCCTTGGGTTTTCAGAATGATGCCCAACCAACTGAGCCACACCAGCCAGGGCAAAAAAAGTTTTCAATATGCTGAGGGTTTTAATTTCTATACAGCTTTATGTTGTGCTTAAAAGGTGTTCTGTTACTTTCTAAATACTTTGTTATTTTCTAATACTGATGTAATAATGTATTTTAGAGTTTTGAAAGGGATCTACAGCTTTCTTATTGATGTCTTGAACCAAGCTGTTCACAAATCAAAACTTTTGATCATGTATCCATGAATCTTCAAACATAAGGGAATTACAACTGTTTTCATTCCCTAGGGCTGGTTTGGCTGGTTCTAGAGACTTGAACCAGTTTGCTCTTCCCATCATCTACTCTGGACTTTAACGCTCTGGAAAATGTTTATTCTGTTACCATTAAGCCATTTGCCATAAGCCTTAACTATTCAGTCCTCATTTTTATCTTCTTCATCCAAGAAGACAGAAAACCTAAAAATAGGCATAGATAAAAGAGCCCCAATAGTCTAAAGCAACTGGTTGTAGAAGCAATAATCCTAAGCTCTAAAATACTTGAAGCAAAGTACTATAATGTGTACTGAAAATGAGATTCCTCAAATCAAGAGATTAAAAAGCTGAAGTTTGACCCTGGCTAGTGTGGCTCAGTGGGTTGAGTACTGGCCTGCAAACCAAAAGGTCACTGGTTCCATTCCCTGCCAGGGCACATGCCTGGGTTGCAGGCCAAGCCGTGCAAAAGGAACCAATTTCTCTCGTACATTGATGTTTCTCTCCCTCTCTTTCTTCCTCCCTTCCCCCTCTCTAAAAATAAAATATAAATCTTTAAAAAGATGAGATTTCTTCTGTTTAAGAAGTATAGCAAATTTATATATATTTTAAAATAGTGTGATTAGAAATATTCTAATTATAATGCTTTAAATAAATCATGTCATTTTAAGAGGAAGCTTTGGAGATTTAGGCAGTCTTGCCCAGCTGATGGCTCCTTATTCAGCCTCTCTAAAATGTGACAGGAAAAATGGCTGATAGGCACTTTGCTCAAGGCCTTTGCAGGCCATCTCTCTTTTTCCTATTCCCAATGGCCTGAAAAATAAAAATAAAATTGCGTTTCTCCTCACAGAAAACATTGAGGACCCCCTGTTAGGTTAAAATAATGGAATAATAGAAAGAGAAACATGTGAGTGATAATTGGGAAATGGAGTGTACTGCAATATACCTATATACTTATAAGCATTTTCTGTCAACAGCCATAAATTAATTTTTAAAGATTTTATTTGCTTATTTTTAGACAGAAGGGAAGGGAGGAAGAAAGAGAGGGAGAGAAACATCGATGTGTGGTTGCCCCTCACATGCCCCACATCACGGAACCTGGCCCACTACCCAGGTATGTGCCCCAACTGTGAATTGAACTGACAACCCTCTGGTGTGCAGGCCAACACACAATCCACTGAGCCATACCAGTCAGGCCAAATTTATCTTTTCAAAAATTGTGTTTCAGCCCTGGCTGGTGTGGCTCAGTGGATTGAGCACTAGCCTGCACACCAGAGGGTTGTCAGTTCAATTCCAGTCAGGGCACATGCCTGGGTCGCAGGCCAGGTCCCCAGTAGGGGTCGTGTGAGACAACCACACATTGATGTTTCTCTCCCTCTTTCTCCCTCCTTTCCCCTCTCTCTAAAAATACTCTTAAAAATTGTATTTCAACTGCTAGAATTTATAATGAGCCCTCCAAGTCACAGAACACTTTGGCATTCATTATTTCATTTTACCTCAAGATAACCTGTGACTTGGGTATCTTATTTTGCAGAACTGGAAGTCTCCTTTAGTTATTCAGTTGTTGGGGTGGGAGAGTTAGCTGTGGTTCTACCTGAATCGAGGGAAAAAGCCTCTAAGTACATGAGCATCATTTCTAGAAGATGTCATTTCAAAATTTTGTGCAATTGAAAATTCACATATCATGATGATTATGGGGTGACACTTGTATTCCATTGTTAAAAAAAAGAAAATCGTTTTTACTAAAGAACTGTGTCAGTAACTATAAATAGTAGAACACACTGAGCTCATTGAAGTACCTACAGGATTTTGGGCATGATCTTTATTCTTTACTTCTTTCTTTTGTTTTAGATCCATCACTCGAGCCTACTACAGGAACTCAGTAGGTGGTCTTCTCTTATTTGACATTACCAACCGCAGGTCCTTCCAGAATGTCCATGAGTGGTTAGAAGAGACCAAAGTACATGTTCAGCCCTACCAAATTGTATTTGTTCTGGTGGGTCACAAGTGTGACCTGGATACACAGAGGCAAGTGACTCGCCATGAGGCAGAGAAACTGGCTGCTGCGTACGGCATGAAGTACATTGAAACATCAGCCCGAGATGCCATTAATGTGGAGAAAGCCTTCACAGACCTGACGAAAGACATATATGAGCTGGTTAAAAGGGGGGATATTACAATCCAGGAGGGCTGGGAAGGGGTGAAGAGTGGATTTGTACCAAATGTGGTTCACTCTTCAGAAGAGGTTGTCAAATCAGAGAGGAGATGTTTGTGCTAGTCAGGCCTTTTTATTTCCAAAACATGCTCTCCCATCTGAACTTAAAAGTGATCGAAATGAATAGAATCCTTGTGTCACTGAAGAGAACCCAACCTTAATTTTGGATACCAAGTGAACCTCCTTCCCAAGGGGCACTCTGACAGGTTGTGGGCAGATGGACGGGGGAGCCTGGGTGCTGTGACTGAGGGACTACATTACTGGCATGGGCCAAGCACTGTTTTGTGGCTCATGCTGGGCAGTGGCTGCTCTGTGTGCCCTTTGTAAACCACATGTCAAGAGCCTGAGGTTTGGGGAGCCAGGCCCCAGAAAAATAATACCCACAGACAAGACAACTATTTCTTGGTATTTCAGCTCATTCATTGGTCACGAACATAAAGACATATGTAAGGGGGAAAAGAGTATGTCATTGGGAAGAATTAGCAAAACTGAAAAACTGAGATTATCTTAATTCATGAGATTATCCTGTACTGAGTGTGTATGCTAGATTTGGTTAAAGTGTACCAATTAGCTTCTAAACAGCTCATCTGTAAAATGAGGGGTGTGGACCAGCTATTTACTAAGACCCTTTCAAGGCCTGGTGTTCTAGTAAAAATTGTGTGACTATGAAAAGAGAGTCTATTTGCACACTGTTATCATTACATTGGGGAAAATCTACACCCTTGTGATAGAATAACCAGCTGTGTGAAAGAAATTGTCCCATGCAAAATACCTTGTAAGTAGAAGAGAGAAACACTAACTCAAATGCTATAGCCTCTTTTCCCTCTGACTATGCCTGGGGTTTCACTGCATTGGCAACTGCAATCTAGAAGTAAACAATGTGCCTGTTTCTTCAGGTCATGGCAACAACACAGGGATTGCCTCTGAAAACAGAGGTACTCACTCACCAATCCTGTACTGAGTACCTTCTCAACAGGAGGCGCTATAACTCTTACGAACACCTTACAGTCATTTGAATTACTCATTTAATCCTCATTAACAGGGCTGTGAGGTTTTCTTCTCCATTTTACAAAAGTAAACTAAGAGGCAGGAGATTCACTTGGCCAAGGTGAAGGTCTCTTGACTCCTAGTTCTTGTTTCACTGCATTGTCTTGCTGTCAGATGAAGGAACTATTATTAATTTGTTCACTTTGGAAGAGATATGACTGTAAATAAATGTTCTCTACATGTTAGGATGTTTCCTTATTGATTACAAGTCAACTATAATAATGCTGAGGGAACCTAGGGATCAATCAAAGGTAAAGACCATTCAGGTGTTATTGATGAGAAGGCTTTAAACAAGTGAATAATTGCACAACTGAAAACACCTTAGAACTGTGTATGCTAGAAGTGTTCTTATCACTGAAACACAGTGGACATATTATTGAAAGGAACCAAATACAGCAATGGGATGTGGGATGGGGATAAAATACTCGCCTCACAATGACCTTGGCCACCAGTTCCCCATATGCCTACACTAGGTTCCTGTCTGCCCTAGAAAGTAAGCTCTTAATTCTCAGGTGAACAGACAGACAATTGCATCAGAAAATTGGAATGGTTGGCTTGAGGTTCCGTTACCTTCTTGAACAGAAGTGATGCTTTAAATTATTTTTTGAATTGTAGCCAGTTCAGCTGGGCAAAAGCCATACTAATTCTGATTAGTCAGATTTCTCATATTCATTGTGGTAGGAAAGCCTAAGAATGGTAAATTGCTTTGAGATATAGTGTTAAACTTCAGTATGAATGTGATTGAATTTGAAAATGTGGAAATTTACTTAAGTCAGAATAAAGAAGCCAAATCGTGAATATATGAAAACAAACCTTGAACCAACCTGCAGCACCAACTACAAATGAACCAATCATGATTTCTACTTATGTTTAACACGACCAGGCAGAGTAATTAAGTTGACAGTTTTGTGATTGTAGATGACAGATAAAAATTGCTTCTCGGCCTTTTGGCTAAGATCAAGTGTAGATGACAAATAAAAGATGGTAATTTGGGTTAATATGAAATTTATCAACTACTATACCTAATTATGTTTAAAAGATTCTGAAAGCAAGATTATCCAGTGGATAGATGAGAGTTGACTGGATTCTGTCAGTTCAAAAAAAAAAGATAAAAACAAAACTTCTCCAATTTTTTGACTAAAATACACTATATGTATACTTTTCCCATTCCTTGCATTTTTAGGCAGGTTTAAAAATACTCAGCATAGATCCAGCAAAGGTGGCTGAGCTTAATTGCTTAAACAAGTTCTAGAAACTTCAAAAATCATTTTAGTAGAATTCAGTGCTGTTGTCACTGCAATAAGTGGGTTTTAGAAAATAAGTGTGAAAAAAATCAGGTGTTAATACAATACTAAGGATAAAGCTTTAGAAGCTATTTTACTACATAAGTAAAGAAAAGATTAACTTGTAACAAAGACTACAACTGCATGTTGGAATAGATTGTCTCATATTCCAAAATAAAATGTACTGTATACTTTTCCTCACTTTGTTGTGCACTATAATGAAATGTGAAAAAAAAATGTTTTCTTTAGCTGTATGTGAATGAAAACATGCTTGTATTTAGTAAAATGGTTGATTATGTGACTATGAGATTCCAAGTGTGTGTTGTAGCTGTTTCCGGAATCTGTCACTACAGCATAGCAATCACTACCCAGATATCAATTAGATATGACATATACTATGCACCACAGTGTTTACTAGTATCTCAAAGCCAGAAAGAGAACATGATTTTGGAAAATTGAATAACCATTATGTTGAAAGTAACAGAGAAGTCACTACTGCCTGGGACTTTCATGCCACTTTTGGAAAAAGTTGTTCTGTCAAGTCAAGGGTTTTAATTCTGACACCATGTAGCTGATATAACTGTTGTCTTCCCTGCAAAGTCTTCCTTTCTCCGGGCCAAATTGCCTCAGCTTTTTAAAGTCCTACTATGGTATGCTTTTTCCCTCAGTATCACTTGCAGTGTGGGGCCCAGATTGGAACATAATAGTTCAGAACATTGTGTAGGGTTTATAGTGCATATTTAGAGGAAGGTAAAAGAAAAGATTTGATTCTGAGTTTGAGCACAAGTAGATGATTGAGTTCTGCACAGCTTTATTGTACTCATAGTCATGAGTGAATGAGGGACAAAGAAAGGAAAAACCAATGATGCAACAGCATTTAATATAGTTTATGACTCCATTCTCCTTAAAACATTCCCCAGGGCTTGATCATTTTTTTCTTCAGTTACATTAATTCCCTTGGCGACTTCATTCAGTCACATGCCTGTATATACCATCATTAAGCCAATGAGTTCTAAATTTATATCCCCAACTAGTCTCTTTGGACTCCAGACCTTTATAACCAACTGCTCTATCCAACATTTCTATTTGAATGCCTATTAGGTATTAGAAATTTAACATGTCCCAAACCCAGTTTCTAATCTTCCTCCCCAAACTTGTTCCTCCCATAGCCTTCCCCTTCTCAGGAAATGGCAATTTCGTCCTTCCATGCACTCTTGCCAAAAACCTTGGAGTCATCCTAGTCTCCTCTCTTTCACAGTTCACACTTTATCTATCTGGAAGTTAAGCTTGCTCTACCTTAAAAGTATAACCAGCATCTGACAGCTTTTCACCATTTTCACTGCTAACACTAGTCCCAGCCACTGTCATTTGTTGCCTGCATCTTTGTGATAGATGGTCTCCCTGCTCCCCCTCTAGTACCCCCTCAATCCATTCTCCACACAACAGCCAGAGGAAGCCTGATAAAACATTAGCTATAAGTGTTAGATCTAGGCAGGCCTAGGAAGAATGAAAATCACCAGTGGGAAGAAAATAATCAGTGAGAAAATGGCACTGTGGGAAGCTGCCTGCAGACCCTACCCAGGAAAAGCAGATGAAGACTGGGGCCTGGGGTCAGCCTATCTGCCATAACAGGATGCAGCTTTAACTTGAGCCTGCACCCAGCAACCAGTTCCAGCCAATCAAACTGATACCCTTCACAGGTTTTTGTGTTTAAAAACCCTGACCTAAGAACAACTGAGCCAGCCAACCTCCCTTGGTTGGCTCCACTTTCCCTCTCATTCCCCACTAATAAACCCTGCTCTCCTTAGCTCACTGCATCTTGTCCAGGTTCTTGAGTGGCTCCGACCTAACAATAAGGAACCATGTACTCATAATTGTCCAGTGATTATCCATTTTACTTAGCTTAAAACCCATAGTCCTCCCAATGGCGTCTATAACCATTAGAAATAGGTTCTCTTCCCTTAGAACCCTTAGAAATGAATTCCATTCCCATCACATAACATCTGTAACCTTGTTTCTTATTGCTGTTTCCTTGATCATTCTACTCCAGCTACATGGGTTTCTTTCCTGTTCTCCAAACACATCAAGCACATTCATATCTCATGGCCTTTGTACTTGCTCTTCACTCTATCTGGAATTCTCCCTTATCTCCATCAAATTTTGGAACCAACAGCCTCCAAAATTTGCAAGCAGCTTCCTGATTCTGGAGAAGATGTGGCTCCAGAAGTCCTTTCTGACAGTCCAACATAAAGTCTAACTGTTTAGTCTTCCCTGGGGAACAACAAAGTTTAGGGTGAACAAAAAAAGTAAAGGAAATGTGTAGGGAGGAATGGAAAACCTGGAAAGCAGTTTCACAGGAAGTGAACAATAGTATCACAATGCACCTGTGAGTTCAGAAAGAGAAGGACTAAAAGATATTCATAGGATTTGAGGGAGCATGAACTCACAAGTGACCTTTGCCAGCATAGTATTGGTAGAATGAATTCTGCCTACTCCAAGCCTCTCAGGAGTCGGTGTTGTCTGTTCTGTTGGAGGCCCAATTTTTTTCTCACTCCCCATCCTCTCTTCTTCTAGACAATCTTACATACTCTCATAACTTCAGTTAACTGCCTCTGCATTTATGACTCCTGAATGAAGGGCTCCAGCCCATTCTTCTGAGCATTATACCAACACAGCCAACTTTCCTACTAAACACATCCACAAATTCCTCAAAATCAACATATCCAATATGAAATGAACATCTATCAAAATGTGCTCCTTCCACCCCAGCATTTCTTATCTCTGTAAGTGACAAGATATCCTAAATTCCTCACTTCCTCTCGCCTCCCATATCAAATCCATTATCAAGCACAGTCAGCTCTATCTTCAAAACATATACAAGTCTGCCATTTTTCATCTCCATTGACATTACCTTTATCTCTCCTGAACTACTTCAATATCTTCCTAACTGTTCTTCCACTTCTACTCTTATTTGCATGATACCTTCTCAACATAACAGCCAGAACAATCTTTTCAAAGCAGAAATAAGATTAGGCCATTCCCCTGCATAAAACCCACCAATGGTTTCTCATTGCATTTAGAACAAATCCAAATAAATCTTACATTTCTTAACATGACGACAAGGCCTTGCATAATCTGGCCTCTGCCCACTTCTCCAACTGTAAGCTCCATAAAAGTAAGAATATTATTCATCTTGTTCACCAGTATTTCTGCAACTTATAGCATAGCTACATCCTCAAATAATCAATAAATATTTCAATGAATGATTATTTTCTTGCCCTACTTTAATCCAATGACCTTGGCTGTTAACAGTATTTCACTTCAGTAAAACATACACATGGCCCTATGCTGAAGCATTACCAAATTTTATGCAGCCTCTAAAATTCCTTGCTGATTAGAAGTTCTGTTTGTCCCCTCTATCCCAAGAACCCTGATTGAAACTTCCCTAAGACCTTCAGGCAATCAACTACTACTGCCTGTTGCCAGTCTATCAATGTATCCCTTGAATTTGTTCCCTCCCCCTTTCTTCTGGCTCTTGTGGTTAACTGCATTGAAGTCATCAGTTCCTAAGGAAAATGGCTTTTTGAATTCCAGCCAAGATGGCATCATTGGTAGACAGGATTCACTTCCTCACCCAACCAAAACAAGGATAACAACCAATTTAAAAACAAAAAAAACAACCAGCACTGCTAGAAAATCGAACTGTATGGAAGTCCAAAAACCAAGGAGTTAAAGAAGAAACATTCATCCAAACTTATAGGAGGGGCGGAGACGGGAAGTTAGGGTGGCAAGGACATGCAAGGTGGAGGCTGGTGGACTGGGTGGTCCCACATTTGCATGCATATAAACTGGGAGGAACAACTGGGGAGCAAGAAACACCATGCAACCTAGGGTTCCAGCATGGGAAACTAAAGCCTCAAACCTCTAGATGTAAAAACCCGTGGAGGTTGCAGAGGTGGGAGTAACTGCCAGTCTCACAGGAGAGTCCATTGGAGGGGCCCACAGGATCTGAGAACATACATGAGCCCACCCGCCTGGTAATCAGCACCAGCAGGGCCCAATTTGCTTATGGATAGTGGGGGAAGTGACTGAATGTGGGGCAAAAGCTGAGCAAGTGGCATTGTTCCCTCTCTGACTCCGCCCCCACAGACAGCACCACAACACATTGAAGTGGGTTGTCCCACCCTGGCAAATACCTAAGGCTGTCCAGCTCTTACAATGTAACATGCACCAAAACAAAGAAATATGGCCCAAATAAAAGACAATATCAAAACTCCAGGAAAAAAAACAAAAAACTAAGTGATGGGGACATAGCCAATGTATCAGATGCAGAGTTCAAAACAATGGTAATCAGGATACTCACAGAAGTGACTGAGTTCAGTCACAAAATAAAGAAGGGAAAGCTATGCAAAGTGAAATAAAGAAAAATATACAGGGCACCAATCAACAGTGAAAGGAAGGAAACAGGGACTCAAATCAATGATTTGGAACAAAAGGAAGAAATAAACATTCAACCAGAACAGAATGAAGAAACAAGAATACAAAAAATGAGGAGAGGCTTAGGAACTTGTGGAACAACTTTAAACATGCCAACATCTGAATTGTAAGGGTGCCAAAAGAAGAAGAGGAAGACCAAGAAATTGAAAACTTATTTGAAAAAATAACGAATGAGAACTTCCCCAATCTGGCAAAGGAAATAGACTTCTAGAAAGTCTGGAAAGCTCAGAGAGTCCCAAACAAATTGGACCCAAGGAAGCACACACCAAGCCACATCATAATTATATTACCCAAGATGAAAGATAAAGAGAGAATCTTAAAAGCAGCAATAGAAAAGAAGACAGTTACCTACAAAGGAATGGCATAAGACTATCGACTGATTTCTCAAAAGAAACCTTGCAGGCAAGAAGGGGCTGGGAAGAAATATTCAAAGTCATGAAAGACAAGGACCTACATTCAAGATTTCTCTCTCCAGCAAAGCTATCATTTAGAATGGAAGGGCAGATAAAGTGCTTCCCAAGTAAGGTCAAGTTAAAGGAGTTCATCATCACCAAGTCCTTATTATATGAAATGGTAAAGGGACTTAGCTAAGAAAAAGAAGATAAAAAATATGAAGAGTAAAATGACAAACTCACAACTCTCAACAAATAAATCTAAAAAAAAAACAACTAAGCAAACAGAAGAGGAGCAGAATCACAGATAAGGAGATCACATGGAGGGTTATCAATGGGGGAAAGGGTGCAGGGAATAAGAAGCATAATTGGTAGGTAGAAAATAGACAGGGGGAGGTAAAGAATAGTATGGGAAATGGAGAAGCCAAAGGACTTATATGTACAATTCCCTGGACATGAACTAAGGTAGGGGGGAATGTTGGAGGGAATGGGAATAGCGGGGGGTACAGGATAAAGAGGAGAAAAAATGGGATAATTGTAATAGTACAGTCAATAAAATATACTGTTTAAAAAAGTAGCCCTGGCTCATGTGGCTCAGGGGATTGAGCACTGGCCTGCAAACTAAAAGATTGCTGATTCAATTCCCTGTCAGGGCACATGCCTGGGTTGTCGGCCAGGCAGCCCTTTGGGCATGTACAAGAGGCAACCAACCAGTGTATCTCTCAAATGTGGATATTTTTCTCCCTCTCTTCCTCCCTCCCTTTCCATCTCTCTGGAAATAAATAAATAAATAAATAATCTTTTTTTAAAGAGTACCATAAAGTGAAATAAAAATAGATGACTGTTGGAAGTTTGGTTTGTTTCCTTCTAGAGTTTTTTGTTTTTTAATTTTCAAAGGGTTATTTAACATAGTAGTTAAGAGTATGAATTTTGAAGTAAGACAGTTTCAAATTCTGACTGTACCAGTCCATGTATGTGTGATTCAATCTCTATGAGTCTCAGTTTATACATATACCTATACAGTATTAAAGTGGATAAAAGAATTTAACTCATAGGTTTGTTGGGAGGATAAAATGAGATAATCCATTTAAAGTACTTAGCACAGGCCCTGGCATGTGGTAAACATCATATAGTAAACATACTCAGAAAGTGTTTAGGTATTATGTTTGCACTTAAATGAATCTTTTTTGATAAATGGTATCACATCACACATACTGTGTTATTATTTTTTTCACTATATTTTCTGTAAATACATGAGGTCAAGAACTGTCTATTTTTGCTCATTATTGTATCTCTGCAGTCAGTCAGTGCCTGGTATATGTTTGTTGAATATGATCAGGAAGAGAATTAGTTAACATACTAAAGAGGACAAAGGAGACACATAAGAAAACTGGGTCCTTGATGATGCCATTGAGCACCTAACTACCCTAGAGCCACTCTATAGTAAAACTCCTTATTACATAAGATGACAAATCCCCTTTTGCTTTATGCCATTTTTAATATTTGTAGCTGAAAGCCTTCTAAGTGATACAATAACATTTTACTATATGGACAGTAAAATTTTGATTAAGATATTTAATCAATTCTCATTGGTGGACATTAGGTTTTGTACAATTTTTTTTTCTGTTATAAAGCAATTCTGGCCCTGGCTGGTGTGGCTCAGTGGATTGAGTGTCAGTCTGAAAACTGAAAGGTCACCAGTTCAATTCCCAGTCAGGGCACATGCCTGGGTTGTGGGCCAAGTCCCCAGTAGGGGGCGCATGAGAGGCAACCACACATTGATGTTTCTCTCCCTCTCTTTCTCTCTCCCTTCCCCTTTCTCTAAAAATAAATAAATAAAATCTTTTTTTAAAAGAAATTCTGTAATGCATATATAGCTTTGGGCATTTGACCAATTTTGACCTGGAGTCAAAATCATGAAAGTAGAATTTGATTTAAAGAATATGCACATTTAAAATTTTGATATAATTAATCAGATTGCTCTCTAGAAAAGTTCTACTGAATGCCCATGAACAGTGTATGATAATGTCTATACTAAGTATTACTGTCAATCTTTTAACTCTGCAAAGCTGAGTGGTAAATAATTTATACAGAATCATGGATACAGGGAGGGTTTTGATGGTTGCCAGATGGGAGGGGGTCATGGAGGAATGGGTGAATAGGTAAGGAAATTAAGAAGTACAATAGGTAGTTACACAATAGCCATGGGGATGTAAAGTACAGAATAGGAAATGGGGAAGCCAAAGAGCTTACACACATAACCCATGGACATGAACAGTGGTGGGGGGATGGTCTGAGGGAGAGGGGGTACTGGGTGGAGAGGCAAAGGGGAAAAATTGGGACAACTGTAATAGCATAATCAATAAAATATAATTAAAAAATCAAATGTTCCTTTAAAGTTTGCGTATCTTTGGTTATTGATTTTTTTGGTGCTTGCAGCTCCAAGTATTTTTAATAAAAAGGTATTTTTCTTATTAATTAGTAAGATCACCTTATAAATGTATATTCTCTATTCATCACATACATTACAAATCTTTTCATGTTTTTCTGACTTTTGAGTTTATTTACAATGTTTGGTAACATAAAAGTCTTTAATATTTAATTTAGTATTATTAAATAATTTAATACCTAATATTATTTAATAATATGTTGTCTACGAGAAACTGAAAATAGTCATCTCAGAGCTGGGGAACTGGGTGGCTGGGGAACAAGTTATAAAGAAAGCTATTTCCGTTGGGTAACATTTTGTACCTTTTGATTTTTCTACAATGTACCTTATTATTTTACTTAGATAGCCTATTGTCTTAAGGTTCTTTTGTGCGGCAGTAGTGTTACTTTGAGATAGGCCTTCTCTACCCAAACACTAAAAACAAACTTCCTATAATGAATTTAGGGTTCCCTTAGAAACTGACATGTGTAAGATGTGCAGGTAGGAATAACAACTATTTTCCCCAAATAGCTAACTATTTACCCCACACTATCCATAGAACACCCCATTCTTTCTATAGTGGTTGGAATTTTTTTCTTTTTCAAATATTAAGTTGTCATAAATACATGGGTCTGGTTTGGGATTCACATTTTATGGTTCATTAATCTGTATAAACCTGCCCCAGTACCATGTTGTGTTAGATACAGTAATTCCACAGTATGTTTTATCTTTTCCCTTTCAAAATTTTCTTTGATATTCTCATGCAGTATATTAACACATAAGGATAAATGTGTCAATTTCTTTCTCCATCCATCTGTTGAAAAAGTCAGACCCAGAAAGTAAACTAGATGTATTATTTCATATGATTTTATATGTGAACTCTATAAAACTTAAATACATAGGAGCAGAGAGTAGAAAGGTAGTTACTAGGGGCAGGGAGGTGGGGGAAATGGGGAGATGTTGGTCATTTAGGCAGAATGAATAGGTTCTGGAGACCTAATGTACAGAATAATTACTATAGCTATTAATAATGTATTGAACCCTGGAAAGTTGCTAAGAGACTAGATTTCAGGTGATCTCACCATACACACAAAATAATAACTGAGGAGATGGATATGTTAATTAGCTTGACTGTAGCAACACTTACATATACAGGGTGGGGGAAAAGTAGGTTTGCAGTTGTGAGTACATGAAACACAGAGTTTATTCTTGTACTGCAAACTATTATATTATTTTCCATAAGATTTTTAAATCTACTTTTGCCCCATCCTGTACGTGTGTGTGTGTGTGTACACAATCATGTTGTACAACTTAAGTGTATACTTTTTATTTAAAAAAATAAAATAAGAATGACTATCTCATGTTTCCCTTCAGGTAGAATTAGGATTTTGATTTGATTTACTGACACTGATGGAATATGTCATTCTATTAATTTAATTTTTCATTCATGTCCACCAGTAAATTCTTATAGTTCACTTATAAATTTTAACTATATGGTGTATTCCCAGATATTTTATAATATTTATATAAATATATTTATATTTTATTTGAATTTTTTTCTCTATACATGTTCTAATTGGTTATTGCTAATATGTGGGAAATCTGTGGATTTGTGTAGTTACATCTTGTAACCAGACATCTTACTTAATTCTATTGTGTCAAAAAGTTTTTCAATTGATGTCTTCTGTTTTCTAGGTAGACATAATCTACAAATAATAATTTTCTCTTATTTAATTTTCATACTTCATTTCTTTTTGTCTTTTTACACTGGCTAAAACCTGTAAAAAATGATGAATAACAGTGATGGTGTTGTTTTTGTCTCGTTGCTATTATATGCTTCTAGTATTTTAACTATGAATTAGCCTTATTACATCATAGAACTTGTCACTGCATTACTATTTTACTAAGTGTTTTTAGAAAGAATATATAGTTTTCCAAATGTCCTTCTGGTACCCACTGAGATAATCAAATGGTGTCCTTCCCTTAACCTATTGATGTAATTAATTTTATCAGTAAATCTGTGTTTAACCATAATTATTTATATTCTCAGAATAAACTCTTACTTGTTCATACTGTATTTTTAAAACACTGCATGATTTAATTTACTATTTTATGTGAATCTTTGCATCTAAATTCATATGTGAGATCTGCTCTAACAGTTTTCCCAAAAATGTATTCCACAGGGATTAAGAGTAATTGGGGTGGGGAGTAGGGAGAACTGACAAATAAATTTGGAAAATTGCAGATTAAACAAAGTAAAATATTCTGTAGGATTACACGATCATATGTTGGGGCTCTCCAATAGGAGGCAATTTTGTACAGCATCTTAACTTATATGACAAAATAATTCTTATTTTCTGGAGCACTTAAAATAACTACTGTTCAGTTAAAACACATTGGAAAATGCTGATCTTTTATGCTTCCTGTCAGGTTGTGGCATCATGGTTATTCTGATCTCAAGAAATCATAAAATAATTGGGAATCTCTTTGTTTTCTTTTTCTATACCTTAGAGTGGTTGAAATAACATGGGATAGAATTCACTCATAACAATTTTGGGGTTCTTTTTTTTTCTCTTTTTTTTCCAAAAGAGTATGATCTTTAACAATCTTTCAATTTATTTCATGGTTGTGGTTAGAATCAGTTTAAAACCATAAAACAAAATGTTTTGCCCTTCCCTGGAACAGTGTATTTCCCACTTATGATATAGGCTTCCCATAAGCCTGAATTCTAGAGTGAAAAGATCATGGAGCAGAGACACCCTGACATGCAGAGGACATGAGGTCACAGGAATCGGGAGTGACTAGCACAGCATCATGTAGCCTATCTAAATATATACATCTTCATGAGTAAATTTTAGTAATTTATCTTTTTCTTGAAAGTTATGTTACAGAACAGACTGGGGGATGGGGCTGAATGATATAAAAGACACCCGCCTTTTCCTCCAGGGGCTCCTCCCCCATACTAGGTTCATTTTGCCCACAGCTAGAGGAAAGATGTCTCTCAATACCAGAGATTGATGAAAGGGAAAGGAATTACTATTTATTTAAAAGTTATACAGCCCACTTCTGGCCAAGATGGAGGCGTAGGTAGACACATTGTGCCTTCTCACACAACCAAAACAAGGGCAATTTAGAAACAAAAACAACCAGTACTAAAAGAAAACTAAACTGTATGGAAGTCCGACAACCAAGAGGTTAAAGTAGACACATTCATCCAGACCCATAAGAGGACGGAGTCGGACAGCTGGGCAGAGAGGGGTCTCAGCAAAGTGGTGGCTGGCGAACCCTGGGCATGCAGGGCAGTGGCTGGTGGACCCAGCAAGGGAGAGGATTGTGGAGGGGTGTGGCGCACAAGGTGGCTGGCGGACTGGGTGTTCCCACATTCCCACACAGATAAACCAGGCAAAACTGGGGAGCAAGACAGACCATGCAACCCAGGGTTCCAGCGCCGGGGAAATGAAGCCTCAAAACACCAATTGAAAACACCTGTGGAGGTTGAGGTACCAGGAGGAACTCCTAGCCTCACAGAAGAGTTTGTTGGAGAGACCCACAGGGTTCTAGAATGTACACAAGCCCACCTACATGGGAATCGGCACCGGAAAGACCCAATTTGCTTGTGGGAAGCAGGGAAGTGCCATTGTTCCCTCCTGGACCCCTCCCCCACATACAGCGTCACAACCCAGTGACTGTGTTGCCCCATCCAGGTGAACACCTAAGGCTCCACCCCTCACTATGTAACAGGAGTGTCAAGACAAAAAAAAAAATGGCCCAAACAAAAGAACACATCAAAGCTCCAGAAAAAATGCAACTAAGCAATGAAGAGAAAGCCAACCTATCAGATGTACAGTTCAAAGCACTGGTGATCAGGAGGCTCATAGAATTGGTTGAATTTGCCCTCGCTGGCATAGCTCAGTGGATTGAGCGCGGGCTGCGAACCAAGGGTCGCAGGTTCAATTCCCAGTCAGGGAACATGCCTGGGTTGCGAGCCAGGTCCACAGTGGGGGCCACGCCGAGAGGCAACCACACATTGACCTCTCTCTCTCTTCCTCCCTCCCTTCCCCTCTCTAAAAATAAATAAATAAATCTTAAAAAAGAACTGGTTGAATTTGGTCGCAAATCAGATGAAAAAATGAAGGCTATGCTAATTGAAATAAAGGAAAATGTACAGGGAACCAATAGTGATGGGAAGGAAACTGGGACTCAAATCAGCGGAGTGGACCAGAAGGAAGAAATATCCAGCCAGAAAAGAATGACAAAACAAAAATTCAAAAAAAAAAAAATGAGGAGAGGCTTAGGAACTTCCAGGACATCTTTAAATGGTCCAACATCCGAATTATAGGGGTGCCAGAAGGAGAAGAGGAAGAGCAACAAGTGGAAAACTTATTTGAACAAATAATAAAGGAGAACTTCCCTAATCTGGCAAAGGAGACTTCCAAGAAATCCAGGAAGCTCAGAGAGTCCCAAAGAAGTTGGACTCAAGGAGGAACACACCAGGGTACATCATAATTACCTTAGCCAAGATTAAAGAGGAGAGAATCTTAAAAGCAGCAAAAGGAGAGAGTCACCTACAAAGGAGTTCCCATCAGACTGTCAGCTGATTTCTCAAAAGAAACCTGGCAGGCAAGAAGGGGCTGGAAAGAAGTATTCCAAGTCATGAAAGGCAAGGACCTACATCCAAGATTGCTCTATCCAGCAAAGCTTTCATTTAGAATGGAAGGGCAGATCAAGTGCTTTTCAGATAAGGTCAAGTTAAAGGAATTCATCATCACCAAGCCCTTATTATATGAAATGTTAAAGGGATTTATCTAAGAAAAAGATAAAAAATATGAACAGTAAAATGACAGCAAACTCACAATCATTAACAACCACACCTAAAACGAAAACAAAGAAAACTCCTAGAACAGGAACAGAACCACAGAAATAGAGATCACATGGAGGGTTAGCAACAGGGGAGTGGGAGGGGGACAGAGGGGCAAAAGGTACAGAGAATAAGTAGCATAGATTGTAGGTAGAAAATAGACAGGGGGAGGGCAAGAATAGTATGGGAAATGTAGAAGCTAAAGAACTTATGACTCATGGACATGAACTAAGGGAGAGAATGTGGGTGGGAGGGGGTATGCAGGGTGGAGGGGAGTGAAAGGGGGGTAATGGGACAACTGTAATAGGATAATCAATAAAAATACATTTTTAAAAAATAATAAAAGTTACACAGAGTAAAGTTCTTTAGAGTACCCACAAATGCACAGTCCTTCCTTCTCCCTCTGCCCAGTCTGGGGTACTGTATCTCAGGAAAGAAGTAGAAGTCCATGATTCAGGCTCCCAGTACCATCCATGTGACAAAAGAGAACACCTCCAAAGCTGCGTGGTTCCCAAAAAGACGCCCAAAAGCTGCTGTGCCTGGGTTTAAATCCCAACGCCAATCTTCCTCTACAGCCTCATTTCTGGCTCCTCCCACAATTGGCCACAGCTGCCAGTATTCCAGGCAGGTGTGGTGCTGTGGTGTGGAGCCAATCATCGCCAAGCTCTTTTGGGCCCCATTACAAATCCCTATTTGGGGCCCCCTCTTGGCTGTACCATTAATTACAGTTATCCATTCCACCTAGATTTTCAAATGCACTGGTATATAGTTATACTTAGTATAATTTTGAATCTCTATATTGATGGATAGAAATGTCTCATTTGTGATGTTATTTTTTTCCTTTTTAAGAGTTGCCAGGGATCTGTTTTTATTAGTATTTTCGATGAACTGGTTGTTGGTTTTATCGATTTTACCTTTTTGCACCCTAATTTGTTCATTTTTATGTCATCAGCTACAGAAATTTATACTTTGTCTTTTTTCATATTCGTGAATGTTTTCCTGGTTCTTCATATGCCAAGTAATTAATTGTACTCTGAACATTTTGAATATTATGTGACCCTGGGTCTTGTTAAAATTCTGTCAAGAATGTTAGTTTTAGCCGACAATTTATGTAGATGGGTTCATGGACATGTTCTAACTTGGCCTCTGTGGGTGGTTGTTCCAATCAATGCCACTTTAGTTTTCAAACCTTTTGAATGAAATTTTTCCTTAGCTCATACACGACCCCGTGGCCAGTCCCAAAATTGGTCAGTGGTCTATCCTTTTGTCCACTTCTAGAGGTCTTTAGTATGTTAATTAGGAACACAGGAAACCCAGAACTTGGTAATCAACATTTGGGGGAGGGGTCACTTTCCAGAGCTCCTCCCTCCCTGTGTGTCTCACCCCAGTACTTGCCAGTTCTCTTGGGCTTCCCTTTTCTGTGCTCCAGACAGAAATCCCAACTAAGTTGAGACACTATTGAAAGTACAAGGGGCCACTAAAAAATCAATAGGTGTTAACTGCTCCACAACAGGTACAAATCAGAACTCCTCCTGGCAAACCATGACATACAGTTAGAGCTAACTGCTCAGGGGTAAATAAAACAAGGAAGGACAAGAATGTGCACTTGTGTATGTGTGTAGGGGGGTGAGTAGGAATTGCAAAAGTATATATGGTGGCCATATGAAGCTTATTTATGAAGTTACATTTGAGTGGCCACCTGAGAGAGTTGAAGAGTGAGAAAGTAGCTATCTGTAGGTTCCTGGGAAGCACTTTAAAAAAAAAAATTACGGCCCTGGCTGGTGTAGCTCAGTGGATTGAGTGCTGGCCTGTGAACCAAGGCGTCATAGGTTTGATTCCAAGTCAGGGCACATGCCTGGGTTTTGGGCCGGGTCTCCAGTGGGGGGCATATGAAAGGCAACCACACATTGATGTTTCTCTCCCTCTCTTTCTCTATCTCTTCCTCTCTCTCTCTGAAAAGAAATAAAATATTTTAAAAAATTATGGCAAGTGGGAAAGTCCTGAGGTAAGAGTAAAACAAGTTCATTCCACGAATAGCAGAGACAGGTGTGCTAAGCAGAATGCACAAGGGGAAGAACGATAGGGGGTAAATGAAGAGATTGGAAGCCATCTCACGTGAATGAACTTGTTTTAAAGATTTTAGTTATTTTTAGAGAGAGGGAAAGGAGAAAGAAGAAACATTAATGTGTGGTTACCTCTTACTCCCCGCGCCTTACTGGGGACCTGGCCTGCAACGCAGGCATGTATGTGCCCTGACTGGGAATCAAACAGCCCTTTGGTTCACAAGCCAGTCCTCAATCCACTGAGCCACACCAGCCAGGGCTCATGTGAATGAATTTAAAGGAATGGGGGATCCAGATTGGATAGGACTTTATGGATCATTTTAACAACTTTGGCTTGCTCTGAGTGAGACGGGAGGCAGTAGAAAGTTTTGAGCAATAGAGACACCTGATCTGACTAACATTGTACCAGAATCCCTCCTCTCCTTCAGCTTTCTTAGAGAACAGACTGAAGAGGAGCAAGAGTGGGAGCACGGAGCCGTCAGATGCTATTGCAGTGATCCGGGTGAGATGTTGATGACTGGGATCAGGGTGGTAGCTCAGTGCACAGCAACTATTATGAGTTGAATTGAATTCCCCAAGAAAATGTTGACATCTTAACCTTTAGTACCTGTGAATGTGACCCTATTTGGAAAGGGTCTTTGCAAATGTAATTAGTTGAGGTCATACTAAAGTAGGTGTGTTGCCACCCTTCAAGGCCAGGCAGGTCCATGGTATTCATGCAGATGGAAAAATATTCACGGAGCCATTAGGATGTCTGTCATGCCTTTATTTATGGGTGGGCAAGCCACGCACACTACAGGCTGTGTGTCTACCTGGATATCTCATGTCATGGCCCTTGCTCCCCAGTGTGGCACCCATTGTGGCACCTGTCCCCTTGCATGTCTCTCATCATCATTGCCCCCAGCAGGGAGTCCTACCTGTTTAAGTACTAGAGGGGAACAAGCAAGATGCCAGACTTATATAACATAATTCTGCACATGTGAGCCCACCTGATGTTATGGGAACAGTTTATTAAACCTAGTCTCAAGGCTATGGGAACACTGCTCCCCTTAGTCACCTGGGTGAGGAAGCCAGACTGCCTCCACTTACCCCACAGTAGGGTAGACCCCTAATCCAAGTGACTGGTGTCCTTATAAAATGGGGACATTTGGACATAGGCATGCACACACAGAGAACCCCATATGAAGTTTAGCATGATGCTGCCACAGGCCAAAAAATTAGAAGCTGGGAGAGGCCTGGAACAGATCCTTCCCTAGAGCTTTCAGGGAGTAGTGTGGCAGTGCTAACAGCTTGATTTCAGACTTCTACCTCCAGAACTGTACCACAGCACATTTCTATTGCTTAAGCCACTCAGTTTGTCATACTTTGTTACAGCAACTGGCAAAATAATACACTAACAATAGCAAGGCCTCGGGAAAAAATGGTTTGAGGCATATCACTGATACAGTTGTTGGTACCTGGGAAATAACACCAGGCCAGTACTTGGATAACTGAAGTGCCCCAGAGATGTTAAAAATGCTCCCCACACATTGCCCAAAAAAGTTTATGATGCTTCCAATGTTTCAGTTAGGGCAGAGCTGGAGGCTGAGATAAGGAGGATAGAGCAAAGTTGTTGGGAAATAGGTGCAGAAAAAGCACAACCTGCTAAAAGAAAGTGCCATAGGTTGGGGGCTGCACTAAGGAAGAGTCCCATATGAAAGCTTCTTTTTTGTTTTTTAAACTTTTAAAAAAAAAGATTTTATTTATTTATTTATTTATTTATTTATTTATTTTAAGAGAGAGGGGAAGGGAAAGAGAAAGAGAGGGAGAGAAACATCAATGTGTGGTTGACCCTCACATACCCCCAACTGGGGATCTGGCCAGCAACCCAGCCATGAGCCCTGATTGGGAATTGAACTGATGACCCTTTGCTTCGCAGTCCCGTGCTCAATCCACTGAGCTACACCATCCAGGACTTAAAAAGATTTTTTAATTTTTATTTATTTTTCCAGAGAGGGAAAGGGAAATAAGTGAGAGACACATTGATCGGTTGCCTCTTGCACTTGCCCCAACTGGGAATCAAACCAGCAACCTTTCGCTTTGTGGAACAATGTCCAACCAACTGAGCCACACCATAGGGCTTTTTTTTTTCTTTTCATTTTTTAGTTTACTTAAAATACAGCCCAATGTGCTCCTGCTGACAGCAAAGCAGTTGACCTGAGGGCTTTATAGTTGATTCTCCTCCTGCTATTCTGACTCCTCTTGCCTAGGGAAAAAAAAAAAGCCTAACATCAATGGTTTATAAATACAGGCTGACAATGCATAGATGTGGGCTGGAGGACGTGCTGATTCTTTGGTTACTATTTACTATGAATGAATAATTTTCTCTAGAGTTACTAGTTATCTGAATTTCTCCCAGAACCATTTTGGGTCCTATCTACTTTCAGAAGTTCTTAGTGTATCCAACTTTTACCCGTGGGGTAAGTGGAGTGTCAAGGAAGGGGGTATGACAGGGAACAGGGAGGAAGGGAAGGGGTTCCATGCTTAGTTCCCAGCTTGCCTGTCCTGCCTCCATCTAGCCCCAGGGCTAAATTCCCTTGTTCCTCCAGCCTTTTGTTTTTCCATGCCATCTTTATTGTACTGGAACTTGACTGCTCCTCCCCTGGAATAAAATTTATTTTCTCCAGTATCTTCTTTCCCTGTCATCTGACCTGCACAGATTCTAGCCAGAAAGCCAAGGTCAGTCCTAGACTTTGGTCACCTCCAAGGTAGGCAAGGACCAAGTGGAGAAGGGCAACCAGCCCACTTTTTAACCAAACACTGGTGTGTTTTCAGTGTGACACCAAATATTCAATAGATAATGAAAAGCCAGTACTGTCACTTTGCTCTGGTAGTACAACCAACTGTTACAGTAGAGTTGAAATTAAGTATCTAGGGTCAATTAAAATCGAACTCTTAAGCTGCCTCTGGACCACCTGAGAAGTTACTGCCCAATCCAGGCTAGACATGGGCTAAAGTAACCAAGGATGTGAATAATAAGAAAAGGGATTGTTATATGCTGACCTTTTCCCTGTTTTTTTTTTGTTTTTTTGAGAGAGGGGAAGGGAGGGATAAAGAGAGGGAGAGAAACACTGATGTGCAAGATACAGTGATTGGTGGCCTCTCGAACGACCCCACTGGAGACCTGGCCTAGAACCCAGGCATGTGCCCTGACTGGGACTTCAACCAGCAACCTTTCAGTTCACAGGCTGGCACCCAATCTACTGAGCCACACCAGCCAGGGCTTGCTTTTTAATGTTTATATTTTTTTGCTCTCTAGAATCCACAGGTTTGATCTGGAGAAAATAAGCTGATTCAATCTAAGACAGGTTTACTTGAGGAGATAAAAAATCTGAAAGAAATTTCCTATTTGGTCATAGACTACCTCCAAATAAAGTACTCTCAAAAGCCAAATAGAGTTGTCACACAATTAACTAAACATAAACATATTTGATCATACTCAATGGGCAAAAATTAAAATCTTTTCCACTAAGATCAGGAACAAGACAAGGCTGTTCACTTTCACCACTTCTATTCAATATAGTACTGGAAGTTTTAGCCACAGCAATCAGACAAGAAAAAGAAATAAAAGGCATCCAAATCAGAAAGGAGGAAACAAAACTGTCACTGTTTGCAGATGACATGATAGTGTACCTAGAAAATCCTATAGACTCCACCAAAAAACTGCTTGACCTAATAAATGAATTTGGCAAAACAGCGGGATACAAAGTCAACATCCAGAAATCAAAGGCATTGCTGTACACCAACAATGAAACAGCAGAAGCAGAGATCAAGGAAAAAATCCCATTTGAAATAGCAAAAAGAAAAATAAAATATCTAGGAATAAACCTAACCAAAGAGGTAAAAGACCTGTATTCAGAACACTACATACCACTGAGGAAAGAAATCAAGGAAGACACAAACAAATGGAAACATATACCGTGTTCATGGATTGGAAGAATTAATATCATCAAAATGTCCATACTACCAAAAGCAATTTACACATTCAATGCAATTCCTATTAAAGTACCAATGGCATATTTCACATAGAACAAACACTTCAAAAATTTATATGGAATCATAAACGACCCCGAATAGCTGCTGCAATTTTGAGAAAGAAGAGTAAAGTAGGAGGGATCACAATACCCGACACTAAACTATACTACAAGGCCACTGTAATCAAAACAGCCTGGTACTGGCATAAAAACATGCACATAGACCAATGGAACAGAACAGAGAGCCCAGAAATAAACCCAAGTCTCTATGGTCAATTAATATTTCACAAAGGAGGCAGCAACATAAAATGGAGTAAAAATAGCCTCTTCAACAAATGGTGTTGGGAGAACTGGACAGCCACGTGCAAAAAAATGAAACTTGAGCACCAACTTAACACCATATACAAAAATAAATTCAAGGTGGATAAAAGACTTAAATATAAAACATGACACCATTAAAGTCCTAGAGGAGAACGTAGGTAGGAAAATCTCAGATATTTCACGCATAAACTTTTTTACTGACTTGTCCCCTAGAGCAAGGGACATAAAGGAAAGAATAAACAAATGGGACCTCATCAAAATTAAAAGCTTCTGCACAGCTAAAGAAAACAGTATCAAAATTAAAAGAGAACCAACTGTATGGGAAAACATATTTGCCAAAGATACCTCAGACAAGGGTTTAATCTCCAAAATATATAAAGAACTTACACGACTGCACTCTAAGACAAGGAATCCAATTAAAAAATGGGCAAAGGACTTGAACAGACACTTCTCCAAGGAGGACATACAGAAAATCCAAAGACACATGAAACGATGTTCAATATCGCTAGCTGTCAGAGATGCAAATTAAAACCACAATGAGATACCACTTCACACCAGTCAGAATGGCCATCATAAACAAAGCAACAAACAGCAAGTGTTGGAGAGGTTGTGGAGAAAAGGGGTCCCTAGTGCACTGTTGGTGAGACTGCAGACTGGTACAACCACTATGGAAAGCAGTATGGAACTTCCTCAGAAAACTAAAAATGGATCTGCCTTTTGACCCTGCGATTCCACTGCTGGGACTCTATCCTAAGAATACTAAAACACCAATCCAAAAGAACCTATGCATCCCAATGTTCATAGCAGCACAATTTACAATAGCTAGATGCTGGAAGCAACCAAGATGCCCATCAGTAAATGAATGGATCAAAAAACTATGGTACATTTACACAATGGAATTCTATGCAGCAGAAAGAAAGAAGGAGCTCCTACCCTTTGCAACAGCTTGGATGGAACTGGAGAGTATTATGCTAAGCGAAACAAGCCAGGCAGGGAAAGACAAATACCATATGATCTCACCTTTAACAGGAACCTAAACAACAAAACAAAGAAACCAGCAAAATATAACCAAAGACACTGAAATAGAGGACAGGCTGACAGTGACCACAGGGGAGTGTAGAGGGAATTTCGGGGGACATTGGGAAGGGTTCACGGGAACAAACTTAAAGGACACATGGACAAAAACTAGGGGGAGGGTGGTAATGGGAGGGAAGTGGGGAGGGGTGGGGGGGGCTGGATTGGGAGTAAAAGGGAGAAAACTGTATTTGAACAATGATTAAAATAAAAAAAAATTGAAAACCATGGCCAAGAGGCATGATCCTTTATAAACAAAACTGCTCAAATATACTGTGCACACCGGGTCCATGCTTTTTGTTCAATGTGTCTGTAACCAAATATGACATCAGACAAGAGAGAGGGACACAAATAAAAGCTCTTTAAGACACAATTCTCACTTGAGTTTTCATGTGCACATAGAACCCTGGGACAGCTTTTAATAAAAACAAGCAAAGCATCTCTGTGCACATAACACATTAACCAATTTCTCCAGCCTCAAACCCTTCCAGTCTCAAACTGGTTTCTTCTCACAACTGCTCATGTAAGCAGTACTCCTTGGGGCCAGAAGAGTATTAATATGTAGAAAATATGGTTAATTAGTAGGCCCATCTCTTTTATGATACTGGTTATAATTATAAAATATCAAAATAAAAAGCGTAAAATGTGAGAAATTTTATCAATTTTGGCCACATGTCTAAAAAGTCACTCTGCAATTACGTCACAAATAGTCTCACTAAATTTATAGCATCTCCAATCCATTGTATAATTATGAAACTTTGGAGACTTGGACTTCCCAGATGATGCCTTACTTTCACCTAACATGGACAGAAATGCTTCCATCCAGCCCTTTAAAACACATAACTATATATTTTGGCAGAACAGTTATTACCTAAGGGGTTTATATAAAAGGATCTGGAAAAGTAAGTAATCCATTATCCAAAACTGGTCCATGATTACACAAGATTCAACAAGCTATGAGAGAGATGTATTAAAACCCCTCTCTCCTCTCAAGACAACAAACTGACCTTGAATTAGCTTTCTAGCTCAGTTCCTAGAAATGTGATGAACGTGGACCATTAGCAGTGTGAACAGGAGTTTGATTCTGGTAAAATGCCGAATGGTACCTTGTGTCCAAGCTGGTAGGGCACTGAGTGCTCACACGTGCTAGGAGTCACAGCTCTGGCTTCCCAGGTACAGTGTACCTGTTGTTCCCGGGACCTATCCCTAGTCAGGATATGGGGATGCTATGCACAGGTGACTGTTACGATGAGGTGGTCCCTTAGGGCTTCTAAACCAGGGGGTTCTTGCACCCATCTGTGTAGTCTATAGAGACGGTTGTGAGAATTCCTACATAGGAACTATGCCTAAAGCTGCCCCATCATGGTGTCTTGCCTTCTCATGTCCTCCAGAGTAAACTGGCATCACACATAGCCTATTCAGGTCTTGGGAGTTTAAATGTGTGTAGTTGAACCCAACGTCAACTGTGATAGGAGTTGAGCGTGTACTCAGCAGTATCTACAGAGACAACAATCCCACATTAGTATGAAATAAGCACAGGCATGGCTATCAAAAAGGTATGGCATTAGAACCAACCAAGACAAACCTTTAAGAAATGGTTTAAGACCCATAAAGGGATCACTGAGGTTGAGGGCAGAGAATGGCAAACATACAGAATATTTATTCACTAAAGGACTGAAGTTAATATTTTTACCAAACTTAGTTATAAATAAAGGAGTGAGGCATCATGGTACAGAGGGAGGGAAATTCATTCAGGAGCTGGATCTGGGTCTTTTGCTGGTTATGCAGCCTTGTATGGTCCTTCCCTCTGTAGCCATTGGTGTCTACATGGTAGAGGAGGGTAGGAGTAGTGGGGATGATGAGTTGTGCTTTCCATCAGCCCCTGCTGTTGCTTCTGACAAAATTACTCTGTTAACCCCAGAAAATAAAATGCTATCTATAATTATTCACTTCCTAAGTACATTTTTGGTAATCTAGTCTCAGGGGAAAAAGCCTAAATATAACGTCTTATATAAAAATAAACTGAATTAGTTGTCACTAATAATAGAGAAAAAATTTTAAAACCGCCCAGTGTCTAAGTGTGAATCACAATTTACTACAGGCTCATCCATTTGACTATTATGAAAGTAGTAAAATGTTAATGTAATAGCACTATGCAATAAGCAAATTCCATGTTAAGTGAATAAAGGTAAAAATTACACAGAAAAATATTTCAATTATGTTTTTATAAAAACTTATGCATAGAAAAGGAAATGGAAGACAGAATGTTAGGAGAAACTACAAGTGAAACAAAATCTTTTTCCCATTTTCTAAATTTTCTCAAATGAATATGTTTTATAATGGAAAAAAAAAAAAAGTTAAATTTGTTGCATTTCCAACACATCTGTTACCCAGTGTCAAGTTTTATAGTCGATCTTTTGCCCATTATCTTCTATAGGTCTATTATACTAATATTAAAATTAAACTTGAAAACATCATGTCAAATCAGGTTAGTTGTATTATTCTGAAAATGTAAACCATCGTAAGAGAAACGATTTGGCTGAGGCACAATTTAAATCTCTCCCTTTTACTTAAGAGAGCCTAACACCATACCTGAAACATACTAGGTGTTTATATGTTTGCTGAATAATTAACTTAATTTTTGCTCTTTTATTCACATTTCTAAAGAATGGTGTCTCTTTATATTGCCTGGAATACCTAAAAATTCTTATTTCAAATTTCAGACTTAAAGAAAATAAAGATCTTGCCATGGCTGGTGTGGCTCAGTGGATTGAGCACCAGTCTGCAAACCAAAGGGTCACTGGTTTGATTCCCACTCAGGGCACATGCCTGGGTTGTGGGCCCGGTCCTCAGTAGGGGTCATGCAAGAGGCAACCACACATTAATGTTTCTCTCCCTCCCTTCCCCCCTGTAAATAAATAAACAAACAAATAGACAAACAAACAAATCTAAAAAAAGGAACAAAGATTTGAGCAAATCATTCTTGTATTAATATTACCAAAGAAATTTTGTACCAATATACTTACCATAGTAAAGTTTGGGGAAAAGCAGCACTCACAATTACTCAAAATGTTTACAAACCTCAAATTCTAAAACATGGAAATTTAAAATTATGAAAGAAAAACTAACTCAAGAACTTTGGCATCTTTCAGATTTAACTTCTCAACTGTTTGCTTATTATCTGCATCCCTTCCAATGGGATTTTATGTTTTTTTCTTACAAACATAAGAAGTTCTTGGGACATGTAACTTACATGGACAAGTAAATAAACTTCACAAATATGTGAAAATACCCATGTTAATTTTAGAAAGAATAACATGGAAAAACTGCCATGCCAGTTTTAACTTCACTGTTTTAATATCATGAAATACAAGCACAAAACACATACAAGTATACTTTTTATTACACAGAGATGGAATACATCTATTTTAACCAGAATCTGTATCACCCACTGCTAGCCACTGTACCAATAGCTTTCTGTGGGGATTTTCTCCGACTCCTAATAAGGTTTTATCATGGATAAAAAAAACCTCACAAGTCTTTTCAACCATTGCAGATTTTCATTTATCTCAATATTCCTCTTCAGCTGCTTTGGAGAACTACCAAGACATACAAAATCACCTTAGCCAAGAGTTTTGAGTGGGTAATTTTGTTATTTCGCATTGGCTGAAAACTTCTTGATGTTGGCATTGCAAAGACACTGTGCACTTATAGAAGAACAGAAAAATGTCTCAATAGCCCTCTTAAGGTTTAGGAAGGCAAATGACCATTTCCTGAAAAGCACAGAATAGTATAATAAATAGTTATTGGCTAAGCAGTATTTCATGAAACCCCACTTACATAAGACAAATAATGGCAATAGAAGACCATAAAGCCCCACATGTACTAAAAGAAAAGTTGGCAAATATTCAAACTGACTTTTTCCTACCTCTAAACTTGTTTAACCATATCAAGGGACAGTAACATCAGCTAATAAAGAAATAGTAAACAGTGCTAAAGTGTCCAGAATTCAGCCTCCACAGCATACATTAGTTTTCAATCATTTCAACTAAGACTTTTCCTATGACAAACAAAAAAAAATGATGGAAGTTGCATTCACTTTGTTGGAAATGCAAAAAAAAAAATACTGCTAATTGCATAAAATATTTGAAACTAATTTTGCTTTTATAAATAAATAAAATGGTATTTATCTTTTCTTAACATTTTAATTATCATTCTTACTGTTAAAAAATCATTCAAAGTTATGTCAACCTGTAAGGATAAACTTTGGAGTATTTAAAAGAACAGGGAAAACTGAAACACATTTTTTGTTGCCAGCATTACGCTTTGTTCTTGGTAGAATCATCTTTGTTTCTTCTTTTTACGTCCCAATTATAAACCCTGGCCATGTCTGTAAGAATTGTCAAAGAAAATGCAAATGCAATTCTAAATATAACATATGCAATTACTAAGTATGAACTCACACACTGAATCAAAGGCATAAATCACACACACAAAATATTGGGGACAAGCAGTGTTGTGAGCCATCTTGCTATAATATCATTGCTATAATATCATTTGCTGAGAAATTATTGGAACTAAATTCCACCAAAATGAAGTTGAGGCATCAAATCAACAATTGTTTAGCATATGTAATCAACTATGGTATTATATTTAACAAATATGTACTTAACACTGTCAACAGTTTTAAAGACAGCCCCATATCCACAAAACTTCAAAGAACATTCAAACCATATCCTGATGTATAATATTTAAATTAGTATAATTTAATTATCAATAATTTTATCTTTCACTTTCCCTTTGGCTTAACAGGACATTCACTTAATTTATTAAGCCCCTACATCTTTTCCTTTCCACAAGCAGCACCCTGCGTAGACCCTCACATACCAATTCTTTCATGGATCGTGACTTTGGCGTTGTATCCAAAAAGTCATCATCATACTCAAGGCCATCTAGGTTTTTTTAATGTTACCTTCTAGGAAGTACATAGGTTTTTCTTACCCTCTGGACAAAGTTTTTACATTACAGTCACATGCCACCCTCACTCAAGGCCTCAAAACAGGCCTGCCTTCCCTCGCCCAAGCACTCAACGTCTATGCTGTGGCACATGCTGTGGAGAAGAGAGAGAAAGTACAGATCAGATTCTACACTTGAGGAGCTCTCAGTCTGATGAGGAAACCCAAATAAAGAACTATGTGCAAAGTGCTAAGTAAGCACATAGGAACAACAAAATGCCCTGACAGAGTTAGAAAAAGTTCAGAAATGTTCTGATGCTTGTGCTGAAATACGAAGGATAAAAAGTGACCTGGGTAAATAGGAAATCATTCCAGGTAAGAGGGACAAAGTCAGAAAATGCAAAGGGCATGGCACTTTGCAGGAGCTTAAGAAGAATAACTGATGGAGATTATCTGGAATTTAGGGTGCACTGCGGGAGGGCCAGGGCAGAAAGAAGTCAGTGGCATGAGGTATGACTGACTAGTCTAAGAATCAAGGATAGTCTTCTCATCAAAGCAATGCAAATAAGAATGTTAACAACATCTTTGTATCTTTCCCTCCTTTTGTTTCTTTTTAAAGAAAGGATACTGACTTCTGTGGTAGTAAATTGATCTCGAAGAAAGTCAAGGTCTTCCTCAAGAGAATCAAGATTCTTTGTGGCAGTCAATAAATTCTTTTCCAGCAATGCCTGAGCTTCGTCAATATCATATTCAAGCATTACATTAGCCTAAAGAGAGAAAGTCATGACAATTACTAAACATTTGCATAGTGTTTTAGAGGTCAGAGCAGGGTTTGGGCAAACTATAGTCCTTGGGCAAAATCCAGTTGGCTGCCTTTTGTCTTAAATTTTATTGGAACTCAGGTATTCGCCACTCACTTATGCTTCCATGCCCCAGTGGCAGAGCTGAGCATGGTAAGAGACCAAGTGGTCTACAAAACCAAAAATATTTTTTACTTTCTGGCCTTTTCTAAAAACGTCTATTGACCCCAGGGTTAGAAAATATATTTATATACATTATATCATTTACTCCTCATAACAACCCTGGTGAGGCCAGTTATCTTTATCTTTACAGTTAAGAAAACAGGTTAAGAGAGGTCAGGTTGCTTCTGCTTGTATAGCTAGAAAGTGAATGGGAGAATTAGGATAAAACAAGTATGTTTAGATACCAAATCCTATATTTTTATTAAGTCCATCATGACACTAAATAGTATTATATTTGAATCCATTTAAATAGTTGTTTGAGTTTAATATACTATAATTTAAAAGTTTTCAAATACATCTACATTTGATCCAATAAGAAAAATAGCTAGCTTGCCCTGGCTAGTATGGCTCAGTGGACTTAGTGCTGGCCTGTGAACCAAAGGGTCACTGGTTAGATTCCCAGTCAGCGCACATCTGGGTTGCAGGCCAGGTCCCCAGTTGGGGGCATGTGAGATGCAACCACACACTGAAGTTTCTCTCTCTCTCCTTCTCCCTCCCTTCTCCTCTAAAAATAAATAAATAAAAATATTTTTAAAAAAATAAAAAAATAAATAGCTAGCTTTTACTGCTCTCTTCCTACTTCCAACAGATGCTAGGGGCAAAGGCCAGGTAATTCTGTCTGGCATTCGGAAGAGCTGGTGTTACTGCTAACACTTGGGGATCCATGGACTCTGGAGGTAGGGAACAATACCTTTCCCAGTCTGAACATTTACCACCTGACTTACTACAGAGCATTTCCTGAACCACTTTCCTCATCTGACAAATGGAAATTAAAAATTACTCAAAGGATTGTTGCAAGGATCAAATGAGACAAAATGAAAGTGTTTGGCACAAAGTAGATGCTGCAAAAATACTTACTGACCGAACAACGCAATCCATGATAATTAGAAAACTGTAAAAATTCACATAGGACAAAAAAATTCAATGGGAAGTACATGTCCTTCCAATCCCAGACCCACAATCTCATTCCTCAGAGTCAGTTGCTGCAGTTTCTCATTACTTTTTTTCCCTGAAAATTTCTGCACTTTGGTTACTTTTAACAAGAAAAAATAGAATACATTTAAAAACATTTCACTCATGTCAAAAAAAATCAATCTTTCTTCAGGAAGTACCCTGTGCCAAACATTTCTCTTTAGTTGAGTCACTTCAAATAACCAGCTTCTCCACTTGACGGTTTAATAGGCATCTCAAGACAGACATGGCCACAACACAACTGCAAGTCACACTGCAAACCTGTTAGTCCTTTGCTGCAATATGAGTCACAAATGGTTTTCCTGTTGTCTTTTGGCTTTGCTTATGATTTCTCATTTTTGTGGCCTAAAAAATCTATTCCTATTTCAGCGTTACAAAATAAGTCCCCTATGACTTGACCTAAACTTGGATGGTGTATTTCATGTAAGTATGTGATCCATGCAGAATTCATCCTGATGTGAGATGTGAGGTGGGCTCCAGCCATAATTCTTACCAGAGAGTTCCCTGTTGTCCCAGTCTAATTTATGGAATCATCTTATCCACACCTGTTGATGGAACATGGGTGGAGGGAAGAGAAACCAAGGTGAATGAGCCCTAGGATTTGAGCCACTGGGTGAATAGCTGTTCCATTTACAGAACTAAAACTAAACAAGTATGAGAATTATGGTATGGAATTAAATGTATAAACTCTGAAAATATTACAACTAACAAAAATCAGGAGGAACTAAATGATAGAGAAGTGAGTTTCCATGTACTAAGATGCCCATCTTTCATAGCACTAAAATGTCTCTCAGGGGTGATTCAATAGAACAGCAGCAAGGGGAAGTCCTCCTGGTGGAGAAAGCTGGGAGGGGTACACATGACTTTCTCTTTGAGTGGGAACTTGCCTGAGGTAACAAGACTTATGGACAACTAGAGAGTCAGAACTGCCTTGGTTAGGGGACTAAGAAGAACAAGATAAAAAAAAATCAAAGCCAAGATCTACGAAATACACTAAAATTGAAATGTATACTTTAAAAAGTGGACTCCAGCCCTGGCTGGTGTGGCTCAGTGGACTGAACGCTGACCTGCAAACCCAAGAGTCACCAGTTTGATCCCCAGTCAGGGCACATGCCCGGATTGTGAGCCAGGTCCCCAGTAGGGGCACTTGAGAGGCAACCACACACTGATGTTTCTCTCTCTCTTTCTCCCTCCATTCCCCTCTAAAAATAAATAAATAAATAAATAAATAAATAAACAAACAAACAAACCTAAAAAAAAATAAAGAAAAGAAAGTAAACTACAACCTCGAGGTTTTTTATAATAATCTTTTCTCCCTTAAGTTTAGAGAGATCTTTCTAGAACTTATAAACTCCTATGGGAAGAAACATTTATTTGAGGTTCAGCAGTACCTTCTATTTTACTTCTATTGCTCTTCCTTCTGTTACATATAAGAGATAAAGTATTAATTCAAGGGAATTAGGGTTTTGGTCAGTTTTGTTTATTTGGGAGACTTGAGCATGTTTGTGTGGCAATCTTCACCACAATCCTAATTTCAGTCAGTTTCTAATATGGACTACTTGAATTCCACCCCTGCCTTCAACAGTCAAAGGGAGATGACCATTTACACAGCTGAAATAATACTGTTTTGCTGGGAAAAACAAATGTTAGCCAAGGAAGCTGTGGCTATTACGTTTACTTACCCCCAACCACAGACACACTTTATCAGTAGGAGGAACTGAAGCTTTGCAATACAGGTTATCTGCCAGTAAGAATCTGGTCTCCAGTGAATTGGTGGACTCCTTAAAAAAAAAATGACAGTACTGTAAACAGACAAGTTTAACACCAAAGCTATAAAGGAGAGAGCTCACAGCTGAACCTAAGCAATTTAAAACAGTACCATCATGCAAACTACATATAGTGGTAAAAGAAATGAATGCCTGAAGCCATATGGAGGGACATGGAGAGACATGGATTCTGAATCAACCGCCTACCACTTGTGTAAATTTGGCATATCATTTAACCTCTCTGTGTCTCAGGTTCCTCATCTGTAAAACACAAATAATAATAGTCTCTATATCTCTGAAGGCCATCACAAGCATAGTTGACATACCAGTGCTGGGTACAGAGTAAGCACTACACAAGAGTTAGCTTTTATTATTACTTCATCAGTGCTTCATGCCCAACCAACCAGCATTCTGAAGTCTCTTACAAAAGTCACCACATCGAATAATGTACTGGAGCCCTGACCGGTGTGGGTCAGTTGGCTAGGCATTGTTCCACAAAGCAAAAGGTTACCGGCTGGTTCAATTCCCAGCCAGGGCATATGCCTGGGTTGCGGGTTTGGTCCCTGGTTGGGACACATGCAACCAATTGATTTTTTCTCTCCCTCTTTCTCCTTCCCTTCCACTCTCCCTAAAAAAAAAATAAAAAAATAAAATAACGTACTGGAAAGGTAGTTATTCTACCAGTCAAGTAATAAATCATATATAGACACATAAAATATTTTAAATACAATATCCTTATGAAATTGTATCTTTACAGACTGCTTGTAATTAATGAGTATTAGATTAAGGCTCAGAAGATTCTCAAATCCAGTTCTGCCAGTAACTAGCTATGCAACACTTAAGTGTAACCTCTCTGTAACTGTATCCTCAACTGTTAAATGAGAATCTATAACATAATTTCCAAGGTTCTTTCCAACTCTATAACTCTTGGATTCACTCCTTATTCTTGGGGAGAACAGTAACAACAACAAAACACTTAGATGATGCTACTTCAAAATAAGACATCTTTTTGTTGTCTAAAATAACTTCAAATTGCATTTAAATTTTACAAATACTACACATAAATAAAATAATCCAAGAAGTATAGGCCCTAGAATTAAACCTGATTGGGGGGAGGGCCACAAAACTGTATTTATCATGGAAGCACACTGTCTATAACAACAGTACACATATTCAAGGCTGACTGGATCTTCCAGCACAGATGAAATACCAGTGACCAGAGAGTCAAGGAAGACACATACATCTCTGCCAAAGTATCCTAGCTCATTCACATTCACAAACAAAAATACACTTACTTTTTTCTTCTGCATGTATTTTAGAATTTCTAAAGTCTGTTTAATTTCAGGAATCTGCCCTTTCAGCCTGTGAATAAGAAAAGAGGTTAATTTAGTACTTTGCAGCAAAAATAAACACCGGGACACAGTCTTATAAGTCTTGCATTTTCTTTTTTTCAAATTCTGTACCCATGGTTCATGCATATATGTCCTTTGGCTAATCCCTTCACCTACTTTCAACCAGCCCCTGCCTCCCCTCTTGCAGCTATCAGTCTGTTCCATGTTTCTGTGCCTCTCATTCTATTTTGCTCATTAGTTTATTTTGTTCATTAGATTCCACATATAAGTGAGATCATATCATATGGTATTTGTCTTTCACTGACAGGCTCATTTCACTTCTATTGATATGTTCTTGAAGACTATTTACAAATATAAAACATTGAAGACATTCATATTTAAGATAAAATTAATAAAAGTGGTTTATTAAAACATCTAAGATATTTCAGATATTTAAGACATATTTACCAAAACATTTAAATAAGATAGCAAATATTTATGCAATGCCTACTGTATACAAAGCCCCCTTCTATATGTCAAACACCCCATCATTATTTAACATTTCTAGAGGAAACCATATTTCACAAATATGATTCAAAGGCTCCATATTTTATTAGAACTGAATTTTAGATAAATTAATTTAAAAAAAACATGCATTCAAATATTATATTCTAAATTCAAAACCACTGGAAACCACCAACTCCCTATATCCAGTGCTGAATGTAGCTGCTCCTGGCGAGTGCACTCAGTACACACACATCACAGTCAGCTAAATGCCAGCAAAGCACAGTGACAGCTTCTCAGTGCTTGCACTTGTCACACTGTGAGAAATGCAGAATATCACCTAAATGTGTAACACACCACATTATGATAAAGTATAATTTAGTACTTCTTTTAAGCTTTGGGTAATTTTTCTTTAACTTTTAAGTTGACAAATGATATTTTATTTTCAAGTTAAGTAACAACTGCTCTTAAAATTATAAAGGGATCATTGATTTGCACACAGAAATTTAAGAAAATGAGGATGGAGTGATGGGACTGATCACACACAACAGGTAAGCTATATTATAGTTACTAACAAAACTATTAGCCTGGAACAATTGAACATGTACACAAACAAAAAATGCATCTAGACACAGACTTAAAATAGTTCACAAAAATTATGTCAGAATGAATCACAGCCCTAAATGTCAAAATGCAAAACTATAAAGCTCTTAGAAGGTAACACAGGTGAAAAGCTAGATAACCTTGAGTGTGGTGATGATTTCCTAGATAAACACCAAAGACACAATTCATGAAAGAAATAATTGATATGCTGGACTTCATTAAAATTAAAAACTTATGTTCTGCAAAAAACATTGTCAAGAGAAAAGACAAGCCACTGACTAGAAGAAAATCTTTGTAAAAGACGTATCTGGTAAAAGACTATTACCCAAAATAGACAAAGAAGTCTTGAAGCTCAACAATCAGAAAACAAGCAACTTGATTTAAAAATGGGCCAAAGACCTTAACAGACATGTCTCAAAGAAAATACACAGATGGAGCCCTGGCTGGTGTAGCTCAGTGGACTGAGCGCAGGTTGCAAACCAAAGGGTCGTCGGTTCAATTCCCAGTCAGGGCACATGCCTGGGTTGCAAGTCAGGTCCCCAGTGGGGGCCATGTGAGGGGCAACTGCACAATGATGTTTCTCTCCCGTTCTCCTTCCCTTCCCCTCTCTTTAAAAATAAATAAATAAAATAAAATAAGAAGAAAATACAAAGATGGAAAATAAGCATATGAAAAGATGTTCCACATCATATGCCATCAAGGAAATGCAAATTAAAATAACAAGGAGATACCACTACACACCTATCAGAACGGCCAAAATCTGGAACACTGGCAACACCAAATGTTGGTGAGGATGCTGCTGGCAACAGAAACTCTCATCAATTGCTGGTGGGAATGCAAACGCTACAGCCACTTTTGGAAGACAGTTTGGCATTTTCTTACAAAATGAAACATACTCTTTCCATACAATCCAGCAATCACATTCCTCTGGTATTTACCCAAAGGAGTTGAATACTTATGTCAACATAAAACCTGCACATATATTTATAGCTGCTTTATTCATAAAAAGGATTGAAAAAGGTACACCAAGTAATATTAGCCAAAAGAAAGCTGGGGTAGCTTAAGTATCCAACAATTTAGATTTTAACATAATAAGTACTATTTTATATAGGGTTAAATTCACCAAGAAGACATAATTCTCAGATTGCATGTACCTAGTAAGATAGACTAAAAAGTATTTTTAAAGGATAGAAATTGTTTCAGGTTAAGATGGCAACAGACCAGCACTTCCACCTCTAACTGCTCAAATAGCCAGAGAAAAATAACATATTTTTCGGACTATAAAATGCACCCCCCACCCACCATTTGGGAAGAATAATGGTTGTTAATGCTGCTGTTGAGTTCTGTTTACATTTACATTGGTTAAATATTATGTTATTTATGTTATTAAATATTTTACCACATTTTTTGCTTCAAAAAATTTTTCCCTATTTTCCTCCTCTAAAACCTAGGTGCATCTTATGATCCGAAAAATACAGTATACCTCCTTTGTTGGAAGGCAGCAGAGAGCTGCTGAGGTGATAGACCTATGGGGCTAAGACTCCTTTTCAAGGGAAGAAACTGAAAAGTGAGGTGATTTCCTACAGCCACTTCTACCAAATAGTACATGAGGGGACATTTCTTTTTATAGAAATATGCCAGTTTATTAATAAATAAAAAAGAAAGAACTGAATTAGAACATCATTTTGCAATTAATAATTAATGGATCTAGGCATTGAGTATCATAAAAAGGGACAACTAGATATTATCTGTCTCTTAATGGAAGAGCACATAAACTCATGAAGAAGTGTTGCCAAAAAAGCCTTAATATGATCAAGAATTATGTCCAACTATCAATGTAAGTAGAGAAGACACAGAAACATGCTTGAAAATACCACAAATACTTTCACATTTAGCAACAGACTTCTGAATAACCCGTGGATTATAGATCTAAATATAAAAGATAAATCAATAAAGCTTTAAGAGTAAAACATTCAGAGAGTATCTTCATGAACTTGGGATAGGCAAATATTTCTTCATTTGATTTTAGCCAAAAGGCTGAGATGCGATTGGGATAGGCAAATATTTCTTAAACAGAATATAAAAATCACTAACCATTAAGGGAAAAGATTGTTAAATGGGACTTTATAAAGGGTATATAGATCACAGCTGGAATTTTAAAATAAAAATTAAATGGTACCAAGTCATACAGTATGTCCATGGCATATCCACTAAAAAAAGGAACTCAAAGACTGCTACATACAGTATGTAAAAATAAAATTCTGATGAAGAAGCTAAATATGAAAAGCAAAATTTTACAATTCTTAGAAGAAAATATAGGGGTTTATCTTTTTTAACATAGAATAGGATTTCTTAAACAAGACACCAAAAGCACTAATTTTTTAAGAGAAATTTTGACTGAAAACTTATAAATTAAAAACGTCTAATCCAGGAATGTCAAACTCGTTTTCACCGGGGGCCACATCAGCCTTCAAAGGGCTGAAATAATTTTAGGACTGCATAAATGTAACTACTCTCCTTAACTGTTAAGGAGTTGAAATTACATTCAGCCCTTTGAAGGCAACCACAAGGCTGATGTGGCCCCCCTGGTGATAGAGTTTAACACCCCTGGTGTAATAAAATAAACCATAAGGAAAGAAAAGTGGTAAGTTTAAAAAGGAAGACAACGTTCTCACACATACAACCTGAGAGGATTAATATTCAATGTGCAAAAAATTCTGACACACAAAAAAGATAACCAATACACTACTAACATGGGTTAAACTTTTCTAAAGTTTTCCATATGCATTTTCTTCAATTCTGCCCTTTCCGTTTAACCACTAGATATTGTTCCCATCCAGAACATCAATGACTTCCACTTTGCTGAGTCCATGTCCTTATATTCTATTTGAGTCATCAGCAGTATTGACACAGCATATGATCATTCCCTCCTCCAAGATACAATCTCTTAATCTTGGCTTCCAGAACCCTATGTTCGCCTGGTTTACCTGACCTCACTGCCAACTCTTCTCAGTCTGTTTTGGTGGTTATCACTCTTTTCCCAAACTTCTTACTGTTGCAGTGAGTGCCCATATCTTTGATCTTCTCTTCCCCTACATGTACTTCCCCTACATCACATGCACATGTGATGGAGCTCAATCAACTTTAAATGACTACCAAACTTTTAAATACAGCACAGATGGTTCCCAAAATTCAGACTCATATACTTAATTGCCCATTTAACATCTCCACTTACATGTCCAAAAGGCATTTCAAATGTGTCTAGAACTGAACTCCTGATCTTCCCCCAAACCTGCTCCACCTAGTCTTCTCCATCTTAGATGGTAATTCCTCCTTTCAGTTGCTTAGACCTGGGAGCCATCTTCCATGGCTCCCTTCCACATCTTACCTCCAACCCACCAGATCATGCTGGCTCCAACTTCAAAGCAGATTCTGAATATGACTCTTTCCTACCAATGCCATCACTGAATCCAGATTAGTGAAAGGACCTCCTAACTGATATCTTCGGTTCAGCCCTTAAGAATATTATCAATCCAAGTGAGTCATATGATAAGAGAAGAAAATCAGGACCTCAGGCCAAGATGGAGGCATAGGCAGATATGCTTCACTTCTTCACACAACCAAAAGGAGGAAAACAACCAATTTAAAAACAAAAAAAAACAAGCCCTGGCTGGCGTAGCTCAGTGGATTGAGCATGGGCTGCGAACCAAAGTGTCGCAGGTTCAATTCCCAGTCAGGCCACATACCTGGGTTGCAGGCCATGGCTCCCAGCAACCACATATTGATGTTTCTCTCTCTCTCTCTCTTTTTCCCTCCCTTCCCTCTCTAAAAATAAATAAAATCTTTTAAAAAATAAAAATAGTCATTTCTTTAAACACACACACACACACACACACACACACAACCAGAACTGCCAGAAAATCAAACTGTATGTAAGTCTGACAATCAAGGAGTTAAAGAAGAAACATTCCTCTAGACTTGCAGGAGGGGTGGAGATGGGAAGCCAGGGCAGAGAGGACACCCAGCAAAGTGGCAGCTGGCAGACCAGGCGGTCTCACATTTGCATGTGGATAAACCAGGAGGAATAGCTGGGGAACGAGACAGACCGCAAAACTCAGGGTTCCAAGGTTGGAAACTAAAGCTTCAAAAACCTCTGGTTGTAGAAACCTGTGTGGGTTGTGGCAGTGGAAGAAACTGCCAGTTTCACAGGAACTCAGTTAGACTAATGGAGTCCTAGAACATACACAAACTGACCCACCCAGGAATCAGCACCAGAAAGGTGCAATTTGGGTAGCGGGGTAAGTGACTGAAAGCAGGGCAACAGCTGAACAAGTGGCACTGTTCCCTCTCTGACCCCTCCCCACATACAGTGCCACAACACAGGCAAATGAGTTGCCTTCTCCTGGCAACACCTAAGGCTCCACCCTTTACAACGTAACAGGTGCACCAAGACAAAGAAATATGGTCCAAATGAAAGAACAGATCAAAACTCCAGAAAAAGAATTAAGTGACAAGGAGATAGCCAACCTATCAGAGTTCAAAACCAGGATGCTCACAGAAATGACTGAGTATGGATGCAAAATAAAGCAAGAAGTGATGGCTATACAAAGTGAAATAAAGAAAAATATACAGGGAACCAACAGTGAAGGGAAGGAAAGTGAGACTCAAATCAATGATTTGGAACAGAAGGAAGAAATAAACATTGAACTGAAACAGAATGAAGAAACAAGAATACAAAAAAACGAGGAGAGGTTGAGGAACCTCTGGGACCACTTTAAATGTGCTAACATCTGAATCATAGTGGTGCCAGAAGGATAAGAGGAAGACCAAGAAATTTAAAACTTATTTGAAAAAATGATGAAGGAGAACTTCCCCAATCTCTCAAAGGAAATAGACATGCAAGTCCAGGAAGGTCAGAGGGTCCTAAATAAGTAGAACCCAAGGAGGAACACACCAAAACACAGCATAATTAAATTATCCAGGATTAAAGATGAGGAGGGAATCTTAAAAGCAGCAAGAGGAAAGGAGACAGTTACCTACAAAGGAGTTCCCATAAGACTAGCAGCCAATTTCTCAAAAGAAACCTTATAGCAAGAAGGGGCTGGAAAGAAGTATTCCAAGTCATGAAAGGCAAGGACCTACATCCAAGATTACTCTATCCAGCAAAGCTATCATTTAGAATGGAAGGCCAGATAAAGTGCTTCCCAGCTAAGGTCAAGTTAAAGGAGTTCATCATCACCAAGCCCTTGTATGAATTGTTAAAGGGACTTATCTAAGAAAAAAAAAGATGATCAAAACTATGAAAAGTAAAATGACAACAAATTCACAACTATCAACAACTGAACCTAAAAAAAAACAAAAACAAACTTAGCAAACAACCAGAATAGGAACAAAATCACAGAAACAGAGATCACATATAGGATTATTAGCAGGGAGGAGGAAGGGGGAGAATGGGGGAAAATGGTACAGGGAATAAGAAGCATAATAAGTAGGCACAAAATAGACAGGGGCAGGTTAAGAATAATATAGGAAATGAAGAAGCCAAAGAACTTATATGTATGACCCCTGGACATAAACTAAGGGTGGGGGAATGGTGGAGGGAGGGGGTACAGGGCAGAGGAGGATCAAGGGGGAAAATGGTACAACTGTAATAGCATAGTCAAAAAATACTTAAAAATAGAAAATGAGATGTCACTCCTCTGCTCAAAACCCTTAGTAGCCACCACCTTTGACACTCCACCACTCTCTTTACTCCATATTCCTATCTCCATAGTGCTTATTGCCTTCTAACCTACTATATAATTTACAGTACTTCTGACTGCAGTGTCAGCTCCATCAGAGCACAAATTCTTACCTGTTCAGTTCACTAATGTATCCTGAGGGCCTAGGATGATGTCTGGCACAAATCAGCTGCACAATAAGTATTAATTGTACTGAATTGTATGTTTACTGCATAGACCCCACCAAACTGTAACCCCTCCAAGGGCAGGGACAGTTTTGTACACCAACATATACCAAGTACACCTAATTAGATAGGCTGCACATATACACTGCCAATTTTTATCACTCACATTCAGGCCTAGAGCATATGTCAACCTGGAGTGAATATCCTACTATACTACAGTACTACAGTTAGCAGCATAACTTTTACTTTATATGTGTTCAGTTCTGGGATTCAAGAGGGGACAAAGTGATAAGAACAATGCCAAGAAAGTAAGAAGCAAATGAGTACTGGCTTGAACTTGGGCAACCACCTGAGGTCATTCAAAGAGCCCAGTCTCAAGAGGTAGTCTGGAAGAATATAATTTTTTTAATCTTCACCTGAGAAGATATTAATTGATCTGAGAAAGAGAGATAATGGAGAGAGTGAGAGAAATCAATGTGAGAGAAACACCGATCGGCTGCCTCCCATTTGCACCCAGACCAGGGTGCAAATTTTTTTAATCTTCATCTGAGAAGATATTAATTGATCTAAGTAAGAGAGATATGGAGAGAGTGAGAGAAACACCGATTGGCTACCTCTCATTTGCACCCAAACCAGGGATAGAAACCACAACCTTTTGGTGTATGTGACAACACTCCAACCAAATGAGCCACTTGACCAGGGCTGAAAAAATGTAACTTTGATATGCAAATTCCCTCCTCTGTCCCAGGATTTAGTCCTGAGGTCCATTTTCTTTTCTATCTATAACCTCACTGTAGGTGATGTCAAAGCCAATGACCTTATTATTCTTTTTAAAATAAACTTTTATTACAAAAGCAGTACATGAACATTATAGAAAATTAAGCATACAAACAGGCAAAATAAGAAAAACAACATATTCCCAACACCCAAAGATGACTACTGTTAACAGACCATTATCACAGATTTTTCCAGCTATTTCTGTGCACATTTTTTCCAAAATGAGAGCATATTGTTCATACTGTTTTTCATCCTGGGTTTTTTGGTTAATACTCTCCATTTGTCCATGTCAGTCACTTTAACATCTTATCTAATACCCAGCCCTTATTCAAATTTCCCCAATTATCACTAAAACCAAATGAAAATATATCTAAAAACAAACTTGTACCTCTGCATAAATGATACTTTAGGCCCAAACTACCCTTTACTTTTCTGCCTCCAAACTCATAACCAGCCTTAAAAATTCTACACAGCAATTTCCTCCTCTAGGAAGCTTCCCCTGAACCTCCTCGTCCCCCTCCAGATGACACCTTCCCCTGTGCTAACTCAATACTTTGTATCAGAACAACTCAACTGCTATACTTCGTGTACTTACTTTATTTATTTACATATCATGCTCTTAGACTGTGTCCCTATTGAAAACACATACTGAACCTTATTTCACCCATAACAGTATGTGGCACCTTCTAGGAATTATATAAATATTTACCTGACAGTAGAATGCTAGTACATGTACATAGCAGATATCTATAAATATTTATTACAGTAAATTTACTTTATAAGCTACTATAAAAATATAGAGAAATAAAGGAGTAAGAGTGAGAAAACCTTTGTCATATGCCTCTTAGTTATGAAATCTTAGGAAAAATATAACATCTGTGGATGTGTCTCATCTCATCAGCAACATGATACGAATGAAGTAAATATGGAAAATATGATCATAGATGCTTTGAAATAATAGGGCCTCAATAGTCATTCTATTATGTTTTCAAAACCATCTTTAGACTGACAATACCAAGTGCTGATGAGGATATGGAACAACTGGACCCCAACTTAACTGCTGGGAGTGTAATATGGTATAGCCACCTTGGAGGACACTTGGCAGTTTCTCATAAAATTAAATAGACACTTACTATACAAATCAGTAACTCCACCCCTAAGTAATTTATCCAGGAGAAATAAAAGCACACATCCATAGAAAGACTTAAAACCACATAGGGAAACAACCCAAATGTCCATTGATAGGCAAACAGACAAAATTTGTGGTACATTCACATACAATGCAACATTACTCAGCACTAAAGAGAAACTAATTTACCAATATACACAACATCATAGATGACTCTCAAAGCATTCCTCTAAGTATAAGAAACCTGACAAAAAACTATAGTTACTAAATACTTCCATTTATATATAAGTTCAAGAATAGACAAAACTAACTTATGGTAAAGATAATCTGAACAGTGATTGTCTCTGGGAGTGGGAAGGATTGGTCAGAAAGCAGTGGGAGGAATCTTCCTCAGGTAATAGAAATGTTCTATATATTGATCTGGTTAACAGTTATTAAAGTGACTATATTTGTTCATTATATTTGTTCATTAAACGGAACATTCAACATGTGGACATTTTATTGTATGTAAATTATGTCTCAATTTTTTTATTTTAATTTTAAAAATAATTTTAATAATATATTTTATTTATCCAGTTCTTCTAAAACATTATCATTTCAACATGTCAATTTTTAAAAAGTTTTAAGCTATCCTTAAAAGTTGGAAATTTCTACACTTACCTCCTTTTCTTTTGAGCAAGGTTGAGTTCCATAAACTTATACTTCTGGTACTGTTCATCCAGCTTCTTTAGTACTGTGTCTGCAGTCTCATTCCCTGGCTGTTTCATGAAGGAATCTACATCTTCCTGTAAATCAAAAATAATTCAGTTCAAATTTTAGAATTCATACCTCTGATTTTTACTTCTTTAGCTGTATTTTTAAAATGTAAAAAAAAAAAACTTTTTTACCCAAGGCATTTGTTAAAAAGATTTTATTTTTATTTATTCTTAGAGAGGGAAGGAAGGGAGAAAGAGAGAGAGAGAGAAACATCAATGTGAGGTTGCTGGGGGCCGTGGCCTGCAACCCAGGCATGTGCCCTGACTGGGAATCAACCTGCGATGCTTTGGTTCGCAGCCCGTGCTGAATCCACTGAGCTATGCCAGCCAGGGCTCCCAAGGCATTTTTTAACTAAAAAAGTAATTTTAAAATGTTAGATCACTTCAGACAGTGCACATCCATTTTGTAGCTAATTTATTCTTCCTCTACCTGCCTCTTTTTATTTTTATTTATGCAGAAGGAAAGAATGACCTTGTCTATTTTCTGCATCTCCTGTGGGACCCTAGTAGTAAATATGAAAGTTACCAACAAACACATTGCCTATTCACATGCCCTAGCCACAAAACGATTCAACAGACTGTATGCCAAGATTATTGATTTTGTTAACTTAGTTGTGTGTGTGTGTGTATTTGGTAGCTTTTTTAAAAATATATTTTATTGATTATGCTATTACAGTTGTCCCATTTCCCTGTTAACTTTGTTTTTAACTCAACAACTGCTACCATAGAAATCACGCTAAATATGGTCATTAGGCTCCCAAGGCAAACCACAATACCTCCTTAGGTATCAAGTGGTTGAAATAAAAGCAAACGTAAAAGGGAAACAGAACAATCTTTTGTACAAGAACAATTAAGCAAAACAAAATCAGTAAAACCAAATGATATTTTTCATTTTTCTTTTTCAGTTTTTGTGGTGGTGGTAGCCAAATGGCATTTTTTAAATGTATACTACCTGTTGGCCCTTCATTTGTAAGTAAGTTAAATTAAATCATCTTATGGTTTCTGGTATCTCCACATCATTATTCTTATCCATGTTTACTAACCACAAGGGAATATTTTATCTAAAACAAAGCAAGAAGAAAAAGGAAGGGAAACACAGCAAGGGAGTGAACTATGAAGCCATCAAACTAGAGACACAGTAGAAGAAATTGAAAAGGTGAAGCTGAGGCTATGGCTGAGCTGTGCATGTAAAATAAAGACAGCACCTTCCTAGAAGGGTCACTACAGAAAAGAGAAATAAGTCAAGTTTCAAGCACATGGTCCATGTTATTAGGAGTTAGAGTCTACCTAGCAAGGAGAATTAACTACAGCAGCGTAGGACTGTGGTTAAAAGATGGGTCTGCCTGGTTTGAATCCTGTCTTTACCAAATACTGGATGTGTTGACCTCAAGAAAGTTATTTAACCTGTCTCTTTGCCTCAATTTCCTCATCTGTAAAATAAAAAAATAACCCTTCCTCACAGGATATTAAATGAGTTAGCATGTGTAAAATGCTTAGAAGAGTACATGAAAGAGCTCATAACCATTCAACAAACATTAGCTATGTCTATAAAACAATGTGCTAAGAGAACAGATGAAGTGCCAAGAATTCCATCTTGGAGTAGTGGTCAGGAAAAACTACAGGGATGTCATATCTGAACTGGATAATGAGAGATGAAGAGGGCAGCAAATGGACAACAGGGAAAAGGACAGTCAAGTTAAGTAGAAAAAGAAAACAAATTACTACACCACTGGAAATGGGAAAAGGAAGAAATCTGATTTCTATCCAGTATGGTACATTGCCTCCTATCATCACAAACTAATATACAGTTAGCCCTCTGCATCAACGGGTTCTGCATCATTGACGTCCCTGGATTCAACCAAAGTTTGAAAATATCTGAAAAAAATGTTATGTTGTTGCTGATGTGTACTATGTAATTAGCCCTACAATGGCTGCATCTCTACTGAACATGTACAGACTTTTTTCCTTGTCATTATTCCCTAAACAATAATAACAACTATTTACATAGCATTTATATTGTATTAGGTATTACATGTAATCTAGAGGTGATTTAAAGTATTTGGGAGAGCATGCATGTGCATAGGTTAAATACAAATACTATGCCATTTTATAGAAGGAACTTGAGTATCTGTGGATCTTATATGGGAGCAGGTAGATCCTGGAACCAAATCCCCATGGATACCGAGGGACAACTGTATATTAAGCATCAACTTGCAATACTGAAAGTACATTTCCTGTTTCTCATAGCAACTCTAAGTATCATTATCCCTAGTTCAGTTAAAGAAACTGAGTCTCAAAGCAATATAATAATATGCTCAAGACTAAGCAGCAATTGGGAAGTAGAGGCAGGATTCAAACCATGGTCTATTTAGAAGCCAATGTTCTTCCTACTATACTATGCCATTCCCATTAGTTTGGGAGCATAAAAACAATTACAAAAAAGTATCATCTTGGTAGAAATTTTAAGTCTTAAAAAAAACCATAAAATTTTAGGGGGCTGACAGCTCTAGAGGAGGTTAGGGGTGGAATATGAAGCAAAAAAGAAAAAGGACTCATGAACATGGACAACAGTGTGGAGATTATGGGGGGCCTGGGGTAAATGTAGGAGGCTATAAGGGGGATAAATGGTAATGAAAAAAAATACAATAAAAATAAACTATTAAAAATATTTTAGGAAAAAATGTATTTTAAGATTAAACTTTACACAGCCCTCCAATAAACTTTATCCTCCTGAATTACATTTTTTAAATTAAACTTATTGGGGTGACATTGGTTAATAGTATCATATAGGTTTCAAGTGTACATTTCTATGATACGTGATCCGTATTTTGCATTGTGTATACACCACCTAAAGTCAAATCAGCTTCCATCACCATGTATTTGGCCCCCTTTGTCTTTTACTACACCCACCCCCTTCCCTCTGGTAACCACTCTACTGCTGTCTGTGTCTATGAGTTTCAGTATTACATCTTACATGAGTGAAATCATATAGTTCTTAGCTTTTTCTGACTTATTTCACTTAAGCATAATGTTCTCAAAGCTTCTGCACGGCAAAAGAATCTGCCAACAAAACAAAAAGGCAACGAACCAAATGGGAGATGATATTTGCAAATAATAGCTCCAACAAGGGGTTAATACCTAAAATATATGAAGAACTCAAAAAAGTCAACATGAAACAAACAATCCAATTAAAAAACTGAATTACATTTTTAAAGCCAACTCCAGCTGAGCATCATAATGTAGAATTTAAGGCATTATGGAAATGCAATTTGACATGTAGTTATGAGTTTATACTATGTATTAGGCACTGTGTTAAGACCAGGAGAAAATGTCAGTGGGCAAGATAAATACCTCCTTTTCCTCCCAGTGGCAGAGAATGTGTAAGTGGAATCATGAATAAGTAATTTACACCCACTGTGGCTTGGGGCAAGTTACTCAAGGGTTCTGTGCCTCAGTTTTATCACCTGCAAATTGGGGATGATTAACAGTACCTACCTTCTCTAGACTTACAAAGCATTAGGTATCTTGTTATCATTTGCTGGGATATAAATGCAACAAAATAAGTGATACAGCTCAAGGAAAAGACACAAAATAACTGAATAAATACAAAACTGAATCAGCAAATACAAATATGCAACATACAGTGTATATAACAGGGGTTTAAATAAAAGAAATTGGTCTTTTGTAGCATGTAAGATATGATTAACAAAAAGGCAGAGACAAGGCAATATAAGGTACAAACCAAAAGGTCGAAAAAATTCCATTAATATTTTATAGTAGCTTAACCAAAACTGAGTGGGAAAAATCAGATAACACTGGCCTGGTAGGCCAGTCAGGTTTTCTCTCGTTATCCAAATAGTTTTCAAATACCATTTTTAGAATAGCCTGATGGAAGAATGCATCTACTTTTTTCTCTTTGTTTGGACTTGGGTTGGTCTCACTGTTTTGAGAAGCTTCCAAATTACTAAGTTTTTAAAATAATGTACCCAAAACCCAAAACGATTATATTGTGGCTTTATTTAGACATCTTCTATACACAGCTCGTTGCCTGCTGGCTAAAGCCTCAATTCCTCAGCAGAACAAACAAAGACTTTGCATTCTCATCCTATCTTACTTTTCAATCACTCTTTTCCTATTCCTCCTCCAAGGCAACAGCACAGTCACTCCATTCCTTTAACAGACTAGGCTTCGTTTCCTATTTTCACACTTTAGCACCAGCCGTTGTGCCTACTCATTACACCCTAAATTCACCATTTATCTGTCGGTCTCTCCAGCATCTAGGCTAATTCTCAAGCTTCTCACTGCTTCCCCTTTTCCATGTCTGAGGGGATGAAAACTGGCGTTCGGGGGTAGGGGACGGTTGCCCCTCGCTCCCGAGTCCTCCCACCTCAGGCCTTCTTCTTGGGCCTTCTGGGACTGACTTTACCCCGGGCAAGTCCCAGCACAGCCAAGTCTGCCCAGGCTAGGAGGGAGAAAGGGGAAGGGGAGCTCTCTCCCAGGATCTTTAGCTCAACTCTTTAGCCCAATAGTCAAGACCAGGGTATGCGTATGGGCCAGAAAGGAGGGATTGCGGCACAGCGTTAAGATGCCTAGGACCAACATGTCTCTTACCACAAACACGGCCTCAGGAATCCCTAAGTGGAGCCGCCGCCCGTTCCCTACAGCCACTTTTCCTAAGCCACAACCATCTTTAGCGGCCGCCATTTTGAAGAGTAAAGCGTGCGACTAACCGCCTCCTCAGTCGCCCGGCGCCGAGGGGACCGTGATTGGTTCGCTCACATCTACAGGCCCGCCCCTCCCTTGTGAGTACTCACAGTCGTAGGCAAGCAGAAAGTAACCGCCCCTTCGCCCACGAGGCCCAGCCTATGGGTGCCGATTGGCTGCGCGCAGGTGAGTGACGTGTATGAAAGCAGACGCGGAGGAGTAGCTGGCTGTGCGGGAAGGACCTATATCGACTCCTGGGAAAAGGGATCTCCGGGATTTTGTAGGTGGGAAGGGCCGGAGGACCCTGGAAATCGGGGACCGAATCGGACTTCACTCCCACTCCAGAATGAGCATCCTCCTCCAGGATGGCCTTCACAGCGACCGGATACAAGAGAAACTGGAACCCAGACGCCACCCCAGGGCTCTGGTCCCACCATACCAGCGAGCTTGCTGGCCCTTTAAGGGGACTTCATTCCTCTTAAAGGGGTAAGTGGTGCTCCATCCACTCACATGATGCCTATGAAGCTGGCCTTTTATGAATAAAGGGCAAATGTCACTTCCCTTAGTGAGAACACATATGTAATAGTAAGTGACTAAAATGTATTTAAGAACTGGGACAACTGTAACTGAACAATAAATTTTTAAAAACTAACTACATGCCAGTTGCTGAGTCGTGTTATTTAATCACCACAGCCCAGGGTAAGAGGGACTGCTATCACCTCTAGTTTGCAGACAACTAAAGAGCCTTTAAAATGAATCATTTGTAAGATACTAGGATAAATGTTATAATAGTCACAGACTGGGTAGGAAGGGAACACAGCTGGAAAACACCGCCTAAATCACACTTTAAAATGGGAATAACAATGTGTACTGACAAGGCTGTTGTAAAGATTATATGAGGAAGGAGACTTGACTTGGGGTGGTGAGTTCACAATATAATACACAGATGATGGACAATATAGAATTGTACACCTGAAACCTATATAATTTTATTAACCAACATCACCCCAATAAATTTAATTAAAAAGTAAAAAAAAAGATTAGAAGACGTTATGCATGTGAAATACCTAATAACTGCCTGCCACACAATAGGGCTATTATCAAACTCAGGGAGGTTATTTGCTGCTTGGGGTGCTCTATTCAAGAAGGAGAGGTGGTTGTCACAAGATAGTTTTATTGCAGCAAGTAAAGGAGACAGGGAATTCATATCCAAAGCTCTGTTTCACCAAAAGGAGCCTTAGACATTAATTATATACACTATTTGGTCAATTACATGTTGATTTTTCCTTTGTACTTGGCTGCATTTGTGACTCTGTTCCTTTCAGGCTCATCCTGTTTAAAGCTGAACTGCAAAATACTGCACTACATTTTAACATTTGGCAAGAATAGCATTAGTAATAATAGCCCAGACCTAGGGACCCTTGTCCTAACAGGGCAACCAAACTATTTTACTTTCATTATTTTGTTCCACACAACATACCAAAATCCTTCCAGTTTGGTATTTCTAAGCACACATATAAAGTGACTTTTTCATGGTAGAATGCCAGAGGAATCAGAAAGGGACCAGAGAAAAGCCTGTCAAGGCCAAGGAAATGAAGCTAGGTGCAATGAGACCCTGGACTGGGGAACCAAGAACCCAAAATCACCCAAACACTGAGCTAAAGAAGAGGTCAGACCTGGGAAACCAGAACTCCATGCCTCAAGTTGCAGGCAGGCAGGCAGGCTGCAGCAGGAACTCTCCAGTTCCTAATAGTATAAGGCAATCTTAGTGCTAGAAATAGCAATAATCTAGTTGGAGCCTCTCATGTTACAGACGGTGAAACTGAAGCCTAGAAAGAACAGAACGTGCCTCAAATCCCACAGCAATTCTTGGGATAGTGCAGAAAGAGCCCCCCAAATTCATTTCTAAATCCAGTGTTCTTTTTGGCATGAAGACAGACAGACCTGTGGAATACAGTAGAACATCCAGAAGTAGACAAGTACACAGGGAAATTTAGTAAATTACAAATGTGTACAAATGGGAAGAAGGGTGAGGTGGGAGGACTTGGAAATGGAGAGAGGTTGGTGACTGAGAAAGCAGCTTGGGCAGGAGATATAAGCAAGGGGAATTGTGTGGATTGCTGAAGGAATGGAGAGAGTGGAGTGGTAGGAGGACTGAAGGGCTGAGTGGAAGCCTGAGGAAGGCAGACTGGGCAGGATGACTGGGCATAAAGGAGAGGCTAATGGGCTGGGGAGAGACCAGGGGCTGGAGTTTTGTAGAGAAGGAAGTAAGGAGTAGTGTGGGATAGACTAACTCAGAGACAGAGGATAACAAGGTCCTACTGTGGCCAGACCATTACAATGAGTTCAAAAAGGAGTCTGTGTCAGTTCTGGGTCCTCTAAACACACTTAGGAAATGAATCAGGGAAATGTCAGAGTTTGAAGCTGGGAAATGAGGAGGGGCTGGAGAGGTAAGAAGGTAGCCTAGCGAGAAAGACTGGAGGGATAGGCAGGAGTGAGGAAAGTGGGTGGGGCAGTAGGAGTGGGAGAGAGGCATGTCTGGAGGTCTGGAAAGAAGAGTATGCAGTAGGAGTGAGGAAAGTAGGCAAAACTTTAGGAATGGACAGAGGGACAGACAGAGTAACTAAATGGATGGAGAGGAGAGGCTAAAAGACTGGCTAAAAGTATTTATTAGGGACAAAGGGAGGATTTGCAACCCAGTGTGTGTGACCACAGCAAACCATGTGCACACTGTGGCCTGCATGCCAAGATGGAGGATGTGGACCCTGAGAAAGAAGATACCTACTAAGAAGGTCTCCTGGTGGCTAACTGGGCTCAAATTTAAAACAAACAAACAAACAAAAACACAGGGCCTAGTAGCCCTTTCTATACAAGGGCTTCTCATGCAAACTGCATTTCACGGGGAAGCCAGTATTGATGGGAGAGACCTGGTTCTTCTTACTGACACATGTGAAGTACAGATCAGCAAATCTATTAGTATATAATCAGAGTTTATTAGTGACCTGCTCCCATGGAAGAAAACGAGCCTAGCTAGGATGGGCAAGTGAAAGGCATAGATTCAGGGCAAAGCAGGGTGGCCAAAGTAAGGGTGGCTGAAGGCCAGGGTGGAAAGCCCCTAGGGTGGCCTGAAGCCAGGTGGCCAGAGAGCCAAGAGAATGAGTCCTTTGTTCTGAGGACTTATATAGTTGGAAGGATGGTAGTAAAAAAGTTATATATTTATTGGCAGGTAAACGTGGTGCCAGCTTTCCCGGGGGGGCGTGGCTACCCAAACTTAGGTATGTGTGGGGGTCTGTTAGTCCGAATCCTTTATCTTGCTCCAGACTCCATTTGTTCATGTTGTTGGCAGTTAATTCAAATGGGGGCAGTTACCCAAGGCTATTTATGGGCTTCTTCTTTGGGAACTGTGGGCCCTGTCCCACATTTCAGGCCTTGGGATGAAAGCACAGTTTCAAGGCTTTCCCAGATAGTGGAAATGCTACATTGAATTTCAAGGACTTCCCTCCTTTCTTGAAAACATAGTATTCCTTGTGATGTTGGAACACCTGGCAATATTGGACCAGGCTCAGGACTGCTGAGTTAGTGGGTGACACATGTCTTCCTCCTCCTCCTTGCCTTGGTTTGCTATTCATTCTACCTAAGTGATAAAAGGTGTTTTCTGGCAACCAGGATGCTAGACGCAGGCCAGTAACAGCAGCGCCAATCTCAGATTTCCTCCTATGCTCTATCCTGCCTCACCTGCACCAAGCTGCTTGCTTCCTGCACTGAATTGCCTCCCTCCACTGTGTTTCTGCCATCTGAGCTGGCCCTTATAAACGAGTTCCTGAAGTCTTATCTTAAGCAATAGGACTGAGACTTTCCCAATCAGAGCTGCACAGCTATACCACATCAGCATCTTCACTGACCAATCGAGAGTAGCTCCATTCTGACCAATCAAGACACTGCTTTTCCGAGGACTCAAACTGAAAATCTGGAGTCCTCATTTGCATGAGTGTAATAGGGTGCAGCCAAGAGGGGGGCCCCAAATAGGGATTTGGAATGGGGTCCAGAACTCAAGGTGTTCAGGAAATATTAAAGATGTCCTCACCCCTTCCCCTTCAAGTGTGAACTGGGGGAAGAGACACATGGAGCAGGGCCATTGAGAGCTGTTTTTGCATAGCAACAGCTTTGCAGCTAACCTCTGGTGTGGTCATTTAACATATCCTATAACCTTTAACTGGTTGCATAGATATGGTAAATAGCTGTGGCCACGCCCTAAGCTGGGGGGCGGGAATGGAAGTAAGTTCCTCACTAAGACGTAACTGAGGTGCAGGTCCCCCGAGTTACAGCACCTGCGTGGGAGCTTGGAGAAGATTGGCTCCATGGCATGGGGTATGCCTGCCCAGACTCACAATAGCAGCCCAGTAAAGCTGGAAGGATATGGGAGTGCTGGCGAGTGTAGCTGATTGTGAGAGGAATTGGAAATGGGGCTACAAAGGAAGACTGGTGCGGGGATTTAAACTGAGACCTGGCAGCTATTGGTAGGGAGAACCACGCAGCTTTGGCAGAGTGGGGACTCCTGCAGCCATTGCACAGGGAGAGAACCACATGGTTTTGGCTGAGTGGAGACTCTTGTGGCCACCGTACGGAGAGGACCACGTGGCTGGGGTAGTGGAGAGAGAACCTTGTGGCTTTGCCAGATTGGGGAACCCCGCAGCTTTAGAAGGGGAAACCACCACCCGGCTTTAGCAGAGATCCCGGCGACACAGCTGATGGTGCTGGGAACTGAGAGAGGTCTACCAGCTGAGACAGATTACTGGGAAGAACTGGGGGCTGCCTGAGTCACGGACTTCTATTTCTTTTCCTGAGATACGGTACCCCAGGCTGGGCAAAGCGGGGAAGGAAGGACTGTGTGTGTTTGTGGGTGTTTTAAGGGACTTTGGGATTTTGGTGAAGACATTAGGTCACTACTTTAAGTCTGTATAGCATTAAATAAAAGTTTCCTTTTCATGAATCTCTGGCATTGAGAGACCTCTTTCCTCTGGCGGCAGATATAACAAACCTGGGGGTTCCTTTCGGTAATAGTATATCGCCCTTAGCCACCCTCCCCCCACCCCGGTGTACTGTAACATGAGGAAGGATCAATTAGGGACCAGAGGCAAGGACTTCTGTCTATACAAGGCACCTCCCCTCTGGCTTAGGGAGTGCAATTTCCCTTTCATCTGAAGAAAACTGCATTTCTTCTGCTGGAGCTGAAACACCCAAGATATCTTGCTGGCAAAGAGTGGAACATAACAGGAGCAGAGTAAAGCAATCCAGTGCAGAGAAGACTGGACTGGACAAGAGCAGGTGGAGCAGACCAGAGCAGAGCTGTCTAGCCGGAAATGGGCCTAGCCCAAGGGCCACCTAACAGCTGTGTTGTTACACAGCCACACTGCTTCCAAACTGAGCTATAACACTATTGAGCTGTTCCTTGGCCCCAGCCATGCTGCATCACAATTGAGATTTTTGCATTGAATAAAGTTTCTTTCTTCACTGCATCACAAATTTTGGATTCCTAGTGGTGTTGAATTGGCTCCAATGATCATTAGTTGACAAGGAGCATTTATAAAAGGGAAAAGGGAGTCAAGGGAAAGGGAAGTTAGAACCATAAAGTTTTATTATAAACATCGAGTTCTTTTTATATGGTTCTCACAATTACTAAAGTTTGAGAGCTCCTCCCATAAGCCCTAGTTCTTCCTGTATATCCCCCAGACTGATTATGTTAGTTATGAGGTGTTATCTCATTGAGGTTTTATTTTATATTTTTATTTATGCATTCATTGCTTGATTCTTGTATGTGCCCTGACCAGGGATCAAAACTCACAACCTTGATGTATTGGAAAAACACTCTAACCAACTGAGCTTCTGGACCAGGGCTTCATGTAGTTTTCATTTGCGTCTTTCTCATGATTAGTGATGTTGAGCATTTTTTATATGTCTATGGGCCATCTGTATGACCTCCATGGAGAATTGTCTGTTCAGGTCCTTTGCCCATTTTTTAATTGGATTATCTTCCTGGTGTTGAATCAAAGCCTTATCAGATGTGCCACTGGCAAATATGTTCTCCCATACACTGGGTTTGCTTTTATTTGATGATGGTTTCTTTAGCTATGCAGAAGCTTTTCCATTTGATGTAATCCTATTTGTTTATTTTTTGTTTCCCTTGCCCTAGGAGATATATTGGCAAAAATATTGCTACATGAGATAGCTGAAATTTTATTGCTTATGTTTTCTTTTTTAAATTTTTACTTTAAAGATTTTATTGACTTATTCTTAGAGAGAGGGGAAGGGAGGCAGAAAGAAAGGGAGAAAAACACCAATGTGAGAGAATCATCGATCAGTTACCTCTCAAACATGCCTCAACCAGGGACTGAACCACAACCCAAGCATATGCCCTGACTGGGAATTGAACCTGTGACCTTTCACGGGACGATGTCCAACCAAGCCACAGTGGTCAGGGCTGCCTATGTTTTCTTCTATGATTTTTATGGTTTCACAACTTACATTTAAGTCTTTTACCCATTTTGAGTTTATTCTTGTGGGGTAAGTTGGTGGTCTGGTTCCATATTTTGCATGTACTAGTTAAATTTTCCTAACACCACCTATTGAAGTGACTGTCTTTACTGCATTGTGTGCTCTTGCCTCCTTTGTCAAATATTAATTGACTATAAATACATGGTCTATTTATGGGCTCTGTTTTATTCCACTGACCTATATGCCTGCTGTTATGCCAGTACCACAACCAGGTTGGTTGATTACAGTGGCCCTCTAGTATAGATTGATGTCAGAATTGTGATCCTCCAACTTTGTTCTTCTTTCTCAAGATTGCTGAGGCTATACAGGGCCTTCTTTGGTTCTGTATAAATTTTTGAAATATTTGTTTTACATCTGTGAAATATGCCATTGGTGTTTTAATAGGAATTGTGTTGAATCTATAGATTGCTTTGGGTAGTATGGGCATCATAATGATGTTAATTTTAATCCATGAACATGGTACATGCTTTCATTTACTTGTGTCTTTATTTTTTTTCTTCGGTGTCCTATAGTTTTCTGAGTACAGGTCTTTTACCTCCTTGGTTAAATGTATTCCTAGGTACCTTATTTTTGTTGTTGTTGTTGTTGCTATAGTAAATGGGATTGTTTTCTTAGTTTCACTTTCTGATAGTTCATTGTTGGTATATAAAAATGCCATCGATTTTTTAAAAAGATTTTATTTATTTTTTTAGATAGGGAAGGGAGAGAGAAAGAGAGAGAAATATCAATATGCAGTTGCTGGGGGTCATGGCCTGCAACCCGGGCATGTACCCTGACTGGGAATCAAACCTGTGACACTTTGGTTCGCAGCCCATGCTCAATCCACTGAGCTATGCCAGCCAGGGCAAAATGCCATTGATTTTTGAGTATTGACTTTGTATCCTGCAACTTTACTAAATTCATTTATTAGGTCTAGTAGATTTTTGGTGGAGTCTATAGAGTTTTGTAAGTGCCCATTAGTAGATGAGTGGATAAAAAACAAACAAACTGTGATATATCTACAAAACAGAATACTATGCAGCTATAAAAAAGAAGGAATTCTTTCCTTTTGCCACAGCGTGAATGGACCAGGAAACTATTATGCTACTGACTTAAGCCAGTCAGTGAAAGACAAATACCGCATGACATCACTTATATTTGTAATCTAATTAAAAAATAAACTAATGAGCAAAATAAAATCAGAGGCATAGAAACATAGAATAGACTGACAGCTGTCAGTAGGGAGGGTGGAAGGGGCCTAGATGAAACAAGGTGAAGGGATTAGCCAAAGAACATACATGCATGACCCATGGACACAAACAACAGTGTGGGGATTGCCTGAGGGAGTGGGAAGGCTAGGTAGAGGGAGGCAAAGGGGGTAAAATTGGGACAACTGTAATAATGTAAACAATGAAATATAATTTAAAAATAAAGTTCCAGTCTTCCCTGGCTGGTGTGGCTCAGTGGATTGAGCACTGGCCTGAGAACCAAAGGGTCATTGATTCGATTCCCAGTCAGGACACATGCCAATGTTGTGGGCCAGGTCCCCAGTAGGGGACATGTGATAGGCAACCACACATTGATGTTTCCCTCCTTCTCTTTCTCCTTCCCTTTCCTCTGTCTAAAAATAAATAAATAAAATGTTAAAAAAGAATAAAACATAAAGTTCCAGTCAGTCTTTATCAGCAGTTATATAATGAAATATACTAGTAACCATTAAAAACTCTAAATCAATGGAGAGAAATTAGAAATGCCAGAATAAATAAATGGTTATGCCATGTTCATGATTTGGAAGTGCTGATATTTTAAAGATATCTATATCTGTTTTCTCCAAATTTAACTGTAGATTCGATATAGTACCAATCAGTTTTCTAGAGGCCTGTTTTTCCATAGAAATTGATCAGCTGGTTGTAATATTTTCATGGAATTCAAAGACAACTTGAATACCTAAAATAATCTTGAAAAATATAAATAAACATGGGAGACTAATACCACCTGATTTTAAGACCTACAGAAAACTATGGTAATCAAGACAGTATGTTATTAGACTAAAGAGAGAGGTTTGGATCAATGGAACAAAACAAAATAAAAAGTAGACCAATAAATATATAGTCAATTGGGGTGTGTGTGTGTGTGTGTGTCTAGGAGGGAAACAAATCTTTTCTTAAAATTTTAACTTGCGAATTAATGCCATATGTGGGAATTCTGATTTAATGAGATCAAAGTCACATATATAATAATGATATGACTCCTCACAAAAAAGACCCTGTAACCACACATACTGACTAGTTATTGTTTTTGCAGCTGCTTTTAAAAAATCCTCTCATTATTTATATTCATGTTATTTGTTATCTCCACATGCAATTTTTATTATTCAGCCATCCCAGACATCCCTCAATTCACTGATGTCTTCTTAAAATTTTGATTTTAATTATAGTTGATAAACAATATTAGTTTCATGTGTACCACTATGATTCAACAATTATATATCTTACAAAGTGGTCACCATAATAAAATAAGTCTAGTAATCATCTGTCACTATACACAGTTATTACTGACAATATTTCTTATGTTATACATTACATCCCCATGTTGTCCGTTGATTTTTGAGAAATGCACCAAGGTAACCAATGGAGAAAGAAATTTGTTTTCCACAAGTGTTGCAGGAACAACTAAATAACTATATGGAAAAGTAAATCACTACTCTTACTTTTCATGAAACATAAAGATGCTGCGTAGTATTCCATCGTGTAAATGTACCACAGTTTTTTGATCCATTCACTTACTGATGGGCACTTAGGCTGCTTCCAGCACTTGGCTGTTGTAAATTGTGCTGGTATGAACAATGGAGTGCATAGGTTCTTTTGTATTGATGATTCAGGGTATACTGGGGTTTAGGGCATAATGTGAAATAAGCCAGACCATGAAAGACAAATACCATATGATCTCACCTTTAAGTGGAACCTAATCAACAAAACAAATAAGCAAGCAAAATATAACCGGAGACACTGAAATTAAGAATAAAGTGGCAGTAACCAGAGGGGAGATGGGAGGGAATAAAGGGGTCAAAGTGGGAGGGGTTTTCAGGAACATGTATAAAGGACACATGGACAACACCAAAGAGGAGTAGGATCGAGAGTGGGAGGTGGGGATGGCTGGGGTGGGGGAGACTAGTGAGGGGAAAATGGAGACAACTGTACCTGAACAACAATAAAAAAACATAAAAATGTATTTTTTTTAATCTTTTTTTTTACATTGATGTGTGGTTGCCTTTCACATGCCCTCTACTGGGGACCCAGTCTGCAACCCAGACATGTGCCCTGACTAAGAACTGAACTGTTGAGCCTTTGGTTCACAGGCTGATGTTCAATCCACTGAGCCACACCAGCCAGGGCTAAAAATGTATTTTATATGGATCATAGATCTAAACGTAAAAGTTAAAACTTCAGAGTTTCTACAAAAGAAATGAAGAATATCTTTATGATGTTGGGATAAACAAATGCTTCTGAAGACATAAAAAGAATTAATTATAAAAAAACTTGATCGATTGGACTTTAAAATTACAAAATATATGCTCATTGAATGATACCATTAACAAAATGAAAAGGCAAGTCACAGACTAGGAGGAATTATTTCCATAATATATTCAATATAATTAATATTCAGAATATATAAAAACTATGAATCAATAATCAAAAAACAAAGAAAAAATCATTAAAATGGACAAAATAGTCCAACACTTCAAAAAAGATATTGAAATGGCCAATAAGTATGTGAAAAGTTGTTTAGTCGTCATGGAAATATAAATTAAACCACATGTTATATTACTAGAAAGCCACTAGAATGCCTAAAATTTACAATATTAACAGCAGTAAATTAATATTTATTATTATTATTTTTTATTCTGACCAGAACTTTGAGCACCTAGAATTTTCATATATTGCTGGTGGGATAAAGTGGTATAGTTTTTGAAAATTTTTTGGCAGTTTTTGTTTTAATTTTTTAAATCTTCAACCAAGGATATATTTATTGATTTTAGAGAGAGAGACAGAGAAAGGGAGAGAGAAATATCGATCAATTGCTTCCCATACATGCCCCAGCTGGGGATTGAACCTGCAACCTAGATGGGTGCCCTGACCGGGGATAGAACTGCAACATTTTGGTGTATGAGATGATGCTCCAACCGAGCCACCTGGTCAGATCTTGGCAGTTTTAATTTTAGACAAACATCTACTATGTGACACAGCCATTCTACTATTTACCCAAGATATATATCCACAATTGTCCACAAGAAGACTCATGCAGGAATGTTTATAGAGCTTGTATGTGTATATCAACTTGAAATTTATTTTTAAAATAATGTGTATGAAGAAATATATTTTCACATAAACAAAAATAATGTATCACCAACACAACAAAAGTAAATAAACTTCTAAAAGATGTAGTTCAGGGAGAGGGAAATTATTCCAATGCAAAAAGGGCTGGTAAACAAACATTTTCTAAACACATAGCTAAATCTAAACAAAAAGTTTCTATAAATAATAATACTTTTAATTTCACAGGTCTAAAATATTTCACCACACTAGCATACAAGTTAGTTAGAAATGCCCTTGTAATTTACAAGTATTCTAAGGTCCCGGTGTTCCTTAAGAGGAAAGCTTAAGATATTAACTTTGGTTTTTGACAGTTTTTAAGGATAACTAATAAAACAAAAGAAATACAGAGTATCACCTCCAAAACATGAAATTCAAGAATCTCAAGAGTATTCAGTGTTTATATTACTTGGAAGATGTGGATGATTTAGTTCAGGCTGTAGAGAGGTCATTGCTTTTTTTACGTCTAAATTCAAATATTTTTTCTTCGATACTTCCACATAGATTGTCCCTGCATGAAAGGTATACATGTAAATCTTGCATCATTTCTCCATATTTTTCCCCACAGTTACAAAATAAATATTACACACAAAACTCTGGCCAATTTGCTCATTAGGAGGTCAGGCCTCCTAAAACAAACATTTAGGAACCAGGGGGCCCAATACATTGGCTGAAGACTGAAGGAGAAAATCTTTTAAAGACTTCTAGAAAATGCCCTGACTGGTATGGCTTAGTTGGTTGCACATCATCCTGAAGAGCAAAAGGTGGCCGGTTCAATTCCCAGTTAGGGCGCATGCCTGGGTTGCAGGCCCAGTCCCCAGCTGGGGGAGTGCGAGAGGCAACCAATCAATGTTTCTTTCACAGAGTGATGTCCCTCTCCCTCTTTCTCCCTTCCTTCCCCTCTCTCTAGAAATAAATAAATAAAATATTTTTTTAAAAAAGGCTTCTAGAAAACAGCACTCTGAATCAATAAACATTTTGATCATGATAATCTCCCATATGCTTCAGCTGTTCTCATCCATGTTACCACTGCCTTCTTCCATTTATATGCTCAATGTACTTTCTCTGTAATGCCAAACTTCTATCATCTATACATTCACTAATTGAGATTCTCCTTATCATTTGATACTCATTGCATACCAAAACCTTCCATCCCTGAATTAATCATTCCCTCCTTTGAATTTCCATGGTGCTTTGTGCTTTCCTATCTGTTTATATGTCTGGAATATCCTTTCCTTACTCCACTGACTGGCTATCTATTTTAAATCTTACTATTCAATTTAGGTATCACTTCTTTGGGAAGCTGCCTTGAAACGTCTAGGCAGAGTTACTCACCTCATGAGCACTGATCACAGTTGGGTTTGTTAAATGAATGAATAAAAGAATTGCTGAGTAGCTACCAGGACCCAGTTGACATTTAAGGACACAAGTTTGTAGAGGACCAGGTCTGCACAGATCTGTGTCTTTCTATGATGACGAAAATGTTAGAACTAGTTTTCCTTCTATGAGACACCAACAGTGCAAAAAAGATGTATATATTGTAAAAACTCAGTTCTAACACTGGTCCTGCCTCCAGTGACTGCACATTTCTACCAAGGCCCTAAGGAACAATTCAAACATACCTTATTTCTGGTTGATAAAGTGGAAATATTCTGGGCCCTAAGCCTGGTTGGTTATAAATCACGGATTGAGGTTTCACTGAGAAAGGGGATCCTACTGAAACTGGAACCTATGAATTCGAATGGAAATGAAAACAAAAAGTCAAAAAGTGAAAAGATCTTTTTTTGTTGCTTATTCTATTACAACTGTCCCAATTCTTTCCCTTTTGTCCCACTTTACCCAGCCCACCCCCTTCTCCACAGTCAATCCCTTCTCCATTGTCCATGTCCACGGATCATTCATATCTGTTCTTTGCTAGTGCCTTACCCTTCCTTCCACCATTCTCCCCTCTCCCACCCTCCTCCTACAGCTGTCAGTCTGTTCCATGTTTCCATGACTCTGGTTCTATTTCTCTCATTAGTTTATTTTGTTTATTAGATTCCAGTTATAAGTGAGGTAATATGGTATTTGTCTTTTACCAACTAGCTTATTTCACTCAGAATAATACTCTCCAGTTCCATCCATGTTGTTGCAAAGGGTAATAGTTCCTTCTTTCTTTCTGCTGCATAGTATTCCAGGGTGTAAATGTACCACAGCTGTTTGATCCACTCATTTACTGATAGGCACTTAGGTTGTTTGCAGCACTTGGCTATTTTAAATACCACTGCTATAAACTAGGGGTGCATAGTGCTTCTGAATTGGTGATGCAGGATTCTTAGGATATATTCCCAGCAGTGGAATGGCTGAGTAAAAAGGCAGTTCCATTTTTAGTTTTCTGAGGAAATTCCATACTACTTTCCACAGTGGCTGCACCAGTCTGCATTCCCACCAAAAGTGCACTAGGGTGCCCCTTTCCCCACATCCTCGCCAGCAATTGTTTGATTTATTAATGATGACCTTACATCTGTTAGAATGACTATCATTAAGAAAATTAAAAAGTGAAATCTTAATTAGTATTTAATTTCTCTCCTAACACAATAGTACCAAGAGGACAAGGAGCTCCTTTAGAGTAACCATTACATTTGATGAATGTCAACTGAAAGGAATGTTGAGTGCCAAATACAAAAAAAAAGAGAGAGAGAAATAGATCTCTGAAGTAGTTGCTACTGATAATGAGTGAAGTGAGAAGACCTAAAGAATAGTTCTTGAAAAGCAGAGAGTCAATGAGAAATAGAACTTCTACATATAAAGACCAATAATTCTCATTGGAAAGGGAAGGGAAGGCTATAGGTAGACAAGGAACATGTTAAATATATAATCGTGTGTATGTATCTTTGATAAAATATTTTAGTAAAAGTATGTGAGTTCATATGAACATTTAAAGTTAAATGTGAAGGATGTATCGGAATTGTCCTGGTGAAAGGAGTGAGGGCAAGGTAGGCACACCAGGTGAAGGGGGTGCATGAAGCTTGACTGAGGCATAATTGACAAATAAAACTGTATATGTTTAAGATGTGCAATGCCAATATGGAGATTCCTCAATAAATTAAAATGGAACTGCTTATAACCCAGCAATTCTACATCTGGGTATACAGGTGTGGACAAATGTAGGTTTACAGTTGTGAGTGAGCAAAATAACAAATACTACAAATAATATAATAATAAATAAATAATACAATACAAGAATAAACTCTGTTTCATGTACTCACAACTATAAACCTACTTTTGCCAACCTCTGTATACCCATAAAACCCTGAAACACTAATTTGAAAGAATACATGCACCCCTATGTTCACCACAGCATTATTTACAATCACCAAGCTATGGAAACAACCCAAGTGTCCATCAATTGATGAGTGGATAAAAAAGCTGTGGTACACATATGCAATGGAATGTTACTTGGCTTTTAAAAACAATGAAACCTTACTACCTGTGACAACATGGATGGACCTAAGGGGTATTATGCTAAGTGAAATAGTCAGAATAAGACAAGTATCATATGATTTCACTTATACATGGAATTTAAACAACAAAATAAATGAACAAACAAAGTACAAATGGACCCATAGATATAGAGAACAAGCTGATAGCTGCCAGAAAGGGGGGATTTAGGGACTAGGTGAAAAAGTTGAGGGGATTAAGAAGTATGCATTGGGAGTTACAAAACAGTCACAGGGATGCAAAGTACATCATAGGGGATATAGTCAACAATATTGTAATAACTATGTATGGTGGCAGACAGGTACTGGATATATTGGGGGGACCATTTTGTAAAGTATATGATTACCTACCATTATATGCTGTACAACTGAAACTAATATAAAATAATACTGAATGTAAACTGTAACTGAAAAATAAAATTCTAAAAAATGTACAATATGATGATTTGATATACATGTATATATATGGATTTTAAAATGTATTCAAAAGATAAAAGGACATTTAATGCATGACAAATATAAGGAGGTTGCACAGACCCATTAACATAAGACTCTGACCATCTCCCATCCTGTTTAAAACTCTTAAAATAGATCCTCATTGACTGTAGATAGTGTGTACACTCCTTGGTATGAGTAACCAAGCCTACTGCTTCTCTGTCTTTATCCACTGTTGAGGCAAGGCAATGAATACAGACATGGTTATCTTGTATCTTATATCAATGGATAGAAGACAATGGTTATCACAAGTTGAGGCAATATGAAAAGTACTCATGGACAACTGGGTAAATTAGAATCTGTTCAAAATGGCTCATGTCTAAAGGCTAATGATTAATGTGTTGACCTGCTGAGATGTTTCTGGTGATAAGCTGCAGGACAATGTCCTTGGTCTTCTAGGTTATCTTTGTCCAAATTATCAATAAAAATGTAGAGGACATGTTCACTGAGCATGTGAATAACATATATTTGAAGGTATAATGACTACATTAAATAGAATCAGAAAACTTAATGTTCTTGACAGTCTAGAGATAAGGTGCCAACTGAGTAAAATGAAGTTTAACAAAAATAACTATTATGACTTGCACTTGGATCTTAAAAATTACTATGGAGGTGTTTTATACCCCCATGGGGAAGAAGGGACAAAGACTAATATAATTTTAGTTAAATAGTAAGCTTAAGTTTTTTAATTTATTGGGGTAAAGTTGGTTAATAAAATCATATAGGTTTCACTTGTACAATTCTATGATACATGATCTGTATATTGCATTGTGTGCCCACCAATCCAAAGTCAAATCATCATCTGACACCGTATATTTGTCCCTCTTCACCCTTTACCACCCCCCACCCCCTTCCCTCTGGTAACCACCATATTGTTGTGTCTATCAGTTTCATTTTTATATCCCACATATGAGTGAAATCATAAGGTTCTTGGCTTTTTCTGTCTGACTTATTTTGTTTAGCATAATATTCTCAAGGTCCATCCAAATTGTCACAAATGGCAGTATTTCATCTCTTCTGGTGGCAGAGTATTATTCCATTGTATATATGTGCCACATCTTTATCCAATCCTCTATCAAGGACAATTTGATTGTCTCCATGTCTTGGCCACCATGAATAATGCTACAATGAACATAGGGGTGCATATATGTTTGCAAACAAGTGGGTTTTTTGCATTTTTTGAGCTGATACTCAGAAGACGGGTAGCCTGGTCAAATGGTAACTCAATTCTTAATTTTCTGAGGAACCTCCATACTGTTTTCCATAGTGGCTGTACCAATTTATAGTCCCACTAGCATTGAATAAGGGTTCCTTTTTCTCCACCACCTCTGCAACACTTGTTTTTAATTGTCTTGTTGATAATAGCCATTCTAACAGGTGTGAGATGATATCTCATTGTAGTTTTGATTTGCACTTCCCCAACAGCTAGTAAAGTGGAGCATTTTCTCATATATCTGTTGGCCATTTGTATGTCTCCTTGGGAGAAGCATCTGTTCAGGTCCTCTAATCATCTTTTAATTGGATTATTTAGTGTTGAGCTGTATGAGTTCTTTACATATTTTGGATATTAACCCCTCACTGGGACTGTTGTATGCAAATATCATCTCCCATTTAGTTGGTGGCTTTCTTGTTGGTTTGGTTTTTGTCAGTTTCTTTTGCCGTACACAAGCTTTTTAGTTTGACATAGTCCCATTCATTTGTTTTTGCCTTTACTTCACTTACCTTTGGGGTCAAAGCAAGAACATTCATAGAATGTTCTCTAAGGCCAAGGTCCATAAGTTAAGGTCCATATGTTTTCTTCTATGTAACTTACTGTTTCAGATCTTATACTTAGGTCTTCATGCATTTTGAATTAATTTTTGTGTTGGGGACAAACTGTAATATACTTTCATTCTTTTACATGTGGCTTTCCAATTTTCCCAGTACCATTTATTGCAGAAGCTTTCTTTTCTCCATTGCATGATTTTGTCTCCTTTGTCAAAAATTATTTGCCTGTATATATGTGCATTTATTTATTTATTTATGATAAAATATGTTTATTGACTTTAGAAACAGAAAGACAGACAGACAGACAGACATCAGTGTGAGAGCGAGAGAAACATCAATTGGTTGCCTACCATGTGGGTCCCAACAAGGGACTGAAGCTGCAACCTAGGCATGTGACCTGACCAGGAATCAAACCCCTAACCTTTTGGTGCATGGGATGATGCTCCAACCAGCTAAGCCACACCAGCCTGGGCTAAAAATGTACTTTTATTTCTGGGTTTTCAATTCTGTTCCATTGGTTTGTGTGTCTGTTCTTCTGCCAATACTACTCTGTTTTGGTTATCACAGCTCTGTAGTATAATTTGAAATCAGGCAATGTGATACCTCCAGCTTCATTCTTTTTTTCCTCATATTTGCTTTGGTTATTCAGGATCTTTTGTGGTTCCATACAAATCTGATGACTTTTTGTTCTATTTTTTTAATGACATTGGGATTTGATAGGGATTGCATCAAGTCTGTATATTGCTTTGGGTAAAATGGCCATTTTAATTCTGCTGATTCTTCCAATCCATAAACAAAGAACATCTTTCCATTTCATTTTGTCTTCTTCAATTTCTGTTAATAATGCTTTGTAGTTTTCAGTATATAGGTCCTTCACATCCTTTGTCAAGTTTATTCCTAGGTATTTTATTCTTGTGGTTGCAATTGCAAAAGAATTATCTTTTCATTTTTTAATAAGATTTCATTGTTAGCATATAGGTATGCAGTGGATTTTTTGAAATTAATTTTGTATCCTGCAACTTTTCTGTATTTGTTTGTTGTTTAAAATAGTTTTATTCATGAAGTCTTTAGGGCTTTCTACATATAGAATCATGTCATCTGCAAAAAGTAATACTTTTACATCTTCATTCTCAATTTGGATGCTTTTTATTTCTTTCTCTTGCCTGAGATTGCTTTGACTAGGACTTCCAGAACTATGTTGTGTAAGAGTAGTGAGAGTGGGCATCCTTGTCTTGTTCCTGATTTTACAGGAAAAGCTTTCAGTTCTTCACCATTAAGTATGATATTAGCTGAGGGGTTGTCATATGTGGTCTTTATTATGCTGAGGTACACATTTTATTGAGTGTTTTAATCATAAATGGATGCTGTATCTTATCAAATGCTTTCTCTGAATCTAATGATAAGATCATATTATTTTTATCCTTTGTTTTGTTAGTGGTGTATTACATTGATCAATTTGCATACATTGAACCATCTTTGTGGCCCTGGAATGAACCCCACTAGATCATAAAGTGTTACTTTTAAATGTATTGTTATTTGGTAGAATTCACTAATGAAGCCATCTGGTCCTGGACTTTTATTTTTGGAGAGGTTTTTTATGGTTGTTTCAATTTCTTTGTTTTACTCTTGTTCATGTACAGTTGTCTCCATTCCCCCCCACCACCACTCCACCCCACCCTTGATACTACCCCCTTTGGCTCTGTCCATGTGTCCTTTGTACATGTTCCTGACAACACTTCCCCCTTCCCCACCCCCCATTATCCCCTCCCACCTTCCCTATGGTTACTGTCAGTTTGTTCTTAATTTCAATATCTCTGGTTATATTTTGCTTGCTTGTTTGTTTTGTTGATTAGGTTCCACTTATAGGTGAGATCATAAGGTATTTGTTTTTTACTACTTGGCTTATTTCACTGAGCATAATGCTCTCCTCACTGTTGATCAGTCTATTTAGATTTTCCAGTTCTTCATGATTCAGTCTAGGAAGTTTATATAAGTCTAGGAACTTATCCCTCTCTTCTAGGTTATTGAATTTGGTGGCACATAGTCTTTCATAGTATTCTAGCATAATCCTTTGTATACTGTGATGTCTGTGGTAACTTCTCTTTCATTTCTGATCTGTTTATATGAATCTTTTCTCTTTTTTCCTTAGTGAGTCTAACAAGGGATTTGTCAATTTAATTATTTTTTTAAAGAACAAGCTCTTTGTTGTATTAATTTTTTGTATGGTCTTTTTGTTCTTTATTTCATTCAATTCTGCTCTAATTTTTATTATTTGTTTTCTTCTGCTGACTTGGGTTGCTTTTGTTTTTCTTTTCCTACTTCTTTAAGATGTGACATTAGGTTGTTTACTTAGTATTTCTTTTGTTTCTTGAGATAGGGCTGTAATGATATAAACTTCCCTCTTATCATAGCTTCTGCTGCACCCCAGAAGTTTTGATATGTTGTCATATTGTCATTCTTATGTGTCTCTATATATCTTTTGATCTCACCATTCATTTCTTTTTTGACCCAGTTATTTTTTAGTAGGAAGATTTTTAATCTTCACATATTTGTGGGTTTCTTTCCTTCCTTTTTGCAGTTGATTTCTAATTTAAAAGTAAGCTTAAGTTTTAAGGTTAAGTTTTCCTGTGCTTCCTGCCAGAAATTTAGAAGCAGCTCCCAGCTATCTTCAGTGTACAGGGCTGCCACATCTGCAGGACAAAACAATGGGCCAGAGTAAGGTACCAGGACTTTTTGCCTTACAAACCAGTGCTGCTTAGGAATCATTAAAACTGCCCTTGTCTGGGGATGGAGATCTTGGTACACTTCCATGATGCTATCAGATATTGAATCCTGGAATAGCCCCATGCAGAGGCTAGACTAAGCACCTATTCCCTTCTGGGAACCTGGGTGTGTATACCTCCTTCAATCCACCTGGGTATATAGTTTTTTGTGCCTGAAGAGTGGGATACCCCTTTTGTAGTCCTGCCAATCCCGGGGCTTAATTTCTATTTGGTTCCTGACAGCTCCACTCCCTAGGAAAGTGGCTCTATTTCATTCACTTGTTTGGAAAGAATCCATGATATAACCTGACTTTTTATGTGGCCCTTCAGTTTTTACTTTGCAATTCACACATTTTCCCTCAAGCTCTTTTATACTAACAATAGATGCCCTTTGATTATTGATCACTGACTTGGAATCTACCACTATCCTTTTTGGGATTTGGACCCATCGTGACTGCCCATATTCTCTTGTGGAATATCGCAGCTCTTATATTCTGAATATCTCTGCTCCCCTATATTCCTATTTAGTCTACATTTTCCAATCTTACATCCACATTTACTTCTAGCATACATGCACAACTAGCATTATATAATACTCTAATCCTCTACTGGCTGTTAACTGATGAATATAATGATCACAGAAGTTATACAGAGTCTAAGAAGAAGATTGAAAGGACATGTGAGGTAGGAATAAAACTAGAGAGTATGGTGCTTCTAAAAAAAAAGGGGGGAAAGTGTTTCAAGAAGAATTCTTGTTCCCTCACTGACCATTCCTTTTCTACCTCCATTGCAAGTTCTTCTTCATCTTCATTCCTAGTAATGACAGCTCATCCCAGGACTCACTCCTTGGACCTGTGAACCAGTCTTAATTTACCCTCAGTGGTCCCATCTACTCTCTAATGACACTCTTCAAAGCTTTTGTGCTAATCACTCCCTCTCCCTGAAATAATCTTCCACATAGCCTCTTCCCTCTCCTCTTTGAATTTCTGTTCAAGACTGAGTCGCATTCTCAATAAAGTTCACTGAATAGCCTATTTAAAATAGAAACCTACCCCAATACACATAATGCTTTAATTTTCTTCCCTGCTTTAATTTTCTTTATTGTTTGTGCCGCCACCACCACCATTAGAATGTGTGTCCCACAAGTACATGCATTTTTGTTTCTTTTAATTATTGCCATATTCCCAGCTGCTAAGATAGTACCCGAAACACAGGTGATGCTTAATGAATATCTGCTAGCTGAGTGGTAAGAGAGCAGAGCTGAGTAAGAAAAGGGCAGAGAACTATTAGATTTTGTCACATGAAGTAAGTTGAAAAGTGAACCAGGAAAAAAAATCTAAATGTCCATTAATAGAGTCATTGGTTATTTCTGTCTTCTTTCAAGAAGTATTTACTGAGCAGCCTCTATGTCCTAAGTACTGTTCTAGGTATTCTGTATGCAGTAATGAATAAGACAAAGTCCCTGTACTTAAGGAGCTGATATTTAAGTCAGGGGAGACAGATGATAAACAAACAAATATATATATCAGGTGTTCCTAAGTCCTATGAAGAAAACTAATGCTGGGTAAGGGAGGTAGAAGTACATGGTAATAGTAGGATGCTATTTATAAAGGGTAGAAAAGAAAGACTCTTTTGGTCAGATTCCTGAGGAAGTATGGTAGTAAGTAAGATGGGTACCAAAGAATGCTGCAAGCACAGTATAGAGAACCATTCTGAGTGGCATGGGGAATGTAGCCCAGCCCCTGATTTGGAAAACCAACAGGGAGCAAGGTCGGCACACAGGGCCCACACCCTCAGATAGGTTCTCCCATGGGGAATCAGGCCTACATTGTACCTAGGCTGCTATGAGACTTGCTTTTGCTAAAACTCCCTCACCCTGGATTGAGGCAGCAAATGTTTACTGCATATCTCTAAACTAACTTCCTAAAGTCTATGCTAAATCTCCCAAGTATGGAGTGTAACCAGTTCAACCACTTTTCCCCTTGATCTGCAACATCCTTCTCTTTGAAGTAATTAGCAACATTCTTTCCTTTGTTATCTGTAAAAAGTAATCACCTACAGTGAACCTGTGCATAGTAAATGAGGACCATCCTCGATATAATGTACGCAGAAAAGCTTATTAATAAAAGCCTGTCCAGGCAGGGGTTGGGGACCTCTCTCTCATTTAGAGAGCAGCCATGGCATCCCTTTTCTCTACAGGTCTTCTGTAGTCCATGTGAATTTGTTCATCACAGCCACAACCCATGGACCCCGCAAGCCGGAGTCCACATCAGCACAGGGCACAGTAAGTACAAAGGCCTGAGGTTAGGGTGCCTGGTATGCTCAAAAAAAAAAAACATCAAAGAAGCCCTATGCATAGAATGAACTACAAAAGGCAAGAGTGCCAGGAGATAAAGGCAGAGAGGTAGCATGGAGAATCTTGGCCTTTACTGAGAGAAACAGGGACAGGGGACAAGTCACAAGAGAGTGGCTTGATCTAACTTACATTGTTCATCAACCACTCTGGCTGCAGTATGGAAAAGACTGTAAAGACAAGGGCAGAAGCAGGGAGACCAGGTAGGAGGCAACTTCAGTGATCCAGGTAAAAGACGATAGTGACTTAGAAAACTTGAGGATGCATTCTTAAAATAAAGCCCATAACATTTGCTCATCTATTGGATATGGAGCAAAAGAAAGAGAGGTGTCAAGGAAGACTTCAAGGTTTTTGGACTGAGCAACTGGACCAACAGAATTGCCATCAGCTATGATTGGGAGGGCTGTAGGTAAAACAGTGTTGGAGAGATCAAGAGTTTAGTTTTGGACATGTGAAGTTTGAGATGCCTATTACACACCCAAGTGAAGATGTCAATTAGTTAGGTATATAAATCTAGATAACAGGGACGAGCTCTAGGCTGGCAATACAATTTTGGGAGTCATCAGTACATAAATGTATCTTTAAAGCCATGATTTGGATGACATCACCAAGGGAGTGAGTATCCATAGGGAAGGTGCTCAACAATTGATCCTGGGGTACTCCAATATTTAGTATTGGGAAAGATGTTGAGAAGAAACAACCAGCTGAGATAATGATAACCTGGAAATTAAGTGAAACAAGCAATTCAAGGAGGAAGGAGTGGTCATTTGTATAAAATGCCACTGGTAAGACACAATGTGGGCTGAGGAATGACCACCCAATATGGTAATACAGAGGTCACTTGTGACTGAGTTAAGAACAAAAAGGATAGGCAGATCCTTACTGGAATAGGGTCAAGAGAGAATGAGACAAAAAGAAGTACTGACAGCATACAGAGAATTTTTTGAGAAATTTTTCAAAAATGGGATAACATATACTACTAAATGGTACTACATTCATATGTGGAATAGCAATAAGCCATTATAATTAATATATATCAATCTAGGTAGATCTGAAAAACATTAGTACAGAACAATGCCAATTATAATCAACTTTTAAAAATCATGTAGAATAGTACTATTCATTTTTCCACAGTAAAAGTATGTAACATTTATCATAGTCATTGTCTCTGAAGAAGTGGAGGATGACTGGGACTAGGAGTCTGCCAAGAAGACTTTGATTTTATTTGTAAAATTTCATTTCAAATGAACTGAAAAAATTATGCTAGAAAGTTAACATTTAGGCTTCCGGCCAAGATGGAGGCGTAGGTAGATATATGCTTTGCTTCCTTGTACAACCAAAAGAAGGCTAACAGCCAATTTAAAAATGAAAAAGAATCAGAACTGCCAGAAAATTGAACTATATGGAAGTCCAACAACCAAGAAGTTAAAGAATAAATAGTCATCTAAATTGGTAGGAGGGGAGGAGATGGGAAGCCGGGGTGGTAAGGACACACGACAAGGCAGCAGCTGGCAGACTGGGGCAGGTAAGACAGTGATGTCATGGCAGGCCATGTGATCCAACATTGACGTGCAGATAAGCTGAGAGGAACAATGTAGGAGCAAGACAGATCACACAACCCAGGGGTCCAGCACAGGGAAACTAAAGCCTCAAAATCTCTGGCTATAAAAACCTGTGGGGTTGTGGCAGTGGGAGAAACTCCCAGTCTCACAGGAGAGTCCATTGGAGGGACCCAAGTGATCCTAGAACATACACAAGCCCACACACCACAGAATCAGCACCTGAAAGGGCACAATCCACTTGTGGGAAGTGAGGGAAGTGACTGAAAGTTGGACAAGAGCCAAGCAAGTGGCATTGTTCCCTCTCAGACCCCTCCCCCACATACAGCACCACAATGTAGAGAAGTGGGTTGCCCTACCCTGGTGAATACCTAAGGCTCCATTCCTTGCAATGTAACAGGTGCTCCAAGACAAAGAAATATGTCCCAAATGAAAGCACAGATCAAAATTCCAGATAAAGAACTAAGTGATGAAGACATAGCCAACCTACTAGATGCACAGTTCAAAACACTGGTAATCAGGATGCTCACAGAAGTGACTGAGTATGGTTGCAAAATAAAGGAAGAAGTGATAGCTATACAAAGTAAAATAAAGAAAAATATACAGGGAACCAATAAACAGTGAGGGGAAGGAAACTAGGACTCAAATCAATGGTTTGGAACAAAAGGAAAAAATAAACATTCAATCGGAAGAGAATGAAGAAACAAAAATTCAAAAAAATGAGGACAGGCTGAGGAATCTCTGGGACAACTTTAAACATTCCAACATCCAAATTATAGGGATACCAGAAGAAGAGGAAGAACAAGATATTGAAAACTTATTTGAAAAAATAGTGAAGGAAAAGTTCTCCAGTCTTGTGAAGGAAATAAATATGAAAGTCCAGGAAGTTCAGAGAATCCCAAACAAGTTGGACCCAAGGAGAAACACACCAAGACACGTCATAATTAAATTCCCCAAGGTTAAAGATGAGGAGGGAATCTTAAAAGCAGAAAGGGAAAAGGAAGTAGTTACCTACAAAGGAGTTTCCATGAGACTATCAGCTGACTTCCCAAAAGAAACTTTACAGGCAAGAAGGGGCTGGAAAGAAGTATCTGAAGTTATGAAAGGCAAGAACCTATTCCAAGATTATTCTATCCAGCAAAGCTATCATTTAGAATGGGAGGGCAGATAAGGTGCTTCCCAGGTAAGGTCAGGTTGAAGGAGTTCATCATCACCAAGCCCTTATTATATGAAATGTTAATGGGACTTATATAAGAAAAAGAAGTCCAAAAATATGGACAGTAAAATGACAACAAACTCACAACTATCAACAACCTAACCTAAAAACAAAAAGAAACTAAGCAAACAAGTAGAACAGGAAAAGAACCACAGAAATGGAGATCACATGGAGGGTTATCAGCAGGGAAGAAGAGAGAGGAGAATGGGAGAAAATGGTGCATGGAATAAGTAGCATAAATGGTAGATACAAAATAGACAGGGGAAGGTTGAGAGCAGTATAGGAAATAGAGAAGCGAAAGAACTTATATGTATGACCCATGGACATAAACTAAAGGGGGGGAATGCTGGAAGGAGGGGGTGCAAGGCAGAGTGGAATAAAGGGAAAAGAAAATGGGACAACTGTAATAGCATAATCAATAAAATATATTTTAAAAAGCTAACATTTAGTAATTCAGAATGTTGAAGCATGGATGTTTGTTATCCTTTCTACTTTCCTGTATTTTTTACATTTTCCAAAATTGACACCAACAACAAAAACATGAGTTGAGTGACCTGATGGTGAGATTTATGTACTGAATGACTTCAAAGTTTTCATTACCTGTACTACATTACATGAAATTTATGCAATGTACCAAAGCTATAAAAAGGAGAACTGGTGGCTGCAAACAACTTTTGAGTATGTAAGGGAAAATTTTAAATTATGAAAACATTTCCAAACATTAAGAACAGAAATGAGACTGAAATGAATTAGATAAATTTGGATAAAAAACCTGGAATCAGAAAAGTTTCAGATATTCCACCTGTATTAATAGTTTCTCCCATTGGAAAGTCTTGCATAGTAAGAAAAATTCAGCCTTATTAAGTTCCACTTAGTTTTGTACCTGCTTGATGCAGAGTGGAAGTGATCCCTAACAGCAAGATGGCAAATAAAACAAAACAAAATCAAATAACAACCAAACTTTGCAAAGGGGAAGAAAACCAGCCACAAACAGTAGCTTGTAACTCTTGGTGTAAAGCAAGAATGTAAAGTAAGTTATATTTGAATCTCTATTGTGTGCATATTATTCCTATTTTGGATTATCTATTAATTCTGGAACAGCTTTCCTTAATCCACTTCTACACATCCCCTCTCTTCCCCATTCCTCAGGTTCCCTTCTCTATTCCATTTAGCCATCTCACAGAGCCTTTGTGAGAAGAGGGTTATTTGTTTTTCCAGTGCAAGGAAAGGATATGGATAAATGACCTTCCATTTTAAATTATTTATTTCTTGTTTTCTGTTAGTGCAATCCATGGGAAGTTTCACCTCAGTCTCCCACTTTTGATATATTAAAAGGTTTTTTCTTACCATTCCGTACATAGGCACATGCTGTGAAGTCACTGGACAGGCCACTGGAAGTGGTACCTGGAAGCAAAGTGTCAGTTACTATATAGTACATTTTCTACTTATATTTAATAAGAAATAGTATAAGATACAGAAAACATTCTGCTATATATTTAATATTGATAAAAATGTAGTGTGTAGTTTATAGCCAGGGCAGTGATTTTTCCCCGAGCATGAGAAATTTAGGAGTTTTAAGGACTTCTAATTACTGGTATGTTGTGTTCGAAACCATAGCACAGTTCAAAGGAGCTCAACTTCGCCAAGGAGTTGGATTTGCTTGGACAACATTACACACCCAAGAGAAATATGGACTTTCAGATAAGAAAGAAAGGGTTATGATTCTTCTTTTTATACTGCATAAATAAAATAATAATATTAGTAAACAAAATGAAAGAAAACATTGCAACCATAATCTCACTACCTCCATCAAATAAAACTTTCTTTTTAAAAAAGATTTTATTTAGTTAGTTCTTTTTAGAGAGAGAAGAAGGGAGGGAGAGAAACATCAATGGGTGGTTGCCTCTCACAAGCCCCCTAGTGGGGACCTGTCCTGCAACCCAGACATCTGCTCTGACTGGGAATAGAACCTGCAACCTCTTGGTTCGCAGGCCAATGCTCAATCTGCTGAGCCACACCAGCCAGGGAAACTCTTAATTTTTCAATGTTCCCTTCCAGTCTTTGGTTATGACATCATGTGGATATATGAGATAATGTGAAAAATAAAGATAATTTGGCTTTCACCACAACAGATGAAAAGCAAAGTAATATACAGTATTAGTGCTATCGGGATAACGCCAAATTATGCCTGGCTTTGAACCGTGACTTAGTTTCCTTGCCTATAACAGTCACAAGTTTACTACTTGTCTTACTCTCTTTGTGTACTGCCAGGTGATATGAGAGACAGCAGTGGGCTTTGACCGTAGATATACCCCAACGTGCTAGTAACTGGTCAGAAGAGACTTGAACAAAGAGGCAAAATACATCTTTGATATCAGTCTTTCTGATATTTTCCAAAGTATTCTTATACCCTGATGCCTCATTCTGCTATGAAAAGTTTTCTTCATGCTTGATATATATTATCTGAGCCAAACTGGTAACTGTCTCATAAATAATTTCTATTCTTGCAGCATGTGCCCTATTACCAGGCACTTGCTACTCAAATCTGATCCATGGACTAGAGGCATCAACATCAGCTGGTAGTTTGCCAGAAATGCAGGCTGTCAATCCCTGTCCTAGACATTAGCGCATTTCAACAAGACCCCCAGGTGAGTCATATGCACATTAAAGCTTGAAAATAATAAAGTGTAGCAAGGATCTAGAAAAGTCTGTCAAGGAAGAAGTATTCCCAGCATTTTCACAATTCCACTAGAGCATCTTTGTTATTGTTAGGGAGAATGTGTATTCTCCTTGCTTTCCTATCTTCATATCCCTCTCTGAGGGCTGAGGAACTTTAATTTAATGGTCTATGTTTCATATATTAGTGAGCGGGAGTACTGTGCACAAAACCTCCATCATCATCATCATCATCATCGGCACCATCACACTGCTGGCTAATATTTATCGAGCACTTACTGTGACCTAGACACTATTTTAAGCAGTTTACATGTATTGCTTCATTTAATGCTCACAATGACCCAATGGTCCACATCCTTTAAGTCCTTGGGGACAAATGTGTTTTGGAAATCACAATGTTGTATTTTAGAAAGATAACTAAAAATTACACATAGAACATATTAGTAACACCCCAGGGGAGCTGAAATAGCACCCTCTAATCAAACATACTAATAATTCTGCAGCAAAATGCAAATCCAAAATTCATGTATGAATACTTACACCTAGTGAAATAATGACAATAGCCTCATTATAGTTTGGATAAAGTTTTTCAGCCAAAAGTTTGTTGAAAACTTCAAGAAAATCTAATTTTCCAGGGAGTTTTGAATTTTAGAATTGAAGACAATTTATTGGAGACCCATATTTCAACCTTCAAGCTATTAGCAATTCCTATCAATTCTATCTGTGTGTGTGTGTATATGTGTGTGTGTGTGTCTGTGTGTGTATTTATATAAAATCTATCTTTCAATCTACTGCCACTACTTTAGCATTCTAGACCAGGTCACTCTAGATATCTTGCTTCAACAACTTGAAAAGATTTCTAACTGACTTTCCTAATCCGTATCTTATTTCCTTATTATCCATCTTTCACGCTCCTCCTGGACTAATCTTTCAAAAATATAAAAGTGACTGCTTATAAGCCCAAACTACTACACAAGTTTCTATAAGATTTGGTCTCTATTAAACACTCTAGCTTTATCTCTTGTTGCACCCATTATAAATTATGTTATTGCTATGTTAAACTACTTATAGCTCTCTGAATAGCCCATGAGTTGCCTGACTTTGCTCACGCTGCTCCCTCTGCTTAGAATGCCCCATTTGCCAATCAGTGTTTTCAAGTCACCTCATCTCCTTTTGCCTCACGTTCAGCTCCTTTATGAAATTAACCAACACACTCTCTACAGTATTTAACCTTAACACTTATAATATTCAATGCCTCCATTTGATGGCATGTCTTTCTGTGATATAGCTACCGTATCTTTATCTCTCAGCACAATCCCTGGTGCCGAAGAAGTACTCAATAAATGTGGAGCAAAAAAGTAGGAGTGAAGATTCTGTGATGGGGAGACAACTATAGACCTTATAGAAGCACTAAATTTGAATTTGAATTTGAATTTATGAAACAGCTTTATATGTCTACAACAAATGTTAGCACAATACATTAAATCGATTAAAAAGAAAACATTTCTTGCTCTGCCTTCTTCCTTTCTACAAATTTCTATACTATTATTCATATATGCCAAAAAAAGTAAAATAAAAAAGTAAGGTGATGATACATTACACATTTTACCTTGTAGACAAAAGGCTCAATAGAAATGGGACTCAATGACCAGTTCATTCCATCAGTAATTTCCATCTCTGAAGACTGAGGAGACTTCACGTCAAATCTAAAATGGGATTTATAAATCAGTCTATTTAGGAGAATGATGAATCTACCATTTAAACATCTAGTCAGGATACAGCCTTTGATACAATGTCTATGTTTATGAACAAGTAAGAGATAACAGGAAGGAATCACAAAACCAATCCCAAAAGAAGCCACTGGCTATTTTCTATATAAAATTCAGTTATCATTACAAACTAAATGTCTCAGCTTAGGTTTGACAGATAATTCCAACTTTAAATTCCTCACTAAAAAAAAATCTGAAACTCTGCAGAAAGAATTCACTAGTAGCACTTTCCTATAAACAAACTGACTTGAGTGAATACATTTTATTCTAAACTATTTTAATAGTTTTAGAGAAAAAACTAGTTTTCTCCATGGTAGTGGGTCAAAAGATGTAAGTATAACTATCTGTATAACCTTGATTATATAACTTAACCTCTTTCCTTATTTGTAAAATGGGGATAAACAATGCTTTACTTATCTGCTCTATAGAATGAGTTATTAGAGTTATGAGAAAAATAATGTCATATAGGAAATATTTTGTATAAATAAGAGAATATATAGAAAGAAACAGAAACAATCCCTATCAGGCATCTATTCTTACTAGGCTCTATTAGGTGTTTTCACAATCTTAAATATCATTTAATGTTCATAACCACCATTTGAAGTATTATAAATTCCCATTTTATGGATGATAAAACTGAGCGTCAGAGAAAACAAATATTTTGCTTAAGGTCCTACAGTTAATTAATGATAGGACTAGGAGGCTATATGCGAAACTAGTGGTTAAGTTTATTGTCCTTAACTTCATCTTTTTCATCTCCTCTACCAAGTCACGTAACACTCTATTCTGCATACACTTTAATGATAATTCTAAGACATGGTTCTTGTCTCTAAAAGCTCATATTTATTCCATATTCACCATTTGACAAATCCACATTTAATTTTTATCTGTGCTGTAGATTGTAAAAAGTCAAATAGTACAAAAAGATCTAAAACTAAAACATCAGTCACCAGTTTCCCTTTCTAAAAGTAGCCACTCTTTTCCTTATGGTATTTAATTCCATTATCCTTAAGATGTTTATACTATTATGTCTTAATTTATAAATGTTAGATGTTATTGATTTCCTCTGGAAGATATAACACTCTGATATAACACTTCCCACCTCCTCTCATCTTTGAAATATATATATATATACACCTAATATAGAGGCTAAGAGCTCCTACTATACAGCAAGACTGCCTGGGTTCACAGCTCACTTCACCCACTTAACAACTATACAAAGTTGGACAAACATTAGAATCTCTGTATCTCAGTTGCCCCATATGTAAAATGTGCATCATACATTCACTGCATTCATTTAACAAAAATCCATTACATATCTACTAAGTACCCATTACTATTCTTGGTGTTTGGAATATATAAAACAGATGAAAATATCTGCCTTCATGGGGCTTAGATCCAGTGGAAATAATAGCTATCCCAAGTAGAAAAACTAAATGACTTATGTGTAAAATAGTTAGAATGAACAGTATCTGGCTCAGAGTAAACAATAAACATTAGCAGCAAATAATCTATGATTTTCATTTTTTCCTGAACATATCTCTCCTGGGGCTCTATATCCTTCTGCTCTAATCTAAACTGGCAGCTGTACAAATGTCACCCTGGGACTTCAATTGTTGTTATATTGGAACTTCCACCTCTCACTTAAGTACGGCTTTTTGTTTCCTTGAATCCCATGTGTTCCTCTTTCTTAGTTCATTTCTATTTTGCTGGAGCACAACCTGCAGGTACTTGCTGAGCAAAGGTACACAGTGGGAATTTTTTTTAGGTTTTGGGTGTCTGAAAATGTTAATCTCTTGTATTTGGTTGAGAGCTTGTTTGAGTACAAAATTTTAGATTAGAAATAAATTTCACCAAGAAGAATATTTAACAGGTTGAAGTATTATCTTCTACCTTCCAGGATTATTGTTTAAAGGCTCAATGCTGTATTATTCCTGATCAATTGTTTGTACTTGCTTTTCCTCAATTCTTGAAACACACCTTCTCTATTCAGCCTCCACAATATTAGGATATTTTGAAAGTTCAATTCTGGACCTACCATTATCCTTTTTATTCTCCATCAAGACGAGTTCATCTAGTCTTATGGCTTTAACTACCACATTTAAAACTCACAAAGTTTTATCTCTAGCCCTAATATTCAGACTCACATGTCCACCTGTCTCTTGGATGTCTAACACATATCTCAAACATAACATGTCAAAACACAACTTGATTCAACTTAACTACTTAAACTATTTCCCTTCCAATCTTTCCCATCACAACACATGGCACCATCATCCAAAAACCAAAACACCATTACTTAATCTTTTCCCTCACCTCTAATACCAAGTACTATTAATTTTACCTCCAAAACACATCCAAGATGCATGCACTTTTCATTATACCACCTCTGTGACTATCATCCCAGACAGGATGTTTCACATGACATGCTCCAAGAGAAAAGAAGCAGTCTGTACAGGTAGTGGAATTTTAAAATATATTCCTGGATTTTATATGTGAATATTTCATTTAGAATTCTGACATCTATAATAAATGAGATTGGTTAGCAGATTCCTATCTTTGTTGGGCTTTCATATTAAAGTTACATCATTTCATACACTGAATTGTACATCTTTCCTTTTTTCCTAAAGCCTGAAATTGAAATGTCCTATTCTTTAAGGGCTAAAGTTCAACCACAAACCCATGATGCTTCAGCAGATCTTAAATTACTTCTTCAAAAACTTATGTGGTGACTTTTCTAAGTATGCTTTTGCTTCTTCTGAGATGAATTTATTATTTATATTTTGCTTGGAAATAATCAATTTCCTCTAGATTTTCAAGTATGTTATAGCCAAACAGTTGCAAAAAGTATTCCCTTATAATGATTTTAATCTCTCCTACATCTGCTATGTCAGCTCTCTTATTCCTTACATTATATACTTTTATACAGTCTCTTTTCTCTTTAATCAGACAAGCTCATTTTATTGAACTTTAAAAGGAAATAAGTTTGGATTTATTCTTTTTTTGAAACTTTATTGTTTTATCTTTATGATTTTTTAGGTTTTCTATATATTAATTTTTAATTTTTTATTGTACTTTTTCCCCATTACCATTATATGCCCCTCCCCCCTGCAATCACCACACTGCTGTCCATGTCCATGAGTCCTCTTTCCTTTTTGCTCAATCCTTCCACCTCTTAATCTCCCCTCCCCTATAGTTGTAATCCTGCTCTCCATCTATGAGTCTGTCCCCATTTTCCTTTAGTTCAGTTTGTTCATTGGATTCCACATATGAGTGAAATCATATAGTATTTGTTCCTCTCTGACAGGCTTATTTCACTTAGCATATGTTCTCCAGATTCATCAATACTGTTGCAAAGGGTACAATTTTCTTTTTTACAGTTGAGTAGTATTCCATTGTGTAAATGTCCTATAGTTGTTTTATCCACTCATCTATTGATGGACACTTGGGCTGCTTCCGTATCGTGGTGATTGTAAATAACTCTTCAATGAACATAAGAGTGCTTATGTTCTTTCAAGTTAGTGTTTTGTGTTCCTTTGGATATACTCCCAGAAGTGGGACAGCTGGGTCGAAAAGGAGATCCATTTTTAATTTTTTGAGGTGTCTCCATACTGCTTCCCACAGTGGCTGCACCAATTTGCATTCCCACAAAACATTGCAAAAGGGTTCCCTTTTCCCACATCCTCACCAGCACTTGTTGTTTGTTCATTTACTGATGATGGCCATTCTGACAGGTGTGAGATGGTATGTCATCGTGGTTTTACTTTGCATTTCTCTGATGATTAGTAATAGTAATGTTGAACAGCTTTTCATATGCTTATTAGCCATCTGTACGTCCTCTATGGATAAGTATCTATTCGGATCCTTTGTCCATTGTTTTTAATTGGGTCGTTTGCTTTTTGGTGTTGAGTTTTGCAAGTTCTTTACAGATTTTGGGTATAAACCCCTTATCTGATGTATCAGTAAATATTTTCTCCCATTCTGTGGGTTGTTGGACCTAGGCTCTCTATTCTGTTTCATTGATCTATGTGTCTGTTTTTATGGCAGTACCATGCTGTTTTGATTACTATGGCCTTATAGCATAGTTTGATATTAGGTGGCAAGATTCCTCCAGTTTTATTCTTCTTTCTCAGGATCGCTATTGCTATGTGGGGTCTTTTGTGGTTCTACACAAATTTTTGAAATATTTCTTGGCTGGTGTAGCTCAGTGGATTGAGTGTGGGCCTGTGAAGCAAAGGGTCACAGGTTTGATTCCTAGTCAGGGCACATGCCTGGGTTGCAGGCCAGGTCCCCAGTGGGGGCCATGCAAGAGGCAACCACACATTGATGCTTCTTGCCCTCTCTTATTCCTTCCCTTCCCCTCTCTAACCCACAGTTCTCAGGGGAAACCCTTTGACTGTTGAAATATACCTCTGGAACTCCAGCTGCTGCCTGTTGGAGACCAGCCAGCCCACTTGTGTTTCCTATGCACTATCAGTCTCATTTTGGTAAAGTGGTTCCTTCTGTCTGTTGGTGGTTATGAGGCTTCTCTCCAGCTAGTGTTCAGTTGGTTATTCAGGATGATTTCTCTACAATTTAGTTGTAATCCCATAATGGTCCTCAGAAGAGGTTAGTGTAGCTTCCACTTACTCCTCTGCCATCTTAGATCTCCTATCTTTATAAATTTTATCATCCTAATACATTTTTGTTATATCTATTTTCTTTTTTTATCATCTGAATTTACTATAATTATAGTTTTCCTTAGGCAATCAAGTGAATTAGTTACTTTCCAAACATCATGGTTGCTTTCTTTTTTTATATATAACATTTTTTTAAATTTTAATTGTTGTTCAAGTACAGTTTTCTGTCTTTTACTCCCACCCCAGCCTACCCCCCTAGTGCTCCACACCTCCCTCCCATTTCCACGCCGCCCTAGTTTTTGTCCACGCGTCCTTTATACTTGTTCCTGGAAACCCTTCCCCTTTCCCCCTGAAATTCCCTCCCCTCTCCGCTCTGGTGGCTGTCAGCCTGTTCTCTATTTCAGTGTCTTTGGCTATATTTTGCTTGTTTGTTTGTTTTGTTGTTTAGTTTCCTGTTAAAGGTGAGATCATATGGTATTTGTCTTTTTTCTTACTGTAACAAAAACTAAAGTGTTTTTAATTTCTTTTTTAAACAATGATAAAATTTTCCTCCGAGTTTATCTTTCACACCGATCCATTAGTTTTGGTATGAAGTTTACTTTTTTATTACCTCTAAATAATTTATAACTTTCCTTTTGGTTTCCTCTTTGGCAACAGGATTGTATTTAAGAATTTATAAGTTCTTAAGATTTTTCATGGTAACTATTTATTATTTCTAATTTTATTGGATTATGAAAAATATAGCCTATAAAGTTGTTAAGGTTTTGTTAAGCCTTTCTTTGTGATTGCTTGGAAGAAAATAAATATTCTATGTATATGTACAAACAAGTTTATTATTTATTACGTATTATTCAAGTTCCTCTATGTCCTTTCTTGTGTTTTATCTCTTAGATCTAACAATGAGTGAGGTGGTTTGCAATCACTGATCACAACTGTTGTCTTTCTCCACATAGTTCTAATAATTTTGACTTATGTATTTAGCTTTGTATATACAGTATTAAGACTTTTGTATCCCCATAAATAGTACCTTTTATCATTATATGATATCCTTCCTTATTCTGTTTAGTGCTTTTAACCTTACATTCCACATTAACATTGTTAATATGATCACTCCTGCCTACCTCTGGTTACCATTTGTCCATTGGGGGGCCTGAAAATGTAGAGATTCACTTACTAGAGTAATATTGATTATTGTATGATGCTGATCTGGTAGTTCTGTTGTCTTTGTTTAATGAAATAAAGTATAAGTATTACTCATTTAATATAGTCTATATCATAAAGAATAAACCCAAGAATACAAAGAACTATGAAGAATGCCAACATTTAGGACATACTTAGAAAAAGAAGATCTTTCAAATGAACCATAAAGAGATTGTCAGAGGGGAGGAGGAGAAGCCTGCAATACAGTATACTTTAACCAAGAAATTTACCTACAAAAATTGGGTTAGTATATAACGAATAAATTTCCTACTTTAAGTAAAAAATTCACATAGTATAGAGTTTTATAACAAATTATTCCTATATCTAATTTTAAAATAATTATTTTTCTGGTTGTTACTCTTGTAAGCCTCTTTCTCTAACATGTATTATTGGCTGCCTTTTAAAAATAATAAAAACTTACTTGTTGAGTAGATTCCACATCAAACAAAGTAAATTGATAAATAAAATAGTTTCAGAGGCATGGACACATGGAACAGACTGACAGCTGTCAGAGGGGAGCAGGTTGGGGAACTGAATAAAGGAAGGTAAAGAGATTAACCAAAGAACATATATGCATAACCCACAGACACAGACAATGTGGTGAAGGCCGGGGAGGGTCAGGGGCTATGTGGAGGTGGGAAAAGGTGGAGTGGAAAATGGGGGACATCAGTAATACTCTCAACAATAAAAAACCCCACTTACTTGTTGACTAGACTTTCTCCAAATTTAAAACTGCTTTCTCCAAATTTAATATCTGTTTTATAAAACAAAAAATTTGCATTTTATATAAATACTTTTTTCTTAAAATGAATTTAAAAGAAAAAAGAGAAATAATTCATAGAGACAGGAAACAATGTGGTGATTGTAGGAGGCAGGGGTAGGTGGAAATGGAAGAGGGCATTGGGGGGATAAATAGTAATGGAAAAAATACAAAAATAAAAAAAATTATAAATAAATAAATACAGACAGTAGCTTCCTGGAAAAATAAAAATATATCTACATGTAAAAATATTAATTTAAAAAAGTATGCATACTTTCTAGGAGGCTGGTAAATGAGTCATCAAGATTGTTTCCTGCTATTGTTCCATAAGCTTGTCTGGCTTCCACAGGTTTGTGGGCTTATGAAGATCATGTTAGTTGTAATATATCATGTAGACAAAATAACCTAAAAATAAAAGACAGAATTACATGGAAATCTAAGCCAAATTTATATCAATACAGTAATTATATATATGTACCTTCCCATTACAAACTAACAGGACCTCAAGTTATTAGGTTAATGGGTATAAATAAAGTCATGTTAAATTATTCATTAAATAAATTTTAATTGAACACCTGTTATGTGCCAGGCCCTGTTCTAGGTGCTAAAGATACAGCAGTGAATAAAAAAGATAAAAATCCCTGCCTTCATGTAGTTTACACTCTACTGGAGAAAGAAATTAACCAAGACAAATAATGTATATAATATGTTAGATTATGATAAATGCTAAAGAAATAACATCAGGAAAAGTGGTATGATATGCTGGTGGAGGGTGGGGACACTTAAATTTTAGATAGGAAAGGCTCACTGAGAAAGGGACTTTTAAGTAAAGAACTGAAGGATGTGAGAGAGTCAACCATGAGATCCAGCAGAAGGAATAGCATGAAAGAAGGCCCTAAGGAAACAGTGTGCTTGGTCTGTTTAAAGAATAAAAACCTTCTGCATGGCTAAATAAAACATCAGCAAAATGAAAAGGGAACCAACCATATGAGAAAATATATTTGCAAATAATACCTTGGACAAGGGTTTGCTCTCCAAAATAGATAAAGAACTCTCACGACTCCATTCCAGGAAGACAAACAATCCAATGAAAAAATGGTCAAAGGACCTGACAGACACTTTTCCAAGGAGGACATACAGATGAAAGAATGCTCAGCATCACCAGCCATCAGAGAGATGCAAATTAAAACCACAATGAGCTAGCACTTCACACTGATCAGAATGGCCATCATAAACAAATCAACAAACAATGAGTGCTAGAGAGGTTGTGGAGAAAAGGGAACCCTAGTGCACTGCTGGTGAGAGTGCAAACTGGTGCAGCCACTGTGGAAAACAGTATGGAATTTCAAAACTGGTGGTTGCCAGAGGAGAGGGATTTTGGGGGACTGAGTGAAAGAGATGAAGGGATTATAAAGCATAATTTGGTAGCTACAAAATAGTCACAGGGATGTAAGTAAAGCATAGGAAATATAGTCAATAATATTGGGATAACTATGTATGGTGCCAGTTGGGGTACTAGAAATATTGAGGGGAACATTATGTAAAGTATTTGATTGTCTAATCACTAAGCTGTACACCTGAAACTAACACATAATAAAAAAGGAGGAAATGGACTGTAGGGGCAAAGACAGAAGGATGTAAGTGATCAAAAAGCTCTTGTCCAGGTTAAGAGACAATAGTAACCTGGACTAGTGTGATAGCACTGGAGGTAGTGAAAAATGGTCAACTTTTAGATATGTTTTGAAGGTAAAGTCAACAGATTCCCTGATGGATTAAATATGGGGTATGGCAGAAAGAAAGAAGTCAAGGAACTCCAAAGCTTTTGGTCTGAGCAACTAGAAGACACGAATTGCTATTTCCCATTAACTCAGATGGGAAAACTCATGGTTAAAGCAATTTGGGGTTAGAGTACCAGGAGCTCAGTTTGGGACATACTGAGTTTTGAGCCACTATCACATATTGAAGTGAAACCATGGAATAGACACAATTTGGGAGTTCAGGAGGAATGGCTGTAGCTGGAGATACTAATTTGGGAATTCTTATCATGTAAATGGTATTTAAAGCCATCAGCGTGGGTGAAATGATCTAGGAAATGAATACATACAGATAAAGCAGAGAAATAAGGACAAATCAGTGAAAAAATTATTTTACAAAAGGAGCCAAGAGTTTGATAAGAAAACTGAAAGGCAAACCTAAGAAAATGTATCAAAGTGGAGGGAGTGATGAACTATGTCCAATGCTATTGAGGTATCCCAGAAAGATGAAGACTGAGAAATTATCATTGGATTCTGCAACATGGAGGTCACTGGTGACTTTGACAAGAGCAATTTTAGTACTTTGATGGATACAAAACCCTGATTTGCATTAGCTAATTACTTAAGGTACTTAAAGTAATTCAAAAGCAAATAGGGGAAATATTAACACACATTTCTTAGTAATTCTAAGAACAAGCAGACAAAATAGTCATTTAAGATATAGAGAATTTAAACAATACAGTTAACAACTTTGACCTAACTGACACTACCCAACAAGACAGGATACAGATTTCAAGTGCACATGAAATTTCTACCAAAAAATTAATATAGACTGAGCAATGTATCAACAAACTCCAAAGGACAGAAACTTCTGAGAAGGTTCTCTGACAAAGTGCAAGTAAGCTAGAATTCAATTAACAAAACAGATAATTAGGAGACCCCTATATACAAGTGATTTTAACATGCACTTCTAAGTAACACACGAGTCAGGCCCTGTTCTAAGCACTCTACATGTACTGACTCATTTATCCTGATAATGACCTTATGAGGATAAGGAAGCTGAGGCACAGAGAAGTTAAGTGATCTGTTCAAAGTCACCAAGTCCATGAATGGTAGAGTGAAATTTGAACCCAAGCACTCTGGTTCTATGACCAATATTTTTAAATCACAGTGATTTAAGAGAAAAACTGGTTTCAGCTGGCTACAGAATTTTCAACAGAATTGGTTTAAGGAATGATGGTTAGACAACCTGGGCCAAGTGCTCAGGGAAGTATGTGTGGAGATCACCAGAAGTCAGTTTGGGTTTGTTGGTCATCAGGCCCACAGGCCTTTATAATAATGGTAGTAGTAGTTTCCTTACTCCCCCACACTCTACTTGGTATACAAATTCACAGTACAGTCAATACACAGCTTGTCAAACACTACATTTAATAGTCTTGTAATATCTATTGTAAGCACTAATGATTCCCAAACCATAGGGACTCAAAAAAGCAGTCATTCTTTAAGCAAAAGTACAGTTTTTGCTATACATATGACTTTACTCAAAGGACTTAAGTTCATCATAGTTTTGGTTAAACTCACCCATAGAAATTGCAGGTGTATCCATTGAGAGTATATGCACAAAAGAAAAACAAAAACATTTAAAATAGATACAGTTTAAGTTTGTGAGTTAAATTAAGAAAAATCTTTAATTCAGACACATATAGCTCATTATTACATGGATGTGTGTCTAGCGGATCAAGTAATGTTGAAAAACTATCACCCATTAAAAAACAGAATATGACTGATTATGAGCAGTCATATACCAGTAAATATATAACAACCAGCTCTCCAGGAAAAAACAGAAGGCCTATTTTGTAGTGTTAGTCCATTCCTGTGGTGTAAATATTTCTATCATGACCAATTTCAAGTTACTAATGTGACATCAAGCAGCTTGTAAAAGTCCCAAAAATTTAGCAGTGGGATCTTGTAAGCTGGTGTGAGCTGTATCTAGCATACTATTTAAGTATGAAGCAAGTTAACCTTAAGAAATTACAACAGACTTACATGTTAAGCATTAGAAGATATCACACTGTATATATGTATGTTTCTTTATAAAATTTATCTTTAAATTAGTAATTGTTTGCATGTACAAAATCCAAAAATTACAAGCTGGTATACATTGAAGATTCTCCCACCTATCTCTTTCCGTGAGCCACCAAGTTCTTTTTGGAGGAAGGGTATTTTATTCATTTTTTTGTATATAGAAATTATATAAACATAGACATACATTCTTTCTTTTTCTGTTTTCAAAAACAAAGATGTAGCTTACTATACTTTGTTTCACATCTCGCTCATCTTCCATTTAACAATACATCTTGGCTATCATTCTACTTCAATACGTAAAAACAAGCCCCTTATTTATAGTCATTTTGTAATTAGGATGTTGCAATGGATATCCTTGTTAATACATCATTTCACAACTGTGAATATATATATATATATATATATATTTCATAAATCCTAGAAGTGAAATTGCTAGGTCAAAGACTGCTTTCAGAAAGAGGCACCAGAAATAGTAGATGGCTATGCAGTGGAAGAATTAAAGATTCAAATCCTGTCCTCAATTATTACGGACATTCATATAATATATTCATATTATATATTGAATACTATAGAATATTCATATTATATGACATAATCATATAATATATTCATGTTATATGACATAATCACATAATATTACCTGAAAGCAAAGCTTGGCTTGATGAAGCTTTCGCAAGTGAACTATTGGAGATGGAGGGAATCAATGATTGCTGGAGACTTAAGAGATCACAAGAAAGATGAGGCACACTCACAAATAAATAGAATCACATAACTGAACCTATATTTCTTTAATTCATCCATCTATCCACCTTTCAATAAATCCATTCATCCAACTATATACTAATTATACATCTATGTGTGCTGAAGAGGTAAATAAGAAATAGTCAACAGACTTGTTGTCTAATAGAAGGTGATAATATAAATCAAGTATAAGCAACATAACTAAAAGTGGAATGAATGAATAATACATGACCTTTACAGAAATTTTAGACACCTGAAAACTACAAAAAAGCAAATTGAAATCAATCATAATTTTCCACTCAGAAATAACTAGTGGGAACATTTCCAAGTGATATATTCCTTGAATGTTATGTATACTGTTTTGTAGTTAAACAGTTTGCCATGCCATTAAATAATCATCTACAACAGTTATGCTCATTGGCACAGCCCTTAAGGGAGGAAATCAAATTCTGCAAAAGAAGGGGATATTCCAGTCCCAACCTCTGATTTGGAGAATCACCCAGTGTAATAAAAGATGTTCCTTTGGGAATCAATCGCCCTTGTGAAAAGTATGGAATCCCACAAAAGATTGAAAACCTCTATTCTGTATTATAATTTAAAATCACTGCATAGCATGACATCATACTCAAAGCCCATAATTTATTTAGTCACATGTTGAAATGAGGGAACTTATTTAGAGGGAAACAAAATTAACCTATACTCAGATATTTATTAACTTACTTGGAAGGAGGAAAATCATCATTTTTCTCTTCCAAAGAAGCTAAATGCTGTTTTAGTGCTTCAAGTAAACCTTGGGGTGCCTAAAAATAAAGTTATTATGAAAGAGATATTTTCTGATACTTTTTAGCAAATTCATAGTCTCCAATATCATTAGAAAGTTTGGAACCAAAATTAAGACATCTATATAGAAAATTCACTAAAGCTAAATAACTGCTACAAGTAAATTTATTTTTAAAAGTGACATAATGGTACAAAATCAGATTTTCAAACTATGCATTTATGTGCATTCTTTAAAAACAACAGCAAAGGCAGAGGGATCCAAGATAGCAGAGGAGTGAGTGGAAGCCACACTAACTTCCTCCCAGGACCAATCTCAAATTACAACTAAGTTGTGGAGAAATCACCCAGAACAAACAACTGAATAATAGTGAGAGAGAAGCCTTATAATCACATACATAGAAGAATCAGCTTCAGCACAACGTGAAAGATAGGGAGTATGGTGGAGATGCAAGAGGGCTGGCTGGGTGCCCAAAGGTAGCAATGCCAGAGGGATAATTAGGCAGATGCTTGGATTTCAGTGAGAAATGTGGGGTCTAAATCCTAAGCTGGGATCCCCAGCCTAGAGCACCAGAGCCCCAAGAGTACACAGATAACATCCAGCTGCAAAAAGCAGCAGAGTTGCTCTCTGCCAGAGATGGATGGCTGGAGATGCAAAGAGCCATTTAAAAGGCCAAAACATAAATTTTCATTTGCAGCCACTTATCCAGGTCTCTGGCAAAGACAGGGGTAGAGTGGGCTAGAGATGCGTGAGGAGAGATTGTGATGGAAGATTTGGGGAGAAAACTGAGAAAGTAGCTGCTGGAACCCCAGTGTTGAGTCATCCCTCACACTACAGCAGCCACTGTGCTCAGGCAGAGCACTCCCCTCCCAGTGGCAGCAGCCTAAGGGGAAGCAGTAGCTCTAACACCAGGAGTGACTCTGCTGGGCTCTGTGATGCTTAAGCCTGACTGCTGAGTGCAGAGTGAATAGATTAACAACTGAAGTAGTCAGCCACAGACATATCCCTGGGAGTCTTGAAAAGGCTCCCTAAGGTCAGAAGGGGGAACCATCTGGTATCACCAGAGGCGGATCCAGAAAGAAAAAACAGTGGTAAATGCTAGATGCTACCAAGACAAAATCCACCGTGGTCTTCTCCGTGATTTCAGATATTTTCTTTCCTGCATAGCGTTTTAACATTCATTTCTTGTCCTTTAAGTCTGTGCATGTTAAGTCACTACATTTTATACTATAATTTATTTCAATTCACACATTTTACCCCTTCCTTCTCTTACCCCATTTTACCTTCTTCTTTCCTCTTATTCTGATTTTAAATTTTGTTTTCTCTCTTGCTACAACTTGTTTCCATTCCTCACTCTTATTATTTCTCCCCTGTCCAGCCTCTCAAAACAAATTTTCTTGTCAGTGGACATCTCACATTTTTTCTCACTCTTAAAGTATCCGCATTCTCTCTCCACCTTTTGCAATCTTTCCTCACTGGCTGTGGATAGGTTAGTTTTTGTTGCATTTTTTAAATTTTATCTCTAGATCTTCACTAATTTTGTATTTTAAATCTCAATTTTACTGTCACCCTCTTACTTTTTTGTCTCAAATTTTAATTTGCATTGTCTTAACCTATTTTTTCTTTCTTTATCTTTCACCCTGTCCTGTTTTTCTTTTTATCTTCATCTCAAATTTTTATTTTTCCCTGTCTTAGCCTGGTTTTCATTCCTTACTCTTAGTATCACCTCTCCCTCTATCATCTCATAATCACTTCCCTTTCCTCTAGACATCTCTTAAGCTTTTCTTTCTTTCTTTTTTCCCCCTCTTATTTTCATTCCACCTATATTAATTTTAGTTCATTTCTGTTTGTATTGCTGTTCAAGTACAGATGTCTCTGTTTTCACCCCACCACAACCCCCTACTCCACCAATCCCCACCTCCCACACTCAAACCTACCCCCTCTGGCTTTCTCCATGTGTCGTTTATGGTCCTCACCCTATTATCCCCCACCCCCTCCTCTCTAGTTACTGTCAGTTTGTTTTTTATTTCAATGTCTCTGGTTATATTTTCCTTGCTTGTTTGTTTTGTTGAGTTCCATGTATAGGTGAGATCATATGGTATTTGTCTTTCAACATCTGGTTTATTTCACTTAGCATAATGCTCTCCAGTTTGTGCTGTGGTAGATCTTTCTCTCCAATTTGGTCCCTATTTTTTTTTTACTGTTTATTTATCTTTTCTTTTTCTTTCTCTCTCTCTCCATTTTATTTCCTCTTTAAACCTTTTCCTGTTTAAACAGGAAGTTCCTGTTTAAACTATACTACTATATGCTTCCCTTCTCTTACTCCATTCCATCTTCTACATTTCCTTTTTTATTTATGATGTAATGTAAATTTTACTTTCTCTCTTTGCATTGCTCCAATTTTCTACTCTAATTAGTACCCCACCCTCTATGCTCCCAAAATTACTTTGCATTCAGTAGGTCATCTCATACTCACACTCCTTTCTTATAGTAGTCTCAATCTCTTTACACCCTTATTAATACTGGTTCATTTGCCGTTGACAGTGGGATTATTGGGGGGGGAGTTATTTTTACAGGTGTGGGTTTGTTCCCTGGGTTTTGTGGTTTTGTTCTGCCAGCGTCTACACAACAGCACACAAGATGTGGTAGGTGAAGTGGAAGTCAGCCAGCTAGAGGGAAGGATCCACCGAAGAATGACCCAACAACAATCAAAACCAAATTACATCCAAAGACCCAACAAAAACAGCATAAAGAGCATCCCCAAGAGCATCAACTTCAGGAGATCAAGGAGACTGCACCACTGAATCCCACAGGTCTCCTACCATAGAGGTTCACACCACAAAGTCAGGGAGTCAAAACAGATCAATTTAAGAAGCAGAAGCAAACAAGAAAAGTCTCTAAAATAGGAAGACAAAGAAACAACCCCCAATCAAATGGAAAGGAAGAATCCCCAGAAAGAGTGTTAAATGAAATGGAGGCAAGTAAGCTATCAGATACTGAATTCAAAACAATGGTTATAAGGAAGTTCAAAGATTTAAATGAGAATTACAAACACTACAGGGAAATGACGAGGAACTTACTGCAAACTATATCAGCATGAAAAAGGACACAGAAACTATCAAATAACAGCCAGGAGGAAATGAAGAATGCAATTTTTGAATTGAAGAACACAGAAGAAGGAATCCAAAGCAAGCTAGATGAAGCAAAGATCAAATCAGCAAGCTGGAGGACAAAGTAGAAAAAAATTTCCAGAAAGGTAAGAAAAGGAAAAAAGACTCAAAATGAATGAAGAATGAAGAGGGGTTAAGGGAAATGCAGGAAAACATGAAATGTAATAATATCTACATAATAGGGATACCAGAAGGAGAAGAAGAGAGGCAAGGGATAGAAAACCTGTTTCAAAAAAATTATGGAAAACTTGTCTAATTTGAAGAGAACAAGTCACACAAGTCCAGGAAGCATAGACAGTCCAAATCAAGATAAACCTAAAGAAGCTCACTTCAAGAAATACCATAATTAAAGAGACAAAATTCAAAGACAAAGAGAGAATCTTAAAGGCAGCATGTGAGCAGCAGGAAGTAACACACAGGGGAGCTCTGATAAAGTTAGCAACTGACTTCTCAACAGAAACTCTATAAGCCAGAAGGGAATGGTAAGAAATATTGCAAGTAATGAAAACAAAGGCCTGCAACTAAGACTACTCTACCCAGCAAGGCTCTCATTTAAAACAGAAGGTGAAATAAGGAGTTTCCCAGACAAAAGAAGGCTGAAAGACTACACCTCCACCAAACCAGCATTGCAAGACCTGCTAAAGGGAATGCTTTAAGGAGATGAAGAAAAAGAGGGAGAGAGAGAGAACACAGGTACAAAGGGGAAAAATGGCCATGAATAAGTACCTATCAATAATAACCTTAAATGTAAATGGAATGAATGCACCCAACATAGGAGCACCCAAATATATAAGAGAAATATTGGAAGACTACAAGAAAGATATAGACAGCAACATGTACAGTAGGGGATTTTAACACCCCACTGTCAACAATGGATAGAGCTTCCCCCCAAAAATCAACAAGGATATTGTGGCACTGAACACATTCCAGATCAAATGGCCTTAACTGATACATATAGAACCTTTCACTCCCAAGAAGCAAAAATACACATTCTTTTCAACTACACGTAGAACATTTTCAGAGAGAGAACACATGATAGGACACAAAACAAACCTCAACAACTTCAAGAAAACAGAAATGATATCAAGCATTTTCTCAGACTACAAGGGCTTGAAACTAGAAACCAGCATCAAGGAAAAATGTCAAAAAGAGTCAAATTCATAGAGACTGAATAGCATGTTATTAAACAATGAATGGGTTAATGATGAGATAAAGGAAGAAATAAAAAAGTTTCTGGAAGCAAATGAAAATGAACACACAACATCCCAAAATCTATGGAACACAGCAATGGCAATCCTGAAAAGGAAATTCATAGCAATACAGGCTTACCTAAAAAAGATAGAAACATTTCAAATAAACAACCTAACCCTGCATATACAATAACTAGAGGAACAACAATAAACAAAGCCAAGAGCGAGTGGAAAAAAAGAAAATAATCAAGATCAGAGCAGAAATACATGACATAGAGACTAAAAGAACAATACAAAGGATTAAGAAATCCAGGAGCTGGTTCTTTGAAAAGATAAATAAAATTGACAAGTCTTTAATCAGACTCATCAAGAGAAAAAGAGAGGATCCCAATAAACAAAATCAGAAATTAAAGAGGAGAAATTACAACAGATACCACAGAAATACAAAGGGTTGTAAGAAATTACTACAAGTAACTATGTGCCAAGAAATTTGAAAACCTGGTTGAAATGAACCATTTCTAGAAACATATAATCTTCCAAACTGAACCAAGAAGAAGCAGAAAGCCTGAACAGACTGGTAACAGCTAGTGAAACTGAAGCAGAAATAAAAAAACTCACAGCACACAAAAGTCCTGGACTGATGGTTTCATAGAATCTTACCAAACACTTAAGGAAGAGCTAACCCCTATCCTTCTCAAGCAATTCCAAAATATCCAAGAAGAGGGAGGACTCCCAAACTCTTTTATGAGGCCAGCATCATCCTAATCCCAAAAACAGACAAAGACACAACAAAGAAAGAAAACTATAGGCCAATATCGCGGATGAACATAGATGCAAAAATCCTAAACAAAATATTGGCAAACCACATCCAGCAATATTTAAAAAGATCATACACCATGATCAAGTGGGATGCACCCCAGGGATGCAAGGATGGTACAATAATCATGAATCAATAAACATAATACATCACATAAACAAAAAGAAAGATAAAAACCACATGATCATATCAATAGATGCAGAAATTGCATTTGATAAGGTACAGCAACGATTTATGATAAAAACACTCAGGAAATTGGGAGTAGAGGGAACATACCTCCATATAATAAAGGCTATATATGAGAAACCTGCAGCCAAAATCATACTCAATGGGCAAAAACTAAAAGCTTTCCCACTAAGATCAGGAACAACACAAGGATGTCCGCTTTCACCATTTCTATTCAACATAATATTGGAAGTTCTAGCCACAGCAATCAGACAAGAAAAAGAAATAAAAGGTACTGGATTAGAAAGGAAGAAGTAAAACATCATTGTTTGCAGATGAAATGATAGTGTACACAGAAAACCCTATAGATTCCACAAAAAAACTACTCAACCAAGTAAGGGAATCTGGCTAAACAACAGGATACAAAGTCATTATTCAGAAATTGATGTCATTTTTGTACACCAACAACAAAATATAGAAAACAGAAATTAGGAAAAAATCCCATTTGCTATAACAACAAAAATGATAAAGTACCTACACATAAACTTAAACAAGGAGGTAAAGACCTATACTCAGAAAACTACTGAAAACTGAAGAATGAAATTGAGGAAGTCACAAATAAATGGAAGCATATACTGTATTCATGGGCCGGAAGAAATAACATCATCAGAATGTCCATATTACCCACAGTAATTGATAGATGCAACACAATTCCTATCAAAATACCAGTGACACATTTCACAGACATAGAAAATTTGAAAAATTCATATGGAACCATAAATGACCCCGAAAAGCCTCAGATATTTTGGGAAAGAAGAACAAAGCAGGAGGGATCACAATACCTGATATCACAATGTGTTACAAGACCACTGTAATCAAAACAGCCTGGTACTGGCATGACAACAGACACATAGATGAATGGAACAGAATACAGAGCCCAGAAATAAACCCATGTCATTATAGTAAATTAATAATACTTGATGAAGGGGCAGGAGCATAAAATGGAGTAAAAAGAGCCTCTTCAACAAATGGTGTTGGGAGACTTGGACAGCTACATGCAAAAAAATGAAACTCAACCACCAACTTACCCCATAAGAAAAATAAACTCAAAATGGATAAAAGCCTTAAATATAAGCTGTGACACTATAATTCTTAGAGGAGAAATAAGCAGGAAACAGCCATATTTTCATTGATATGTCCCCTAGAGCAAGGGATATAAAGGAAATAATGAACAAATGGAACTTCATCAAAATAAAAGGCTTCTGCATGGCTAAAGAAAACATCAGCAAAATTAAAAGGGAACCAACAATATAGGGAAGTATATTTGCAAGTGATACCTCACACAAGGGTTTGATCTCCAAAATATATAAAGATCCCACAGAGTTCCACACCAGGAAGACAAATAATCCAATGAAAAAATGAGCAAAGGACATGAACAGGACATTCCCCAAGGAGGACACACAGAGGACCCAGAGACATATGAAAGGATGATGAGCATCACTAGCCATCAGAGAAATGTAAATTAAAACCACAATGAGATAGCACCTCACACTGGTGAGAATGGCCATCATTAGCAAATCAACCAACAACAAGTGCTGGTGAGGATGTGGAGAAAGGGGAACCCTAATGCACTGTTGGTGGGAATGCAGACTGGTGCAGCCACTGTGGGAAACAGTATGGAATTTCCTCAAAAAACTAAAAATGGGACTGCCTTTTGACCCAGCAATTCCACTGCTGGGATTTTACCCTAAGAATCCTGAAACAACAATCCAAAAGAACCTATGCACTCCAGTGCTCATAGCAGCACAACTTACAACAGCAAAGTGCTGGAAGCAACCTAAGTGCCCATCAGTAAACGAGAGGATCAAAAAACTGGTACATTTACACAATGGAATACTATGCAGCAGAAAGGAAGAAGGAACTCCTACCCTTCACAGCGGCATGGATGAAATTGGAGAGCATTATGCTAAGTGAAAAAAGCCAGGTGGTGAAAGAAAAATACCAAATGGTCTCAGCTACCAGGGGAACCTCATCAATGAAACAAACAAGTGAGCAAAATAGAACCAGAGACATGGAAATAAATTAAAAAATGACAGTGACTAGAGAGGTAGAGGGAGATGGATAATGGGGCAAAGAAATAGAAGGGTCAAGTCAAGGAACATGTACAAAGGACCCATGGACAAAGACAATGCAGGGAGGGAGGACTGAATGTAGGAAGTGGGGGTGGGTAAAGTGGGGGAGAGTAATGGGGGGAAAACGGGGACAAGTGTAATTGCACAACAATAAAAAAATTAAGAAAACAACAGCAAGTCTCTTAAAATGATCAAAGAAATGCCAAAATATCTGTCCTCTTTGGAGAATACATTGGACTTGAAATAACTTATTATTTGTGGTTCCCTTCAAGAATCACAAGATCATAAAATAAATTTAAGTAAAACATTAAGAAAAGGGGGAAAGGTAGAGAAAGAAACTGAGAGCTAGAGTAAAAAAGAGAATCTCACTCATGTTAACAATCTAATACGGTTTCTGGTCTCAAGAGATTTCCTTGACTACCCTCCATTAAACAGTGCCTACCAACAGTGTCTTTACCCTCACTATGCTTTCTCTTCACTTATTTTTACTGAAATGATAGGTTCCTTTCTTTGTATGTTTTTTTTTTACTGTCTCTTGGCAATAGAATACAAACTGCACAAAGACAGGGCTTTTTCCCCTGTTTTGTTCACGGATGAATCTTAAGTGCTCGATACATAGTAAATAATATTTGTTGACCGAATGTGGATGCACCTTTTCATTCTCTACTCCCATTACAGATGGAAAACATGGGCTTCTGGCATAAGGTCAGTTCCCTGTCAGGGTTCTATAAATCCTACCATCTCTCTCCTGATCCAATCACTTACTCTTCAAGAAAAAAAAATATGGACAAAAACAGTATACAAGGCACTAGGGATACAGCCATATGCAAAAACAACCTGTTCCCAGGCTTCATGACCAGAGAAGCTCTAGTCTACAGGTCTAGGGGTGGAGACATACCAAATAATCACATGAAGAAATGTAAAACCAAAGTTGTGAAAAGTACTATGACAGGGAGGTACTTGATACTCAGTATTTAAGCAGGGGAGTCTGACCAAGTCAGGGAGGTCAGAGAAGCAAGCTTTCCTGAAGTAAGTAGCAGTTAAGCTGAGAAACAAAGGACATCTCAGGGATAAAGAGGAGAGTAGGAGGGGAATGAGCACTGTAGGCCAGAGAACAACACGTGCAAAGGCCTCAGGAAGGGCATGTGGCACAGACCAAGAGTAAAGATGAACTATGTTGCTAGAGCAGAGAGGGCAAAGGGGAATGTGAGTGAGATGAAGCTGGAGAGTAGATAGGGTTTAGGCAATGCAGGATCTTAAATTAAAGGCAATGTTGGGAGTCTGGACACTATCTTAAGAATACTGGGTGACCACTGCAGGGCTTTTAGGTGAAGAGTGAAAGGATTGGATCTGTGTTGCAAGCTATCAGATAAGCATTATGATTGCATTGTGTAAAACCACCAGCAGGGGGCAGAATATGTGGAGGCAGACTGGAAAGTGAGAGGTGATAGAAGTTAGGATGATGGTGGTGTGGCAAAGAGAGACAAGAGATGGCCAATGAAATGCCAGTTGGAGGAAGGTTTAAGAAGGAATTGTTTATGGGGCTGTGGGCAGGGCTAAGGGAAGATTCTGAGGGGAAAATGGAGGTGCTATTAATGATTACAGTGGCAGCACAGGTACCAATCAAGAAGGGCAACAAACACATGGGCCTGAAAACAGTCAGAGCAGCCTGGATACCACTCAGTGCAGAGGAGTTGCCAGAACAAGGCAGCCAAGCAGAGATGTACTCAGAGGGGGGCAAAAACGTAAGGACAAGACCCTCCCAGGGATGCACGATAACAACACATACCCCCTGAGCACAGGAGCATTAGAAAAACTGTCCCTTGACAGAGCTCACAGGCCCCTCTGCAGTGGGGAGAGCAGAAAGTCTGAGGCTCAGGGTGAACCTCAAAGGTTTGAACATACAAGATGGACAGGAAGGGGCCCCCCCCCCAAATGATCAGGGGACTGACTGCTGATGTCACCAGGGCAAACACACATTTGGCACATGGACCAAGTATTTCTGGTTCATTCCCTCACTCATTCAATAAGTATATAACAAAATAACTAACACAAAAAGAAATACGATAAAATAAATATCAATATTTGAACGATATTGATTAGAAACATTCTTTTCCATGTGCTTTCAGACAATTCACTGATAGCTATAAATTTGTGCAAATGCTGCCACCCTAGGTCAGCAGATGTGACTGGCAGAACACTGTAGAATTACTGAACACGTGAAATGCACCAAGGTGCTTTGCAAGGAAAGGGCAGCTATGAGGTCATAAGACCTCTTCAGTGGAGCACACAGTTACCCTCCACCCACCCAAACCATTAAGCACTGTGGGCAGGGTGGGAAAATGCAACCAGGCACACAACAGAGTGAAACATGAATAGGTCTCCAAATTTGTGCCCCTGGAGTTTTGATGAGAGGTGTGGTCCAGAGACGTGTGTTTGAACCCTTCTAGTGAAAAATAAAAGTACATCGGATTGCAGACAGAGCAGACCCTTCTACGTGAGCCACACCCAACACGAACCGCACAGAATGGGCGAAAGGAGAGGGATGGACACAGCTGCTCCCGGGAGGAGGCTCTGTGAGCCCCAGACAATGTCAATGAAACCAAGGCAGAAAGGATTAGCTGAGGACACCAGGGAGAGTGCCTCATAAGAAAACAAAAGGGGTTGAGTGAGCCTTAAAATGGTGGGCCTACACCTAACAGCAACGACTCACATAAAGTAAAGACTGCTGGAAGCACACGGGGAAACTGGCCAGCATACAGTCACAGAGGAAGACCTTAGCACCATTCGAGGGATGTAGCAGCAGATTGGCTGAAAATGCTCTTTGAATCTGTGCATTGTTTTGAGTAGACCTCTCTCAGAGACCAACTGAGTGGAGCAAAGGTGAAGATGACTTAGTTATTCTCTCTAGGCGCCCTCCCCTCCCAGAGAGCCCTGCATTTTAGTCCATTCCAGGGTTTCCAGGGCACCCAAGAAAGCTACTGAAAGCCATACATGACAAATTACTTTCTGTACTGGCTGAGGGCCAGAGACCACAGTACTAAGTAAAAAGCTCTTCTAGGGGAGTGGGCAGGGCAGGGAAGAGCATGGTGGGGGGAGCTGGACAACTGTAATTGAACAACCTTTAAAAAACCTCTTCTGGCTCTGACTGGAGTGTCTCCGTTAGTTGAGCATTATCCTGCAAGGTGTAACATTGCAGGTTCAATTTCCAGTCAGGGCACATGCCTGGGTTGCCAGCCCACTTCCTGGCTGGGGGCCTGAGGGGAGCAAGCAATCAACGTTCTCTAACACATCAGTGTTTGTCTCCCTCTCTTTCTCTATCCTTTCTCCTCTCTCCGTAAATAAATAAAATATATATTTTAAAGCTTTTAGTTAAAAGGAGATGATTTACGGAGGAAGGAATGGGGATCTGCATGAAAGTTTACCAATGAAGACCCTCACTTATCTTCTGCAGACTTTCTGACAGCCATCTACTTTGTTTCTGATTCAGGTGTCCTAGAGACCAGACCTAGGGTAAGGAGAGAGGGTGGCCCAATGGGAAACATGGACCTCCCTCTCAGAGCTCCTCCAGTCAAATGTCCCCCTAGAGATCCACTACAGGTGGAGCACTGAAGGAGGTTGAGCCCAGGTCAGTTAATGCTTGCCTGTGCCCCCATAATGGCTGAGCTGTGGTTCTCAGCAAAGAAACCCTTTCCACCTGCCTTAAGGGACTGAGTTCATTGTGGAGAAAAATAAGAGAACTACATTTTGGGAGATATCCAATCATGTTTTTGTAGTCTTTGTTCTGTCTTTTTCAGGAACTCAAGGGCTCAGACTATGTCTCATTCATTACAGCAGCTTCCTCCTGGTAGGGGTCAAACATGTTTGTGAATGAATGTTGATTGAAATGCACTGGTTATGGTGCCTTTAGGCAATGCAATTCCATCTTGTCCCCTACTAGCTCAGATATTCTCATTGTCTCTCTGCTTGGTTATCTGACTTCTCATTTAGGAAGCCATGCATTGATTTATCCAACAGTGGTTCCCATTGTGCACCGCTCTGTGGGGTTCAACGTCTATGTACAAGTCCCTCATCTGTACTTGAGTACTTGAGGAATGCTTCTGCTGATACCTGAGAGGTGTATATATTTATGAAAAGACATCAGGCAGAAACTTCCTCCTTCTCTGCAACTGCACCTAATATTTATTTGTATTTGTAACCATCCTCTACTCTTTGCCTCCTCTATCTTCTTATTTGAGGCCACTGCTTCCACTTGTATTCTGGATCCAATATCCTCTCATTCCCTAGGGGACCTCAATCTAGTACCTCTCTCTTCACAGGCTTCTCCCCATATACATGACTAACACCTAAGCCAGGCTCTGTCTGAATAGTGTACATTCCTCCAGTCACCACTAAGGCAGGTGTGCCACACCAGGGTAAGGGACCTGATTGGATAAAGAATAAAGGTCCTAATTTATGAAATGGGGAGAGCTGCAGGGATGGCCTGAAAGTCCTGAGTCTCCAGATTCCCTAGAAACCTCTGAGCCTGAAGAAGTGTTCTCCCCCACCACTTTGTTGGAGATGATGCCCCACAAGTTATACACTCCATCAGGATCTGCCCCTATTCCCCTCCTGGTCTCTAGGACTCTAACTACAGTTAAGTCACAGCAGAGCCCAGGTAGGGATATGCCTCTGAAACAGCCTCCAGCTGCCCTCCAGGATTAATAGTAAATAAAAAACAAGATCACCCTCTAGGATGATGGAAGAACTTAGCGGCAATCTTAAAGATAAAAAGGATGCAGGGATGATAATCCCCATGATCTCCATGTAATTCACCAATATGGCCCCCCAAAGTAGTCTGGCCCTGGAGAATGACAAACTACAGCACACTCAATCAAGTAGTAATTCAGTTACAGCCATGGTGCCAGCCACTACAGTTTTTTTGGTAGAGATGAGTTAACACAGTCTCAGGTATGTTATAGGTAGCTAGAAGTTTGGTAAATGTTTTACTTTCCATTGTTATCAAAAGCGTGAGTCAGAAAAAGTTGGTAGGCACATGGAATAAACAACAGTATACATTTACAGTTTTGACCTAATCCTCTGTCATAATATGGTCAGAAGACGTCTAGACCATTTAGTTAACCCCCAGAAAGTCACATGGATCCACTTGTATCCCTGACATCATGCTGACTGAATCAGATGAGCAAGAAGTGGCCAGAACAGTAGAGATCTTGGAAAGCTACACATGCTCCAGAGGATAGTTGATAAAGATTCAGTAGACTTCTACATCACTAAAATGTGTAAGGTTTCAGTGGCCAGGGGTCTATCAGGAAATCCTGCCCAAAACATAAAGTACTGCATGGAGCACCTTCCACCATTTAAAAGGAAACACAACACCTGGTAGGCCTCTTTGGGTTCTGGACACAACATGTTCTCACACCAGGGAAGACTGCTTTGGTCCATAGCTGAGGTGATCTAAAATCCTGCCATATTAGTTTGGGGCCCAGAGCAATAAAAGTCTCTGTACAGATTCTGGCTTGTCCAGCCGTATGGTACAGCTGGAATGGAGCTCAGGCAGGTCAAGAGGCCACAAGCAGGCTGCATGAACAGGTCGCCAGACCCTTGTTTCATCCTCACCTGTTGCATTTCCACCTGTACCTCACATCTACACCCACTGCCATGTGAGGGATTCCTCCTGACCTGCTTCTAGGGAAGGAAAAAACCTGAGTTCATTTGATTTCTACATCACTGCCATGAGACAGATAATACTATTACACCAATTTTGCAGTTGCAGAAATGAGGCATAGAGAATGGAATGAGTTGTTCGAGATTACACACCTGAAAGGTGGACAACATAGCCTCAAACCTAAGTTCATTATTCCAAATATTCTGCTGTTTCCACTGATCAGTTTTGTGCACTTAAAAAGCATGCTCTAGTTGTTATACTTGTACTATGAGTCACCATTTAGCACTCCAAAGGAAACAGCCTCTTCATAAGACCAACAGCTCACAGACCTATTCAGAAGACATAAATTTATGTGTATATAACAGCAATTTTCAACCAGTATACCATAAGGATTCTTAAAACATGCAATATCTGTTTAGTCAGCGGCACTGACCTCTTTTTCCTTAGATTGTCAAATAAAAAAAATGACAACAGCCAATACAACAACAGCCTTCCAGCATGAATGGATCAAAAATATACCTATTTTTTGGTCAGATAGGCAAAGATAATTTTTTTTGGTGTGCCACAGAATTTTACTCATTAGTTTATGTGTGCCATGAGATGAAAAATGTTGAAATCGCTGGTATATACATATATTATTCATGTGGAAATGAAAATACACATATAAGACTTCCAGCCAAGATGGAGGTATAGATAGATACACTGTGCCTCCTCACAAACAAAAGGACAACAACAAATTTAAAAACAAACAAAAAAACCCAACCAGAACTGCCAGAAAATCAAACTGTATAGAAGTCTGAAAACCAAGGACTTAAAGAATAAATATTTATCCAGACCAGTAGGAGGGGTGGAGATGGGCAGCTGGGAGGAGAGGACTTGCGGCAAGGTGGTGGCTGGAGGACTGGGGTGGGCAAGGCAAGTGTCTCATGGACCAGGTGAGGTGGTGGCTGGTGGACTGGGCAGTCACACATTTGTGTGTGTATAAACCAGGAGGAACAACTGGAGAACAAGACCACACAACCCAGGGTTCCAGCACAGAGAAACAAAGCCTCAAGGCCTCTGACTGAAAAAACCATGTGGGGGTTGTGGTGGTGGCAGAAATGCCCAGACTCACAGAAGAGTTCGTTGGGGAGACCCACAGGGTCCCAGAACATACACAAACCCACCCACTCCGGGAATCAGCACCAAAAGAGCCCAATTTGCTTATGGGTAGTGAGGGAAGTAACTGAAAGTGGGGAGAGAGCCCAGCCAGCAGCACTGTTCCCTTTTGGACCCCTCCCCCACATACAGTGCCACAATGTAGCCAAGTAGGTTGCCCCATCTTGGCGAATACTTAAAGCTCTGCCCCTTACTATGAAACAGGCACACTGAGACAAAAAAAAAAAATGGCCCAAATGAAAGAACAGATCAAAGCTCCAGAAAAAATACAACTAAGCGACAATGAGATAGCCAACTTATCAGATGCACAATTCAAAACACTGGTAATCGGGATACTCACAGAATTGGTTGAGTGTGGTTGCAAAATAGAGGAAACAGTAAAGGCTATGAAAAGTGAAGTAAAGGAAAATGTACAGGGAACCAATAGTGATGGGAAGTAACCTGGGACTCAAATCAACAGTTTGGACTGGAAGGAAGAAATAAACATTTGCCCAGAACAGAATGAAGAAACAAGAATTCAAAAAATATGAGGAGAAGCTTAGGAACCTCTGGGACAACTTCAAACGTTCCAACATCCAAATCATATGAGTGCCAGAGAAGAAGAGGAAGAGCAAGAAATTGAAAGGTTACTTGAAAAAATAAGAGAACTTCCCCAATCTCACAAAGGAAATAGACTTTGGGGAGTACAGAGCAGAGAGGAATAAAGGGGGAAAAATCGGACAACTATAATAGCATAACAATAAAATATATTTAGCCCTGGCTGGTATGGTTCAGTGGATTGAGTGCCAGCCTGCGAACCAAAGGGTGGCCTGTTCGATTCCCGGTCGGGGCACATGCCTGGGTGGCAGGCCAGGTCCCCAGTAGGGACTGTGTGAGAGGCAACCACATATTGATGTTTCTCTCCCTCTCTTTTTCCTTCCCTTCCTTTCTCTCTAATAATAAATAAATAAAATCTTTTAAAAAACTTTTAATAAAAATAAAGTATATTAAGAAGTTAAAAACTAAAAAAATAAATACACATAAGTATATGGCAAAGGATGGATTCTCAGATTATTAATATAATAAACACACAAATATAAAGATAGAAAGGTCATTTAAATATATAGGAGAGATACACTGACCTGAGTAATATATGGAATGTTGTTTTGGTCAATTCCAACTTCCTGAATTCACAACAGGGTGGGTGGAAGCACAGTTATAGCAGAGCATGGCAACAAAGAAAGTAACTGTGAAACCAATGTATCCACAAAAGAGAAAAAGCCCCAAAAGCAGGAATGTGTTGCTAGGCTGGTACCTATCTACTTGGGCTGGCCAAAAAGTTCATTTAGTTTTTTCTGAAATATGACTCTAGTAGCACTTAGTTGTCTTTAACTTCATTTGAAACAATTTTGTTAAGAGTGTATTGTGACAGCTGTCATACCACCTTGCATTTAAAAACAACTTATCAGATTGGTGGGTTTTTGCCCTGACCGGTATAGCTCAGTGGATTGAGTGCCAGCCTGAGAACCAAAGGGTCATTGGTTTGATTCCCTGTCTAGGGTACATGCCTGGGTTGCAAGCCAGGTCCCCGGAAGGGGGCATGTGAGCGGCAACCACACATTGATGTTTCTCTCCCTGTCTTTCTCCCTCCCTTCCCCTCTCTAAAAATAAATACATAAAATATTTTTTTAAAAAATTGGTTAATTTTTGTGTAGCCATTTTAGCATTTAAGATAAAAAATAAGCAACATTTTCAGCATATTATGTTTTACTGTTTAAGAAAGGTAAAAACATAACTGAAACACAAAAAAAGATTTGTGCAGTGTATGGAGAAGGTGCTGTGACTGACTGAACATGTCAAAGTGTTTTGTGAAGGTTCATGCTGGAGATTTCTCACTGGACGATGGATGCTCCATGGTCAGGTAGACCAGTTGAAATTGATAGCGATGAAATAGAGACATTAATTGAGAACAATCAATGCTATACCATGTGGGAGATAGCCGACATACTCAAAGTAGCCAAAGCAATAAAATTATTGGTGAAAATGAAAAAAAATGTCTCTTATTTTATGGAAAAAACTAAACAGACTTTTTGGCCAACCTAACAGATCAAGAAAAACATCAGGCTAAATAAAGTAGCCCTTGTACACTTAAGCACAACCTTATACTTGTCCTAGGGATAAAACTATAAAGCAAAAGTCTTGTCAGATATTAAGTCTTTGCTGTCTGGATATCATACAAATGTGTTCTAATTTTTAATGAGTCAGAGTTAGTTATTATTCATATTGTTCTCCCATAGGTAACATGTCTTTCTTCCCCCTGTTTTCAGAAGTTCTACTATTGGTTGCGTAGGTGTGGTTCTCTTTGTATTTATCCTGCTTGGGTTCTTCTAAGTATCAGGGTAGATGTGGGGCTCACGTTATGTGTTTCTTTCTCTCATTGACCACAGACCTGTTCTACCTGAAAAGATACCATATATATTTTGTCCCAGTCTTAGAGTTGTTTCTGCTGAGAGGGTGAGCTTATCATTAGTTATCATCATGGCTGCAAACAGAATCCTTGTCAAATTGCTTTTGTGCATAAGTGCATTGAAAAGTGCATTTGAGGTACTTAATTTTAGTTTTTAGTTTTACTGTTTACAAAATAATTTAAACTACTACCAATTTCTGTGTGTTTCCATGGTGGTAGTGGTAGGGGGGATAGTTATACTGGATATTAAACTACTACACAAAACAGAAAAGCCTGGGATAGCAATAGAGTTGTATACCTCTGCAACTTTCAGAAACTGTGCCAGTTTGGTTGTTCTGTCAAGGAATTTTATGTAAATATCCAAACTTGCCTCACATTGGCTCTTTCTCATGTCAAAAAACTTGCCTAAAAAGAAAAAAAATATTATCATGTAGAAGCCAATAACTTAGCAATTTTCAAGTTTCACTCCATTTTGATGATTCTATTTTAAGCTGCTTCTGGAGGTTATTTTAACTTGTTCCAAATAATTATAGTTTTAATCCAGCTATTTTGTTTTAAAAAGCAACAATACTACCCAATTTATATATTTAACAGATTTTTATGGAGTAACTACTGTATGCCAAACACTAGTGCTAGAAATACATCTAAAATTTAATGGCATACAGAGATTGTTTGGATAGTTTAGTATCAATTTCTGTAACTTCTAGTCTGTAATCTTTTTGAAAACTCTGAAGCTCTCTACGGGAAGGGGCTGTGTTTCCTACTCTTTTATAACTCTACAAATGTACAGGTACATATTCTTCAGTATACAAAAAAAACTCAAGTTCTCATCAATGAAGTCTGGAGAACTGTAACTATGAAATGAATCATTCATGAGGGCAAAACAATGACTGATAATTCCTGAAAGGCCTATGAAATATATGCTTCTATATAATCAATAACAATTACTTATGTTATAGGCTATATTTTCTTAGAAAAAATTGAACTGTATTTTGACCTTGGTGGAGTGGGCCTTAATGACTAATGTATAAATATGGCAATCTATATTGATTCCCTGGTAAATTTCCCAGAAATATGTTAGCACTTATGACCTTGCAAATATCTCCTATTTTTAACCTGAAACAAATATGAATCTAAATATAGACATAAAAGATTTTTACAAATAAATTGTTTTTACCAGTTTTTTAAAGTATGTAATGTTTATTCTTTAGCCTACCTAGCAGATTAATGATTCCCTCATTGTAAGCTGCAAAGAGGCAAACAGAATCCTTAAAGAGGAGCATGAAAGCAGCATGTATTATACCATTAGTCAGTTCATCAGGATTTGCCTGAAAGTTAAGTAAAAGAGCAGTTAGTTACCAGTACAGTTTCACAAAATTTCTTCCCCCACCTATAGTTAAATAATGCCATTTACCAAAGTTTTAAAAAAGGATTTATAGAGCTCTTACCTTAAAATTAAGAAGAGCATCAAATTGAATTTGAATTATTTGAAGTGTGTTGAGCAGCTCTTTAGTATTCATAGTTCTCATCATACCATCCATCCTGTAAAAGATCAAAGAAATTTATAACATCAATAATTAAGAGTTTGAGAAGCACTGTGAAATCAGCCTATTGAAATACAGCTGTGAAAGAAAATTTTTTTAAAGAAATCATCTACGTTTTTGACAAACTACATATTATTGCACATATGTATTTCAGTATTTCTGGATAACACATGAATAATATTTACTGACCCTCTCTTGGTTTTGGTGATGTCAGATGCAATCAGTCTATATGCGAGTGACTTTTCATTCAAGTACCTGCTATACTGTCTGATGAAAGTTGACATAGTAGGGCCTAAAAATAAAATATTTTAATTATTTTTAATAAACCAATATTAACCATTTGCAACATATGTCAATAAATGCAAAGACTTTTCACTCCACATTTACCCATATACCTCAACAATATCTTTGAAGCACAAAAGCTAGAATGGCCTTCATTAATCATCTAGTCCTACATTCCTCAAACTTTCTATTAAGTATTATTTTTTACTTCCTAAAAGCCTTGATATCACCTCATGATGTGGTGTTGATGATGACATTTCTGAACAGAGAAAATAATTAAACTTAATCAATTTCTTTCACATTTCTATAAAAACTATTGTAAATTCTTAGCATTTCCCTAAAGCTTCCCATCTCATTGTAGTCATCCCTCCCTCACTCTCCCCCTGTGCAGCAAATGACCTTGACTCCTACTTCATAAGGAAAATGGAGAAAAAAAGGCCATGATGGAAACTCAACTTCCAAACATACCTTGATTCATTTACTAAATTTATTTATTCATTCAACAATTGTTGAGTGCCTACCAAGGCAGGCAGCGTTCTAGATGCTGGAAGTTCAGCAGTAAACAAAAATAGATAAAAATCCCTGCTCTCATGAAGCTGATAGACAAGCAAAAGAAAAGAAACACACAGAGATGGTTAGTCAATGAGAAGTGGAAAGAATAAAACTGAGGCAGAGAAATTATCTACCATCATAAAAGGTACAACACACCACACCTTTTATAATTTGAAACCATTTTTAAAAACCAGGCATGATTTTCAGAGCTTTTCCCTCCTTGCCACATAGGAATATTTCCATCAAAGAATCATCTTACCTTCTGTGACACTGTTATCCAGGAAGTTTTGTAAAGTGAACAAAGAGTCTCTAGATGCAAGATGTTTGATAAAACGCTGTCAAACAAATGTGCCAAATACAAGAATTAGTTTCTTCCCACAAGTAAGAGGTCACTAATGATTTTGTCATTGTGAAAGAATCCTTAACATAATTCTATCATACAGGTACTTCACAAGCATTGATTAAGGTGAGTGTGGTCATATCCTGGGCTACACAGCATGAGGACATGCAGCGTTGTCTCCTGTTTATATACCTCCCAAGTAAGTAAGGGGTTAAACATTAAAGTTCGTGTGTATACACACCCTTTTCTCCCAAGACTTCTATCTAGCCATTCCTCCTTTTTGATTTTGAGAACATTTAAGTAATTACAGAATTATTCTAATTCATAGTACATTGCTTGATAATTTCATTTACAGAAAAAAATTTCAAAATATATACAACTGTGTACTCCACTCCCCTACCCAGAAATGACAACTGCTAACTTTTTGACAAATCTGTTTCAAGTCTGTTTTAAAATAAGAGGGTTAAAGTATTAGAGATAAGGATAAAGTTAGAGATAAAGTTAGAGATAAAATGCCCTTAGCCCCATCCCTAAGTTCCATTTCTTTAGCCCCATCCCTAAGTTCCATTTCTTTAGCCCCATCCCTAAGTTCCATTTCTTTCTCCTATCTGGAATAGACCTGTATTGTAATTGTAATATGCTATCTTTAGTCTATTTTCTTTATAGCTTCATATATATTTGTTCTATGGAAAAATATTAAATTCATTTTTAAATTTCATATAAATGATACCATACTCTATCATTTTACAATTTGTTGCCTCTGTTAGCATTGTTTTTTTTAGTACTAGCCTTGTTGGTATACATCCCATTTAATACAATGTAGTATTTCATTGTACAAACATACCTCATTTTAGTTATCTGTTCCCTACTTATTAAAATTTAGGCGATTTCTACTTTCTAAATATTATAAATATGCTATGAGTACTGGATTTGCTGGGTTACTAGGCTGGGCATTTTCAGTTTTATTAAACATCTCTCAATGCTCTCCTTTGGCAGTGATAAACTGCTGCAACTAATATTTGCATGTCATCCAACAGTAAATCAGTTACCATTTCCTCAAGATCTTTGTAACTCTTGACACTGCATTTTAAATTTTGCTCATTTGAGCATGTACTCTGACAGCTATCAGTCATTCTGGTTTCCCTTTCCATGAATTGTCTGTTCACTTTTTTGTTCATTATTCTATTATACTGCTGTTTTGTTTCTTCTTTTTTTAACCCTCACCAGAGGATACGTTTTTTTAAAATGAGTTTTTAGAGAGAGGAAGGGAAAAGGAGAGAGACAGGTCAGAGTGATTGGCTGCCTACCATATGCACCCTAACCGGGGATCGAACCTGCAACCTTTTGGTGTATGGAACAATGCTCCAACCACTGGAACAACCCAGCCAGGGCTGCCCTTTTCTTACTGATAATATATTCTAAATATTAATCTTTTGTCTCTAATATATAAAATCTTATTCCAACTTTATAGTATCTTCCCTACTAAAATGTCATAAGCATATTCTCCTACATTTTCTTCAATTTTAAAATTTAGGTTTTGCACTTATAGATATTTCATTCATGTGGAATTTATTTTTGTATATGAAGTACAATAAAGATCTCATTCTATTTTTTCCAAAGGGATGTTACTTGTACCCTATGGTACAAGTAAAAGGCTTTATTTTAAAAGGCTTTATTTTAAATTTTAAAAAAAAGATGTCTCAATGAAATGTACTTAATAAAAACTTTTTCTTTAAAAAGGTAAAAAAATAAATAAATTCCATACTTACCCCAAGTTTTTAGTGCCACCAAGCTCCCACATAAGTACAATTCTACTTCTGATCTCTCTACTGTGTTGCATTTATACAAAAGTTCTATCTTTACCAATACTATGCTATGTAGTTATTACTGCTTTATAAGTTTCAAAATCCAGTAAATTTCCAAATCCTAATTTTTTAAAAGATGTTATTTATTTAGTTTTAGACAGAGTAAGGGATGGAGAAAGACAGGGAGAGAAACACCAATGTGTGGTTGCCTCTCTCACATACCCTACTGGGGACCTGGCCTGCAACCCAGGCATGTGCCCTGATTGAGAATCAAACCGGTGACCCTTTGGTTCATAGGTCAGCACTCAATCCACTGATCCACACGAGCCAGGGCTCAAATCCTAATTTTTAATGCAAAGTTTAATGAGATAAAATATTAATTTGAAGTAGAAAACAGTAACTAATTTAATGTTATAGAACATTTCAGCTGTTCAATAAAATATAAAAAGTGTATGTGGGAAGAGGTGGACAGGTGATAATGTAATGCACTCAAGTATCTAGTTTCTTGTGGTAAAATAAAGCAGCTATATAGCAACACATTTTGGGGGGCTTTCCCTTTTGGTCTAAATCATTTAAAGGATTGAGTGAAATATCCAACCTATTGTCCACTTTATTATCCATTGGCTAAAATAGTATACCTTAAATACTGCTTACAAAGATATATTCATATGCAAAATGAAAAATCATTTAATACCTACCACTCCTCACTTGTCTTATTTGTCACAACTGAAAATAAAATGTGGTAAGCCTTTGTCAAACCAAGAACATTTTTGCAGTTGTAAAAGACAACCATTTCTATACCCACCATGCTCACCTCATTTCCATGCACCATAAGGTGATGCACAGTAACCAGGGCTTTGAACACCACCACCCAGCTGCTGCTCCTTGTTTTCTCAGAAAGAACATCAGCCAGGTGTTCAACACTCTTATTTGTTTCATTTATGTACTGTATTAGATCTAAATTAAAGAAAATTACAAGTATTAAAATGTAGACTGATAAATAATTTTCAAAATTATAATTGGTAACTTTAAAGACAGATGCAATAAAATCTCAGAGTAATGACAAAGGGAATAATCTAAACATTTTCTTCATTACAACCATTACAATTTATAATGACATGTTACACAATATTTAATGCCTAAGCACCCTATAGTTCTGTATACTTGATGAGGGTAGGGACTGTGCTCATTTTGGTCACCACTGTTCCCCCAAGATGCAGCACAGTAGTTGGTACATAACAGGTTATGGTAAATACTTGTTAAATGAATAGGACTCTAGAAGGTAACATAGCCAAGGGCATACAAGTAGTTAAGTGGAAGTAGCAAAGATTTTAAATTATTGTAATACATGCACATTGTCATAATGATAAGAAGCTAAAATTTCAGAAGGCAAATGTATATTAAGTCAACGGAGTTTTAAAGTAAAATGCCAAGATGTGATGAAAAGACTGAGTCAGCTATGAAAGTTTCAATAGCAGTAGGATTTAGGTATATTGCCAACAGCACATACTATTTAAATAAGTCCTTGTTTACAGTGAACCTAAACAATGGGGAGTGGGGAGATCCTGGAGGCTATTCTGTCTTTGAGCAAAAGGCAACTTTAAGAATCAAAATACTTCTCCCTGGAGCCATACACAGAAAAAAAAATATTGCAAGGAACACTTTAAAGCAGGGGTGTTCAACCTGTAGCCTATGGACTGCATGTGGCTCAGGATGGCTGTGAATGTGGCACAACACAAAATTGTAAATTTATTTAAAACATTATGAGATTCTTTTGTGATTCTGTGTCACAATGTATTTAACGTATGGCCCAAGATAATGCTTCTTCTTCTACTACGGCCCAGAGACGCCAAAAAGTTGCATATTCATGAACCTTAGATTAAGGACTACCTATGGGAAGATCTACTTGATAGACTTTCCTTCATTTTAGAAGACTCTCTAATGTCATGACTTATAAAGAAGCCTGGGGTGGACTGTGTTAATGGAAACCTTTCTCAGAAACCTGGGGTGTTATTCGATCACCTCTTGTGTACTAAGTTATTTGAAAATTATAGTTTGGAGTTAAAAAGCCCAGCAGTTCTCTTCTAGGTGCAATAAAAATTTACTAGAAGTGAGAACCCAATATCACCAGTCTAGTAGCTATGCAGAATATGGAGAGGAAGGCTGAGGAGGGGGAGGGGAGTGAGGTCCTGCCATTAGAGGTACTTAGAGCAAGCTAGCCATCTGTGAGCCGCCTGCACTAGACCTCCTACTTACCAGTTAGGTGTTTCGGTTCAGGTTCCATGAACTCATCCGTGGTGGCCCCGAGGGCAGCCTTGGACACAGATGACCCCATCTGAGCTTCGCGGTGGTAGACTGCTAGCCACGAGGGTGATGGCTCAAGAGTCTGGCCCCGCCCCTTCCGGACCCAATGACTAAGTAACGGAACAGCATCCCTAGTGATTGATGAGGCACCTGAGGTGGCTGAAGAAAGGACTGGCCGGGCATGTAGTTTTCACCAAATGACTTTTTTGTGGAGGTTGATGCAGACCTGCAACAGCGTGAGGTGGTATTTTAAGTCTGAGGTGCTGCGGTACTGCAAGAAAGTTGGGAAAATGGCCGCGGGTCCCAGAAAAAGTTCTGAAGACAGGATCAGGCTTAGGGCGGGGCATATCCAGAGCAGGGAAGGTAGACTCTAGGCATAGTAGACACTCTAAACAAACAATAATTGAATGAGTAGTATGCGGGAGGAGGACATTTTGGCGGCTCTAGATGAAAGTTCTGGATATCTTCAGGTCTTGTGAAGTTAAGCTGTTGTAAGATGGTACTTTGGGAATCCTTACTGGGGCATTTTTAGGGAAGCTTCCATCATACATTATGTGGGCAGTATCTTTCCTGAAGTGATGTGCTGAGATACAGAAGTCCATACATTTGTTTAATAGTATTGTTATTATCTTTTTAATGTCTCTGGAATCTGTAGTGATGTTAACGTCTGTTCCTGATATTGGTAATGTAAGGGTCCTATCTCTTTTTTTTTTTCCTGATAGGTCTGGGTAGACAGTTATCAATTTGATTTTTCTCAAAGAACCTTTAGATTTCATTGATTTTTTTCTATAGTCTAATATTCCATTGATTTCTGCTCTTTATTGTTCCTTGCCTTCTATTTGCTTTCACTTTCTTTTGCTTTTTATTTTCAGGATTCTTTTATTTATTTTTTTATTGTTGTTCAAGTACAGTTGTCTCCATTTTCACCCTACCCATCCCCACCACCCACCCTGGAACCTACCCCTTTGGCTTTGTCCATGTGTCCTTTATACTTGTTCCTTGATGGCCCTTCCTGTATTTTCCCCCATTACCCAGCTCTTCCCTCACCTCTGGTTACTGTCAGTTTGTTCTTAATTTCAGTGTCTCTGGCTGTATTCTGCTTGCTTGTTTGTTTTGTTGAGTAGGTTCCACTTATAGGTGAGATCATACGGTATTTGTCTTTCACCACCTGGCTTATTTCACTTAGCATAATGTTCTCCGGTTCCATCCATGCTGTTGCTAAGGTAGGAGATACTTCTTTCTTTCTGCTATGTAGAATTCCATCGTGTAAATGTACCATGGGTTCTTGATCCACTTGTTCCCATACGGCTGGCTCCTTTTTCATTTTGATGATGTTTTCTTTAGCTGGGCAGAAGCTTTTTATTTTGATGAAGTCCCATTTGTTTATACTATCCTTTATATTCCTTGCTCTAGGAGACATATCAGTGGAAATATTGCTGCATGGAATATCTGAAATTTTCCTGCCTATGATGTCCTCTAGGACTTTTATGGTGTTGCAACTTATATTTAAGCCTTTTTTCCACCTTGAGTTTATTTTTCTATTTCGTTTAAGTTGGTGGTCGAGTTTCATTTTTTTGCATGTAGCTGTGCAGATCCCCCAACACCATTTGTTGAAGAGGCTCTTTTTACTCCATTTTATGCTCCTGTCCCCTTTGTTAAATATTAATTGACCACAGAGATGTGGGCTTATTTCTGGGCTCTCTATTCTGTTCCATTGACTTATGTGTCTGTTCTTATGCCAGTACCAGACTGTTTTGATTACTGTGGCCTTGTCATATAGTCTGATATCAGGTATTACTTTTCCCCTTTTAAATTTTGTATTGTTGTTCAATTATAGTTGTCCACATTTTTCCCCATTACCCTCCCCTGCCCTACACATCATCTTCATCCTCATCATCTTTGTCCATGGATGGGAGGATCTTTGTCCAAGAGTTTATACATGTTCCAATATTAGATATTGTGATCCCTCCTACTTTGTTCTTCTTTCTCAAAATTTCTGAGGCTATTTGGGGTTGTTTATGGTTCCAGATAAATATTTGAAATATTTGTTCTATATCTGTGTAATATGTCATTGGTATTTTAATAGGGATTGCATTGAATATACAGATTGCTTTGGGTAGTTTGGATGTTTTAATGTTAATTCTTCCAATGTATAAACATGATATATGCCTCCATTTATTTTTTACTTCATTATTTTTTTTCTTCAGTGTTCAGTAGTTCTCTGAGTATTGGTCTTTTACCTCCTTGATTAGGTTTATTCCTAGGTACTTTATTTTTCTTTTTATTATAATAAATGTGTTATTTTTCCTAATTTTTATTTCTGATATTTCATTGTTGGTATACAAGAATAACTTCTATTTCTGAATATTGGCTTTGTATCCTGCTGTTTGGCCAGATTCCCTTATTAGGTCGAGCAGTTTTTTTAGTGAAGTCTATAAGGTTTTCTGTATACATTCTCATGTCATCTGCAAACACTGACAGTTTTACTCCCTCCTTTCTAATTTGGATGCCTTTTATTTCTTTTTTCTTGTCTGATTGCTGTGACTAGGACTTGCATTAGTATGTTGAATAGAAGAAGTGAAAGCAGACACCCTTGTCTTATTCTTGATTTTAGTGGGAAAGCTTTTAGTTTTTTGCCCATTGAGTATGATGTTGGCAGTAGGTTTCTCATATATGGCCTTTATTATGTTGATTCATGCTCCCTCTACACCCACTTTGCTGAGTGTTTTTTTTTTACCATAAATTGATGCTGTACTTTATCAAATGCTTTTTCAGCATTTATTGATATGATGTGATTTTTATCTTTCCTTTAGTTTATGTGATGTTTTACATTTACTGATTTGCTAATATTGTACCATCCTTGCATCCCTGGGATGAATCCCACTTGGTTATAGTGCATGATCTTTTAATTGTATTGCTGGATGTGGTTTGCCAATATTTTGTTGAGGCTTTTGGTGTCTATGTTCATCAGCAATATTGGCCTGTAGTTTTTTCTTTGTTGTGTCTTCATCTGGTTTTGGGATTAGAATGAAAAGAGTTTGGGAGTCTTCCTTCTTCTTGGACATTTTGGAATCACTTGAGAAGTACAGAGGTTAGCTCTTCCTTAAATGTCTTGTAAAATTCTCCTGTGAAACCGACTGGTCTGGGGCTTTTGTGTGCTGGGAATTTTTTCATTACTGCTTCAATTTCACTAGCTGTTATGAGTCTGTTCAGGCTTTCTGCTTCTTCTTTGTTCAGTTTTGGAAGATTATATGGTTCTAGAAAAAACTCCTATGTTGGGTGCATAAATATTTACAAGGGCTGTATCCTCTTGTTGGATTGATCCCTTTATCCTTATGTAGTGTCCTTTGTCTCATTATAGCCTTTGCTTTAAAGTCTATTTTGTCTTATATAAGTATTGCTACTCAGGCCGTTATTTCATTTCCATTTGCATTAAATATCTTTCATCCCTTTACTTTTAGCCTGTGTGTGTCTTTCCTTCTGAGATGAGTCTCTTGTACACAGCATATATATGGGTCTTGTTTTCTTATCCATTTATCTGCCCTTTGGCTCTTGATTGGAGCATTTAAGCCATTTACATTTGAAGTTATTATTGATAGGTACGTATTTACTGCCATTTTATTCTTTATAACAGTCATTCTCTTTTTCTTTGTTTCTTCTCGTTAAAGAAGACTGTTTAACATTTATTGTAATACTGGTTTGGTGATAGTGTACTACTTTAGCTTTTTCTTGTCTGGGAAACTATTTCTCCTTCAATTTTATTTTAGTTTATTTTTTCTGGTTGAAGCTAGGATGACAACTTTGTATGTTTTTCTTTCTTTTCTTGATATTACATAATTTTTTATTTTTCTATTACAGTTGACATACAATATTTATGTCAGGTGTACAACCCAGTGATTACACATTATATAACTTACTGAGTTATCACTCTGGTAAATCTAGTACCCACCTGACACCATACATAATTATTACAATATTATTGACTGTATTCCCTAGGTTATACTTCACATCCCTGTGACTACTTTGTAATTACACATTTGTACTTTTTTTATTTTTCAAGTACAGTTGTCTCCATTTCACCGTCACCACTTTACCCCACCCCACAGACCCCTACCTGCCACCCTCAATTCTACCCCGCTTTGACTTTGTCTATGGGTCTTTTACAGATGTTACTTGATGACCCTTCCCCTTCTTTCCTCCATTATGCCCCTCCCTTCTCCCCTCTGATTACTGTCAGTTTGTTTTTTATTTCCATGTCTCTGATTATATTTTGCTCACTTGTTTTGTTGATTAGGTTCCAGTTAGAGGTGAGATCACATGGTATTTGTCTTTTACCACCAGGTGTATTTAACTTAGCATAATGCTCTCCAGTACCACCCATGCTGTCGCAAAGGGTAGGAGTTCTGTCTTTCTTTTGGCTGTGTAGTATTCCATTGTGTAAATGTACCATAGTTTTTTTTATCCACTCACGTACTGATGGGCACTTAGCTTCCAGCACTTGGCTATTGTAAAAAATGCTGCTATGAACATTGGGGTACATAGGCTCCTTCAATTTTAATGATAGCCTAGCTGGGTATTGTAGTCTTGGTTGTTGATCCTTGCTTTTCATCATTTTGAAGATTTTGTACTACTCCCTTCTAGACTGAAATATTTCTGTTAACAGCTGACAGTCTTATGGGAGCTCCCATGTAGGTAACTGTCTTTCTCTTCCTGCTTTTATGATTCTTTAACTTTTGGCATTTGAATTATGATGTGTCTTGTTGTGGGCCTGTTAGGGAGTTCATCTTGTTAGGGACTCTTTACTTTCTGGTCTTGTATACCTTTTTCCTTCACCAGGTTAGGGAAGTTTTCAATCATTATTTCTTCAAATAGGTTCTCAATCCCTTAATTTCTCCTTTCTTCTTCTGGTACCCCTATAATGCAGATGTTGTGACACATCATGTTGTCCCAAATGCCATTTCAACTATCCTCTTTTTTAAAAGAAATATTTTTTTGTTTTTTTTTCTGATCTGATTGTGTGTTTTCTATGTTCTCTTCCAAATCACTGAGTCAATCTGTGCTTCATCAAACCTATCATTAATTCCTTCTAGTGTACTCTTCATTACAGATATTGTGTTCTTCATTTCTATTTTTTATGGTTTCTATGTCCTTTTTCATGCTTACTATCTCTTTATGTTCTTGCTGAGATCATCCATTCTTCCCCTCAGTTACTTGAACATTCTTGTAACCAGTCTTTTGAACTCTGTATCTGGTAGATTGCTTTTCTACATTTCATCTAGGTCTTTCCCTGGGCATTTCTCCTGTTCTTTCATTTGGAGCATGTTTCTTTGTCTCCCCATTTTTTTTTCTGTCTCTCTGTGTTTGTTCTGTGTATGAGTTAGATATGCTATGTCTCCCAATCTCATTATGATGGCCTTATGTGGTTGGCATACTGTTGGGCTCAATAGTGCAGCCTTCCTGATCACCCAAGCAAGGTGCTCCAGGAATATTCTTCATATGGATTATGTGAACTCTCCTACTATAGTTAAGTCTTGATTGCTATTGGTCCTACTGTGCTCAGGGTGGCTGAATGTGAGGATTGACCCCCAACCATAGTGTAAGGGCTGCTGTACAGATGCTACCACATGAAGCGGAATTTGCCCTAGCAGATTCTGGCACTTGCTGTGATCTACCTTTGGATGTGCTGTTTTTGGAGCTATTTGGGTCCTGCTCTGATGTTCTCTGATGCCTGCCACCTGGTGTGCTGGTTCTGGGGTGTCTTGGGATGGACTCTGGTGCAACCAATATTAGACATTGCCTGTGACTGCCCCTGGGCTACCCTTTTGGAGCTAAAAAGCTAGCCACAGATTGTGGCTGCCTCTGCTGGTCCTGAGTGTATATGGGAAGGCCCAAGCTGAGCACCAAGGCTGGCTTCCACCATCACTGAGCATGGGGGCAAGTCATCAAAAGGCACCCCAAGATACACCTCCACCTGTGTCCACCTGCCAGCTGCCTGTTAGGCTCAGTCACTGAAAGAGCCTCTGGTTGGTACCCGAGTTGCATGAGGTAGGTTCTCATGTGTCACCAGGTAGGGGGCAAGTGATGTTCACCAGACTGATACAGATTTAAACTTGATGCCAGTGCTAGGTCTGAGGTCACTTAGAAAATGTCCCAGGATACACCGAGGCCAGCTGCCACCTCCAGGTGCCCACAGACGTTTTTGGTGTGGAAGGGTCTCAGGGATTCAGCAGCAGGAGACCAGCAGAGTTCAGGCCCAAACAGACCAAGATTTGGCCATATGAAGGCAGGGCTCTGCAGAGGCACAGTGGCACCAGTCAAGCAAGTGAGGGAAAGATAGCACCTGCTCTAGAGCCACACCAGTCTCTCCTGGATTGTGCCTAGGCCTCTTCAAGAGCCTGAGCTCAGCAGGTCTGGGCCCCCAGCAATTAGGAAGGTGTGGCTAGTGGATCTCCATTGGAGGGGTGGTGCAGGTCAGGCTTTCATGAAGGGGGGAACTGCCCCTACCCTAGAGCCATAAAAATCAGTCTCTCCTGGATTCTGCCCAGACATCCTTGAATGCCTTAGCTTGGCAGATGGGGACAGGGGGCAGGAGAGTGGGGCTAGTAGATCTTCTATGGGAGGTGGTGCACGTTAGGCTTTTGGAAAGGAAGAGAATGGCCCCTGCCCCAGTGCCACAACACCAAGTCTTTGACATTTCCTGTGTCCTCCTGGACCTCTACACCATGGGCTCAGGCAACTGGCTCTTCTGAAGGAAATGTGCTCTGCAGGATGTTGCGAGAGTCAGAAGTATGGGGCTAGTGCATTTCCTCAGGCTGATGCCATGTAGAGGGGGCTTCTTGATACAAGAAAGATAGCATCTTTGGTTTGGGAGAGGGACTTAGCAGTGACCCTATCAGCTGTCCCTTCAGCTCTCTCCCCAGAGCCACACAGCCCAATCTCTCCTCGCACGACTCTCGTCCACTCTACTCTCCTTCTGCCAGAGCCTAGGGTAAATGGCTGTAAATGAGATTTTGTGCACTGGTCCTTTAAGAGGGCACCTGGGTTTCTAACAGAATCCCATCTCTTCCTGGCAGACTGAATCCCTGCTGATTTTCACAGCCACATATTATGTGGGCTCCTTTTCCTGGCTCTGGTGCTCCAGGCTGAAGAGCCCCACATGGGGTTAAGACCCCATGCTCCTCAGGGGGGACCTTGGCAGCTGGGATATCCCTCCTGAATCTCAGCCACTGCCCATGTCTCTGCCCTTCCTGCCAGTCTCAATATGGCTTCTGTAAATCTTTGGTTATAAGACTTCTGTTCCACTAGTCTTCAGTTGGTTATTCAGGTTGACTGTTTTATATTTTAGTTTTAATTCCAGTTTGGTCCTGGAAGGAGGTTAAGTGTAACTTCCTCCTACTCTGCTGACATCTCGGATTGAGTCTATTTTTTTCTTTGGAAAAAAGTTTATATCAATGCTTCTAATTTCAATCCAACACCATGAGGTTCATTTTACCCTTACCTGTTGTCACATTTGTAAATTGTTTCTCTGACACTGAAAAACCTACCTCACCCTTTTTTCATTAATATTTACTTATTTGCTCAATTAATCCACTTATCTGTTTAGTTTAACTGATTCCTGACTGATGTGCCACGAAGACAGCTGAATGGACATATATTGTAGGCAGGTGGAAATGTAGGTCTAGAGTTCAAACAAAGGTCCAGATGGAGAAACAGGTTTGTCTGTCAACTGCATATAGGTAAACAATGATAGAGAAGCCTTTGAATGAATTTGAGAAGAAACAGCCAGAGAAGAGAAATACCAGAAAAAATTAGAATAGCAGAAGCCAAGAGAGACAGATTTCAAGCCACAGTGACCAATTGTGTTAAGACTGAGAGATTCATTAAGGACAGGAAAGGCATCTATTGACTGTCACTATGTGGAGGACAGTGGTGACTTTGGCAGGAGTGGTTTGAATGGAGTGGTATGGGCAAAGGTCATAATGCAATGAACTGAATAAATAGGATATAAGAAAACAAAGAAAACAAATGTTTATTGTTCCCATCAGTGTCTTGGCTATGATTTAAAACAGAATCTGCTAACCAGAAGGGAATACAGGGTTGTGAGCAGAATGCAGTATGTTGTGTAAGCCAGATTGGTGCAGGTGGTAAGTAATGACACATCTTTACATCACTGTTCTTTGTAATGCTTAGCACTTAAAGACTGAACACTTAGCTAAGAGGAACCTTGGTGGTCATATACTCTAACATTATAAAAAAGAGAAAATGAAGCCCAGAAAGGAAAAGGGACATGTGCTCAAGGTTGGCCTGTAAAAATATTCAAATCATTGTATTGCCCTTAGATTTTTTTTATTACTCTTATTTCATAAAATAAGTACTATCATTTCTAGTACTTGATTTAATACTTGTAACTTTTAATACTTGTAACTTTTAAAAACTATTTTTTTTATTTATTTAGAGAGAGGGGAAGAGGTAGAAATAGGGGGATTGAAACATCAATGTGTGGTTGCCTCTCATGCACCCCCTACTGGGGGCCTGGTCTGCAACCCAGGCATGTGCCCTAACTGGGAATTAAACCAGTGACCCTTTGGTTTGCAGGC